>NW_024870822.1:20710000-21267500 GCF_019054845.1 Dipodomys spectabilis
GCCAGGCTGCCCAAACCAGTAACAAGTGCGGTTACCCAGAGCGCATGTGCTGGCAGTGGGGGAAGAGTAGATCTGTGTAAGGGGTTGGCTAAAGGTTAACCAGATGATGCTTCTGCTTCAACTCTGCATGACCGACAACTTTCCTAAGTCGTACTTGGCCTTTTGCCTGCCTGCAAGCACAATGTAAGCAAGAAGCCTTCGTCTTGTGATGAGTCTCTGGGCTTCAATGTGCTGGGTAGAAGATGTTGGTCTGCATGCACTCTGACCTCAGGAATGACCTACAAGTTCCTCTTAACGGAAACAGACTTAGCCTGGTTTCTTTCATTTCTCTTTCCGGTATGCGGAGTTAAAAAAGAATCAGTTTTATTTTTTCTGAGCTTTGGTTACCAGTCCACGGATCTGAACAAGTCTGAGTTGTGTATCTTGAGAAAACTTCCTGAGAAAATAGCACAGAATCAGAACAAAAAATAATACTACAAGATGTGAAGCAGCAGAAACCACATACTGGGCTTTTTGTTGTTGTTGTTGTTAGTCCTGGCCCTGAGCTTCTTTTGCTCAAGGCTAGCACCCTACCACTTGAGCCACAGTGCCACTTTCAGCTTTTTCTGTTTATGTGGTCCTAAGGAATCGAATCCAGGGCTTCATGCATGCTAGGCAAGCACTCAAAGAGCTAGATGACTCTGAGAAAGGTCAGGTAACTGCTTGCCCCACATCTCACAAAGGGGACAGCCAGGATTGAGTCAGGGATGATGAGCTCCAGAGTTCTGTGACAGGAAAAGGAGGACTCCCTGTTCTGAGTTAAAACAAATCGCAACCCAAACTTCCCAGGAAGCCGTAAAAAAGAAAACACTTCAGATAAAAATAAGCAAAGAATAGAAACAAGAAGTCACAAAAAGGTGAGCTACAAGGATCAATAAATATATAAAGACACATGATCAAGATATTACAAGCAAGCCAGGCACCGGTAGCTCACACCTGTAATCCTAGCTACTCAGGAGGCTGAGATCTGAGGATTGTGGTTCCTGACAGGGCAGACTCTTATCTCCAATAGAAACCACCAGCAAACTGGAAGTGGTACTGTGGATCAAGTGGTAGAGCACATGCCTTGAGCTGAAGAGCTGAGGGACAGCGCCCAGGCCCAGAGTTCAAGCAAGCCCCACAACTGACAAAAAAAAAAAAAAAAAAAGATATAATAAACAAGATGTCATGTCCACTGCCTGTATTAGCAGAGATCATGCTCCTAAAGACAAAATCAAATATTAGTGAAGGTGTCATGAATGGACATTTACATCTGGTACCAACTCTCTAAAAGAAATCTAGCACTAGGTAACAAAGCTTTAAAAAGATCTGTTCCTTTGGAAAAGGCAATTACATGTGTAATTAAATTAAATGTATGTCTAAGGATATCACCTGTTACATAGTATTCATTTTATAACATGTATCTATATGAATAGAGATGTAATATATGTAAATCAATGAATACCTGCAGATTTTCTTACAATGTTAAAATAAAGACTAATCAAAAACAACTAAATGTTCCTCCTCAGAGGACTGGTGAAATAAAGGTATATTTAAGATGAAGACGTCTTGTTTCTCAGACAGTGGATACTGCTAAAAATTCTTACTTCTGCTATAAATCCTTAGATAAAAGGTTATTTCTAAGATAAATGAAACCATCTCCTTTGTTTCAAGTGTGACCTAAGGCTTCTCTAGAAAATTTCTAAGCTAACACACACATACACATGCACTCTGTCTCACTTTAAAAAATACAACACAAAATGCAAGTAAGCCTCTTTCTATGTTGCCTAGGAGAACCTCAAACTTGTGATGTTCCTACTTTATCACCCAAGTGCTGGGTTTACAAGCATATGACACCATGCCCACACCTAAACAAGTTTCTCTTGAAATAAAATTTGTTAATAATATAACCTATCAATGCTTATAATTTCAAAAACATTCAATATAAGACTCTGACTCTAAAGCTGGGCGCTGGTGGCTCATGTCTGTAATCCTCGCTACTCAGGAGGCTGAGATCTGAAGATCATGGTTCAAAGCCAGCTGGGGCAGGAAAATCTGTGAGACTCTTATCTCCAAAACACCTCCAGAAACCCAGAAGTGGTGCTGTGGCTCAAGTGGTAGAGTGCTCGCCTTGAGCTGAAGAACTGAGGGACAGCGCCCAGGCCCAGAGTTCAAGCCCCATGACCAACAAAAATAAATAAGTAAAAAGATATTGACTCTAATATAAAAAAGAAATGAATTAAGATTGGTTAAAATAAGATAATAAGATTAGTATGTAGGTACTGAGGCATGACAACAGTAGACAATAAGAGAAATGACCTACTGAAATGCTGGACCTTTTCATAGTAAATGGGTACTCTTAGACTTGGTATTTATATTTCTAGAAGACATGTTGTATATTAACATTATTTATGGGCAAAATAAAATCAGACTCCAGGCTCAGAGCATGATAATCAGAGGTTTGCTTACATGGATGTCCACTGAAAACAATATACATATATATATATATATATATATATATATATATATATATACACACACACACACACACACTTGTGTACACGGACATTCCTTTGTTCCCCAAGCATTACACATAGCATCTTTAACTCCTTCCCCCATATGAAAAACCCTGTCCAGGTCACAGCCAAATCACCACACATTTCCAAGATGTCCTATAGGGGGTGCCATGAACCCATGCAGAGCCAGACGCAGGATTCAACCCACTCTTGCATAGACAAAATGATATTTACCTAAAGCTATACAGAAAATCAATGGTCCATAGGACTAGAAAAGGAGGAGGAAGAGGCAGTGAAGGAAGAAGGAAATTGCTCTGCTAATATTTATATTTATCCCGCTAAACATCGTTCCGGGCACTTTCTGTTATACCCATACAGGCTCTCATCTAATACCCTGCCAGCCTTGCAGGGTATTACTATCATCACCCCCATTTTTTTTTCTCAGATAAAGACACAGTATTTTATGGAGGTTAGGGCACTATTCAGAGCTCCATTTTTGGAAATGATACAGGGAGACGTTACCCAGTGCTTTTTCTATTGATTCAAGCTGCTTCTCCAGGTCTCTGATGCCCCTTACACACACACACACACACACACACACACACACACACACACACACACACACACACACACACACACACACACACACACACACACACACACACACACACACACACACACACACACCACCTTTGGGACCAGGTCCCTCACTTTGCTGTTTATGTCTGTAGAAAATCTGACTGAAAGGCATACTATTTGAAAAGCAGCTCACCAAAACTGATGGTTCAATATTGGCTTCTCAGTCCTCTGGCCCAAGCATTCTAGAAAAAGCCCAACCTGAACCATCACGTGCTATTCAGGGAAATACGTATTTGGCTCCTGTACCCCCAGCTTTGGAAGGCTGGTGGTCATCACACTGTCCAGCCTATCACAGCTAGGGTTGTGTTGAGACTCAACATTGCATTGAGATTGGAAGGAGACCTGGTGTTACATCGATAGGCATTTGACATCTACTTTCAGGCCCTACAGCCATGACTAAGTATTTTGAATAAGTCTATTGGGCAAACATGGTGTTCAGAAAACAAAACATGAATAGCTCTTGCTTGTGACCTTCATCTAATCCTATCACTTTAGGAGTCCTGTGCAGCCTGGCAGGGCTCGGATGAACCCATTTGGTGACAGTGCAGAGGCGTCTGCCCTGCAGTCCGTCCTGTCAAAACAAACTCTGAAGAGGTTTCCTGGAAAATGGTTCAACTCAGACGCCTGTCAAATGATTTCTTGCAAAGTAAGTTAAATCAGGGCCAGCTCAAGCCTGGTGCACCATGGGCCTATTTTTAGCACTATGCAGGGAAGGTTGTTAGATATTCAAGCACCCGAGCTCAGAGCACATACTGCCTGAGCTCAGATCTTCTCTGCCTTCGCTGGTATGGCTCCAGATGAGCGTGGGCCTCCAGCTCCTTGTTTCTTCACTGGTGAGATGAGGATCATGAGAGCAAGCACCTCACAGGGAGGTTGAGAATCGCACCTAAGACAATTCATGGAAGGAGCTTATGACACCTGGCACATGGGAAGAGGCTCACTCAGCAGATGTCTCCCTTACTAAGTATTACTATCCTACTGATTGCCCTGTCATAGGAAGAATGGCTGGAGGCACTGGGGAATACTGGAAAGACATAAAGGAAGGGGAAGAGGGAATGAAGCATGAGCCCAGAAGCACTATTTTCAAACTTCGGAAGTAGAATCATACCGGGCCTGCAGACCTTTGTTCTGTGTGGCTACCAAGGCAGAACTAGGTCAATGAGGAAAGTGCCAAGAGGCACACTGGAAGTCAGAATAAAGAAGGCTTTTTTTGCACACAAGGTATCCATAAAGGAAACCGGCAGAATGCCTGGCATGTAGGTGCCTCAGTGGGACATACCCTTGGGTTTTCCTGTGTCACTGGCCAGGAGAGGTGGACTCTGATGCCACTTCCCACTGGATCTCTCTACCACTTTGATAATGAGCAAAAAAGTGCTGACAGCCAGGGTGTGGCTGCTCAGCCAGAAGAATGGACTTTGGACCAGCCTTCAGGACTTTTACTTATTGCTCTGAGTACCATTTGTTATTGGTGATCAGCAACAGCTCAAGGAACCAAAAGCTTTTTTTTTTTTTTTGGCCATACTACTCCAGCCACATTCCTAGCCCTTTTTGCTTTAGTTTACATTTCAGACAAGGACTTGTACTTTCTCTCTGGGTAAACCTTAGACTGTGATCCTCTTACTTCTGCTTCTCAAATAACTTGGATTAGAGGAATGTACCTACCAGACCAGGCCAGACTATTTTTTAGATAGATTTTTGCCCATCCTGGGGCTTGAACTCTGGAGTGCTTTGTGTTCAAGGCTAGTACTCTGTCACTTAAGCCACAGAACCACTTCTGGCCTTTTCTGAGTATTGTACTTTATTGGAGGCTTTTTTTTTTTTTTTTTTTAAGTCTCACAGACTTTTCTGTCCTGGCTGGCTTCAAACCACAGTCTTCAGATCTCAGCCTCCTGAGTAGCTGGGATTACAGATGTAAGCCACCAGCATCTGGCTCCTGGAGTATTCTTAAATAGCAGTCCTCCTATTTCTACTTCCTTTGTAGCTGTGATTACAGAGGTGTGTCACTATGGTTGGCCCCTCCAAAAAGCATTTCTGGAATACTTGGTGCTGGGCTAGGAATCAGACAATATGAAATGTCCAGGAGGGGAGCTAGTAACATCTTACTTTAAAGACAGTATCAATTATATATGCCATTCTGATCTGGAGGTGCTCAATGAGGAAGTGATCAGCCCCGCTGGCCCTGTAAATCTGGAGGTCATTTATTTATCACTCAACCACAGAGACCAACAAGACTTGATCTGGGGTTTACCAGAGTTGCAGACACACACCAAGAAAGATGCTGGGACAAGTAGGAGGCAGAGGCGAGGTGGGGTGGGACTGGGGTGTCTGCTCCCTGAAATATGGTTCAGAGATAAGGCATGTAGGAAGTGCTCTCCATCATGGGAGATTGTTATCTTTCCAAACTATAAAAACTAAAAATAGACAAAACTAGAAACTATAAATTACAAACATTGGTATCACTGAAAAAGAAATCCAAGGGAAAAAAGTCGTAATTCCCAAACTATAGCTCGTCAGCTATTTTCAAAATATTTTCTTGTGTACTTGTTACTACCAATTCATTTGTCTCAACTCTGAGAACCTAGGGGGTAAAAGCATGCATGGAAATGGCCGTGGGGATTATGCTGTGTACTCATTCAATTACGTGCCATCTGGCTTCACCTAACAACATGTTTGAGATCTGTTATCCAGGCTGGCTAGGATCTCACCAAGGCACGAGACAGGGCATTTCTTCTCAGAGGAAAAGTGCTCAATGATGTCAAGGCTACAGTGTTGGATCTAAGCTGCAAGATCTGTCCCCACTTCCCACCTCCTCAGCAGTGGTAGTATGTCACTGTCCTTCAATCTCTGTTGGCTGTCATCTGTAGCCAAATCCTACTGCTTTTTTTTTTCTCTCTTTCACAAGTGCTCCTCCCTGACTTGTTCTTTTCCCTGCTGACTGCTGCAGCCTTAATGTAGGCTCAGACCACCTCCCTCCTGACCTACTCACATCCCCTAATCCTCTGGCCTCCAGCACTGCTCAGAAGTGACTGCACAGGTCATCCTCTCTTGGAGAAGTTTCTTAAGGTCCCTCTGCTGCTCCCATCTTCACAGTCTACTTTGGTCCAGACACTGTGCCCAGTCTATATACAGCAACAAGAACAGGATACAGGTGCTATCTCACATGCCAGCTCGCTATAGTCCACTGACACTGGCTACCAGGATTGGCTATTATTCTGTCTGGGGTAGCGTCAGAGGGATGGGAGGTTGGCCCTCATGCCACCCACATCTTACCTGAATAAAGCACAGGGAATGCCACAGAACCCAGAGGTGCCTGGCTTCAGCCTGTACCCCACACCTTCACTTCCTTCTGTATTCCTAGGAAATCTTCCCCGTGACCTCGTCCCAAAGCTCTTCAAGTCATATGGCTCACTGACCCATGCTTGTCCTCCTCCTAACACCTAGCCAGTGTGTGGTACCTTTTTCATTAGAAAACTGTAGCATTAATAAAGCTCTCCTAGTGGGTCAGAGAGCAACTGAGTTCACTTTTACCTTGGCATCCAAATACATGGATTCCAGAATTCCCCAGGCACACCAGTCCAATCTCTCAATGAATCTGTGGTACACATACTTGCTCTACTTGTATGGCAATGTTTTGGCCATCTCAGCCTCCGTATCTTCTGAGGCTGTGAACCCCTGCGGGGGAGGGGTGGAAGTCACATCTGTTTAACTTACGGGCTCCTGAACATAGTAGCATAACACAGTGGGACTCAGTTGCAGAAAAGCAGAGACTCCTGTCCGCCTCCATCATGGCTCATTCTGGGTCCCCAGGCAACATTTCCTTCTAGATCTCGACTTCAGCCAGATTGCCCACTAACAGCCAGAAGTAGCTGAACTAGAAGGTTTCCCAGGTTCTTTCCAGTTCTAACACACAGAAGAACATGGGCCAAAATGCACAGGACTTTTCATGGCTGTGTGGGTAATAATAACTCAGCGCTGTGCTCAGTGATATGGCATACCACTGTTCCTGCAAGTGGCACGGATCCACATGGCAATGAGTGCAGATCCTTAAGGGGCACTCAGTGCTCTGGGATGATGTTTGTGCAGTGAAGTATGATGGACAATGAAGAGTGAATTTATCTCCCTGTGAGAACGTAAGTACGCCATTCTATATTTATACCTTCCATCTCCTAATTTAGATGGGAAGAACTTTTTCTGATCAGCCCTCACTTGCCAATAATTCTGTTCTACATGGAAATGAAGAATAGGAGTCATATAAGTTCACAGATTGAATGGATGGCTGATTTACAAAGCCCTTAAGAATATGGCTGCAGGCCGATGCTGGCAACCCCATAATTAGATATGGCATGCTCTGCGATGATGTATTTTTTACTGTTTTTTTAATAACTCAGTCCTCCTTCTGGGATGAGGGGAAAAATGGAATTTGTTAAAAATAAATTGAGATTTAGTGGCTTTTCAGCCTTCTGCTGCTTGTTGCTCAAAATATTCTCTAAATAAGAGAAGCCCTGCCCTATAGTGCACTGTAAACACCCACAGACACTCAGAGCCAAATTCTTCCAATTATGACCCTGTGCCTGTTGCCAAGCTACTGCAAGGACCTACTTGAAAGGCAGCCATCTAGGCCATTTCCTGATTAAGCTGCCCTGTAGCAAGAAGTCGAGGCCTGCTGCTTTGCCATCATATCTGCCCTCAATAATCATTCTATGTTCTGGAAATTAAGCCTTTTCCTTGTGATAGAATTACAATTCAGAGGTTAGTGCAAAACTAAGCACCTGCCCATCTGTTCACCTGCCTGGAGGGTGCGTGTGTGTGTGTGTGTGTGTGTGTGTGTGTGTGTGTGTTGGAGATCTAAAATCAGGTAGCAGAAGTGAATGCACAACAGCAGTTCATTGTGCTGAGCAAATCAAGGTCAAACAAAAGTAGGTCAGCTATCCACAGGACAGGTGAGTCAGAAGCAGCCTATCCTTCTGCAGAGTGATTTCCTCTCTCCACAGCTGGGGTCACCCATTGTTCAGTGCAGAGGCTGGAATGGTCATTTATTGTACCCTAAGAGGGGCAGTGTGGCTGGTATTGGGTGCTAGGCTCTGCCACCAGGTGTTCCTGCAGCTTCCACAAGCCCTAACAGAATCAGGAGATTGCCATGTGCCGCATTCTCACTGAGAAAGAGAAATTACTTCCAGCTCCTTAGAAACCAGAATGCTCAGTGCAGCTCTGAGCAAATTGGGCTCTGGCTGGAAATGAAGCAGCCTCCTTTCCCACATGAGGATCTTCATTCACCATAGGCTCAACTAGTTCAGACTCTGAGAGCAGCACTCGAGGCCTTCAAAAGGCCCTGGAACATGGGCAGGAATTTCCACTTTTAATGGAGCAAGCAAATCCTGAGAGAACTGAGGGGTATTATGTAGTCACACTTTTTAAACTTAAAATTAGGACCTGTATGCCTAGTGAGGCAGAAGTTTGAAAAGCAGGAGCCCTGAAATACTTGGGATAGAAGGGTCACAAATCATTGAACCTTCTCAGTGAGGTTTACCTTACACATCCAGTCAGTCCATAGGTGTTTCCTATGACTCTTCCACTACCCCCAGGGTGTCATAGTCTCAATTATTATCATGCTTGTGCTTGCTTTGATTATATATGATTATCAAGAGAGAAGTGGGCTCGGGGGCATGGCTCAAGTGGTAGAGTGTCAGCCAAGCAAGTGTGAAACCCTGAGCTCAAATCCCATATGTATATATTTAAATTTTTATTTATTTTTTATTGTTATTAGAAAGGTGATGTATAAAAGGGTTATAGTTACATGTCAGCTAAAGAGTACGTTTCTTTTTGGACAATATCACCCCCTTCTCTCACTCTCTCCCAGTTTCTCCTTTCTACACCCACCTACAAGTCCTATAGTTCATTTTCAACATAGTATCTAGTAAGTACCACTGCTACATTTGTTTATCCTTTGCCCTTCCACTTCTATGCCTTTACTTGTACTCTCAAAAACAAATAAATGAGCAAACAAGACAAAAAAAAAAAGAAAACAAAATCAGTGACAAAGAAAAAACTCTCATTTCCATTTCCTGGAGTTCATTTTGATAAATAAAAATGTATATAATCATATGCACATAGGCATTGCACCTTTGTGTTCATCTCCTAAGAGTATCCTCCAAAAATATATTTTAAAAAATATTGTTGTGTGCAATAGCCCACATCTTTCATCCCAGTAAAAAGGGAAACACAGATAGGGAGATCATAGCCTTGACCAGCCCAGGAATAAAGCAGATCTTATACTGAAAATAATCAGTGCAAAAAGGGACTGACAAAAATGGCCCAGATGGTAAGGTGCCTACTTACTGAGCATAAAATCATGAGTTTGAACCCCAGTCCTGCCCAAAAAAGAAAGAGAGAGAGACAGAGACAGAGACAGAGAGACAGAGGGAGACTCTGCCTTGTTTTTCACTTGTTTCCAGAGCTACTGGACCAGTCACTGGCTTTTAGGATGTGCTCAATAAGTGCTCACTGAAGACATGCAAGCATGCCAGACTCTTTGCCAGAGCATCATGTAGACCATGTTCCCACAGTCCCCACCACAATGCTACTAGGTAGAGCCACTGGATCTCCTGCACAATGAGAAACATCAAGGCTTAAAGAAGATTCATGCCTTGCCCTGGGTTATGTATTTTAAAAAGTGATTGAACTGAAATTCAAAGCCAAGCATGGAGAGTTCGAGTTCTGTTTTGTAATGAGCATCCATTGCCTTTCTAATTAGAGAAAGCAGACAGCCAGCCAGACAGACAGACAGACAGACAGAGACAAAGTGTGTTTTGGAGGAAAACTTGCTTGTCCAAAAGAGCTTTCGCACAGGGTAGAGTTCTACCTCCACCCTAGCTGTGTGGCCCTGGGCTGGGGCTGGGGATGGTGACAGTGACAATGATGATTACATCTGCAATGTGCTATTATTTACTCACAGCACAATGTCTGACACATAGTGAGCCAGTACTTTTGTGCTTATGAAATAACATATGTCTTTAATTTAATTTTTACAACTCTATAAACCATCTCTGTATGAGCTCCATTTTCCAGATTTGTAAAAAGAAAGTGGAAGAGAATAAGTGGTATTTCCAAGGGCCATAGATGGTTGTGATTCCACCCAGATCTGTTCAACTCTAAGACTGGAAAGGACAACTGAATGCATATGAAATGTCTAATGCTATGCCCGGCGCACAGAAGCTCTCCAGTGCACTGCTCATGTTACTCCTGTGAAAGGGAAACCTTTGGAAGGGAGAGGAGAGGTGGGAGGTGAGCATGTGGCTCTGCAGATGGTAGCATTGCACTTTCCAGGACTCAACAAGCTGACTGGGGACTCTGAACCCATGCTCAGGAGTTAGGATGACACACCCTCAATTAAGGACACAAAGGGACAGCCAGCTAGATGAGCAAGAATGTGTTCATCCCGAGATGAAAAGATTTTCATCAAAACTTGAAGAGGAATGCATTTTTTGGAGGAATGTGTTTTGCAGCATGAAGTATCATGGCGAAGCCTAGGCCAGGAATGCAAGCCTGTAGGCAGACTGGCCCCTGGATACTGAGGAAGGGCAAGGGCTCCTGCACATATGTATTAAAGTGGGGAGATGCTGAACCCCTGCCCATCGGCAAACTCAAACAGGGACTCAACCTATACCTTCTAAAGAAATAAGGAGATAGAGAAAAGGAGAGACAGAGACACTGAGACAGAGAGCCACAGAGAGGGACAGGTGCAGAGGAAGGGGAAGGAAAGAAGTCAGGAAGGCAAGAAGGCAGGCAGGCAGGGAGGCAGGCAGGCAGTCAGGCAGGCAGGAAGGAAGGAAGGCAGGAAGCAAGGAAGGAAAGCAGGCAGGAAGAGTTTTTTTTTTCTGAAGTAGGTCTGCTCTGGAGTCAAATATGGAGAAATGTAGCCATTACAAAAAAAGAAGGAATGATGTCGTGTGGTTTGTGGTGTAAAGCTCAATGGGTCCATCCCCGAAGGAAGACATAGCCATCGGTACCACCATCTTGACCCCCCCTCCTCTGGAAGCTGCAGGAGGCTGTACAGCTGCCCCCAGAGGGCTCCTCAGAGGGCCCACAGTATTGCACACAGCTTGCCTCCCTCCCCAGGCTTATGTGATGAGAAAGCCATCAGGATGGCCAGCCTCTCCCCAGGCAGCTTGTCCCCTCCTGCTGCTCTTAGAAAGGAATCCCAATGCAAACACATTATCCCAATGCAATCAAAGAGCCTCAGAGGTCTTTGGGTCCTACCATCTACCCCCTCATCTCCCTTCAGCCCAGGCTCAGCACCAATTTTCTGGACCATTTTAACAGGCTCTGAAGTAGTTCTGCTGCCTCCCGCCCACAGCTCAGCCCCCACACTGCCACCAGCTGGCTTTCTAAAATAAAAGTGCTGACCACGTCACTCACCTCCTGAAAGATGTCTGCTAGAATTGCACTACTGATGGAATAAAGGCCAAAGTCTCCATTTGCAAGCAGGCATGTGCTAACTCGGTCATTTGTTCATTCACTTAACTATGTCATACCCTATGTCCTAGGCTCAGAGTTTGGTCCTGAGAGCGGTAAACAAGACAAGGACTCTTCTGGAAGATATACATCTGAATAGACTAAGACACAGAAAGCACAAGAAAACAAAGGACAGAAGGACAGAATGGGAGGACAGCAGGGGGAACAAGGACAAAATGGTGTTGCCAGATAGGTAAAAGAACACTGACTTGAACAGAGACCAGAATATGAGGGTAAGGGAGGCAAAGATGAAGGGGACAAACAAGTGATCCAGGCTGGAGATAGAGAATGCAATGACCCTGCGGGAAGAAAGAGAAATAGCAAGAAAGGGGTAGTGTCTAGAACAGAGTAAGCAAAAAAGAGAGTGCTGAGAAGCTGAGATGGAAGGAAGCAAGACACCCCCTCCCTTCCCCATGCCCATGGCCAGTTTACATAGTGCTTGCTCCAAGCATGCACAAAGCCATCAGAGTTTCCAGCAGGAAGGTGACATGAACTTTCCTACTTTTTAAAAGATCATGTTGCCTGATGAGATCAGCATGGAAGAAAGGAGAACTGCTGAGGAACAGGGAGATGTAGATGCGGGTGGAGAGGAATGGTGGTTTTGGGGAGATACTCAAGAAAGAACTGTGAAGAAGCTCTGTAATCAGTGTGAAGAACACATGGGGTTCCCCGTGAGACTAAGGAAGAGCAAGAGTGTTTATTCGGTATGTTTTGCTTTTCTATCTGGAATGCCCACTACTTCCCAGGGTAGTAGCTTTTGGGTGGACACTGGTTATGAGGCTCAGGCAGAGGGTTGTTCAGCATGTGGAGATAACCATGAAGTGGCAACATGGGTGCTTTACCACTTGGCTCAGCTCCAGACATGTCCCAATACGTCGCCTTTTACCAGGGTTCCTTACTGGATGCTCTCCCTGCACATCTACAGCTAGCAGAGTCTTCTATAACTTGCTCAAAATCCACCTGTTCTCTGTGAGGCCCCCAAGACAAGGCCACAATCTTCTCTCTTCTGCCACAGCCACCTTAATGCCACACCTTGACAAGGATCTAGCCACATGCCACAGTATTCTTTCACCTCTTTCGTGCCCACGAGCTCCTCTGTGTGCCAGTGATGGAAAGCTTACTCCTCTCTGCATCCCTAGCACCCAACACAAAGCCTGCGCATGGCAAATACTCACTAAATGAATGGAGGCGCAAAGAAGTGACATCCCTGCACACTGACTCACACCACAGCTGCTGTCTGAAAGCAAAGAGAGGTGAAAAAAAAATAACGCACTGCTGCTGAAGCACTAATAAAACTCAATGGGGCAGAATGGTATCTTCCCTTGAGGAGTTTCACAACAAAGAGCTTCAAGAAATATAAGAGCTGAACATCTCAGGCAGTTCAGAGGTGTAATGAGCACTGCATCTAATGAACACATTTCAAAAGCAGAAACACCCCCACAGAGTCCAGAACCAAGACACAGTCCTTTGTATTTAATTCTGAAAGTGATCCAAAGAGGTAGGATCTATTGATCTATTAGGCCTCCTTTGTAGCTGGAAAAACTCTAGGTGGCATGATTTGCCCGGGGTCACAGCGCTGAGAAGTACAGGATTCACACCCAAGACTGCCAGACACCAAACCCGATTCCTTCTCATCCAAGTCAGTCTCTTACTCCACGATGCAGCATTCTACAGCAGGCAGGATCCTTAGGACCACTGAGTCCCAGACTGTACAGAGCAGGTATGGCTGTAAGATTGGGGATGAGGTTTACATTTACTGAGGAGTTACTAGCAGAATGGAAGCTGGAATTGAATAGAATCTAATCTCTACCTCAAGGCCAGCTCTTGGTGTGCTGTCTGTAACTCAAACATATGCCTTAGTGGGCAGAAACAAAGCCAAAACCAGGATTTCCAGTCTATTCTATTTGCCTACAAGTTCCCTACAAATAAATGTGAGAGGGGAGGGAAATTGTGCTCTTTATCAGCTGTGACTGCTGTGTGCCCATGGCCCCTCTATAGACAAGAAGGTAACTGAGCAGTTGATTCTGCATCAAAGCATTTGCAACACTGGCACCACAGAGCAAAATGACCTATGCATGGCAGCTCTCGTATGTGTAGATGCACACTGCCCCTCTCCTGCAAACAGGACTCTAAGCAAGGCAGCAAAGGCTGAGGAAAGCCTGGCAGTGGACTGAGACCCCTCACATCCACTAGTGTACTAGTTTATTAGGCTCTGTAGGCCTCAGTTTCCTTGTGAAATTCCATAAAGAATGCACAACCCATTTCCTGGAGCTGCTCTGACATTCTGAGAACTGAGCAGGATGGCATATGTGCCTGGCATAAAGCATACATCAAATGGTTGGTGGGTTGTTGATTGCTGAGCAAGCAAAAGGATTTACACATACCATAGAAAAAGAAATGTAAAAAAAAAAAATCCCAGCTATACCAAAGCTCTTGCAAAATCTGAGTAGGGTAAAATAGCACTCTCTGAGGACTATGAAAATATAAAGAAACTACTTGAAATTTTTAGTGGCTGAGTCTTTTAAGGCAGAGTGGGGGAAGAGAAAGGCAGAGTGAGAGGAAAAGGAATAGGAATAGAGATGAGCTGAGTTTGAATACATCAATATATTGCAGGAGTTGAAAAAAGTTAACCTGTGGACATAAAAATATTTCTTTATCTCTAATGGATACTGCTGCCTACTACTTACTTATGGCCTTAACTTCTCTGTCAAACTTCTGTTTCCACCTGCAATACTCCACTTGCTTGATGACAGTTTTCTTCCCACCCCACCTGGAGTTTCATTCATCTCTCTTCTACAAATCAATTCCTACTATTACACTCATTTCACTCTTTACTTATTGAGCTCCCTTACTAGGCATTAAGCCCCCGAGAGTCCATGTTGAGTGGGAGTCACCTCTGGGCTCACACATATGTTCACCTTTCTCTTACTCCAGGATCCCCAACTTCTCCAAGAAGATTCGCTTCTTGAGTAGAAAAACAAGAGAGGACTCGTGTTTAATTTATCATGTGTTTATTCTGTGATGAACATCTAAAGCACATCTTTCAAATATTAATTCATGTCTTCCCCCCAATGTCCCTGGGAGAGAAATACCAATCCCAATTTGTAGGAGATACTGGTGCTCAGAGAGTTAAGGTCAATCGCCCAAGAGCTACAATACTAGTAAAAATGAGGCCAGGATTTGAAACAGGGTCTAACTCCAAACCTCTTCCTGCTAGACCACCTGGTCCAGCTTGGATCTGAAGAGGCTGAGGGCACAAAGAAGAAGGAAAAGACTAAGTGAGGTCAGGGCTAAGGAGCTGTGGCCAGACAGAGGGAAAATATCAGTTTAGAGAACCAAACAGGAGGCCTCGGGAGAAGGTGGAAGTCAAAATTTCATATTCCCACCTAGGTACTGAGGCTCAGTCCTTGCTGGGAAAGACAGGTCAGCCCTGATACAGCTGTGAAAAAGGAAGCTGTGACTTGCTATTATTCTTCCTAAGACTACCTGATCCAGCTGAGATGGTCGTAATTGGTTACAATATTTAGGGAGCATTTTGTCACCTTGTGGTTTGGTAATCATACCAATGTCAAGATGTAAAATCATTTCATTAAATCCCACAGACTTACATATTTTGAATGTTTCTCTAAGACAAATATGTCACTTTGATGGCCTACTTGTGAGCTCTTATTTTATTTTATTTTCTGTATAGAGGTCAGAAAAAAGGAGAGAGAGAAGGAGAGAAAGAGAAGGAGAGAGAGAGAGAGAGGGAGAGAACGCCCCACAAAACGGTGTTCCTGGGAGAAACATGGATTGGTAAGGCCTTGTTAGATGACAATTTGGTAATATTGATTCAAATTTTAAATGGAAAATGACTTAAGCCAAAAGTCCCACTTCTAGATATCTACACCACAAAAAGATCATGCATAAAAGCTCACTAGTGTGTGCAAACATTCCCCCTGCAGCAATGGCTGTGATGGTAAAGACCAAAAAGATTAAATACATTTAAAATAATGTGACATATGAAGGTAACTATAATAACTGACAAAAAGTTATTTAAAAAGACAGTTGCATAATATTACATAGAGAGATCTTGTTTTCATTAAACAAAACAAAACTTGTATATGTTGGGAGTGAGAGCAAGGGGTGGGCACGCAAGCAGGTACAAAAGTCCAGGTATCTGGCTGGAGGTGTGGCTCATTGGTAGAGCTCCTGCCTAGTAAGCATTAGGCGCTGAGTTCAAATCCCAGTACTATCAGAAAAAAAAAAATGTTTAAGAGTATAAGCAACAAACTCCTAAGACTGGTTATATTTAGAGGAATGGCTGCAAGTATCCCCCCTCTACCCTGTGTGGAGGAAAGTTTCAGGGGCCAGCAGAGGGGAAGCCAGACATTTTATTGTTGTTACTGTGCTTCAGTATTTGAATTTTTGACAAGTATCTGATACTTTCCTGACAAAAAAAAAAGTCAGCTTTCAAAATCTCATTGAACAGTGATAAGTTTTAGGAACTTAGAAAGTGTCTGGGAAGCTGCTTTCCTTCTTCATCATCTGGTCACAGCTGGCTGCAGGCTCGTTGGCTAGGAGGGGTACAGGTGCCTCTTATAGGGACCATCACAGAAGCTAATCATCAAGAACGTCACCCATGGTGATACTGAGTCTGCCAAATTACAACTCTTGAAGTGAAAGGGTAAATAAAAAGGACTAAGTGTCTTTAATTTTTCAAACTTATATCCTAAATTGTTCCATTAAAGCCAGTTCACTTGTTTGAAACTACCCTTAAGTGGTAGCTATGAAACTATACATGCTGTATTACCCAACATTTTATGTTGACATATAAGCTTTGATACAGTTTCAAACATTCTTAGTGAGGACCTCCCACAGGGAGAAAAGAAGCCAGAAATAATGTGACCACTGGGATTGTCATATATGATCGACAACTTAGCAAGTGACATGACCTTTTTTTTTTAACCTGTGGCCAAACTTGCTAACGAAGATAACTACAGCCTCAATAATCTACCTGCTCAGCAAGCTCCAGAAGGTACAAAGGACAGGAAAGACTAGAGAGAGAGCTACTGGTTAAAGTGACCTGAGGGTTTCTAGATCTGGCAGTAAATTCAGATTTTTTTTTAATATAAAATCTACCTGTTGGGCTGGGAAGGTGGCTTAGTGGTAGTATGCATGCATGAAGCCCTGGGTTCAATACCTCAGTGCTATATAAACAGAAAAAGCTGGAAGTGGCGCTGTAACTCAAGTGGTGGAATGCTCAGGTAGAGGCTCAGGGACAGTGCCCAGACCGAGTTCAAGCTCCAGGACTGACAACAACAACAACAACAATAACAACAACAACAACAAATCTACCTATTTTTAAATATTAATCACAAATTTAGTGGTTGTAAAACACTATGAACACTAAATAAAATGCCTTGGCAAGCCAAATTCAGCAGATGAACAGGGAGTTTCACTCTGTGTCTACAGGCATGTACCTCTTTTTTAAAGGGCTAATTTTGTTTAATTTTATTCCCAGCAAAACAGAAGAAAGTGAGAAAATGGCACCGAACAGAGAGAAAAGCAAGAAAGTAAAGCAATTGTTATTAAGAAACTATCCTAACATATTTGTAAAGATAATGATAGCTATCTACACTAGATTCTGAAGAAATCACTTGTGTTTCTCTAGTTATATGAGGCAGACAGCTGGTTTCTTTCTTTGTACTTCCTCAAGACTAAAATCGCTTTAGTGGTCCTGCAGCAGGTGAAGGTTAGAAGCAAGGGGTAGCATTTCTCAGACTCACAGCCAAGAGCAAATCAGAGCTCTGCCCAAGATTTACTGGCAAGGAACTCGGAGCAACTTACTATCCTGCATTAATGTCCATCATAAAAATTTCAAATAACAGCAGCCACCACAGAAATGCTCCTCTATGCCAGGTGCTGTCCAGGCACTTGGCAGGCCAGCTTGCCAATGTAGGTCACACAGCCACTGGCACCATGCCAGTCCAGGCCTGCCTGACAAAGCTTTCTCAGAAACGAAAAAGGAAAACAATAATGGACTTAGACTCAACATCCTAAAAGTGGGCATGGGCAGTTTTTCTAAAGCCAAAACAACAACAGATTCACTTAGGCCAATCATCATACTAGGGCATAATCTGCCATCCAAAGTGCTTTCTTTCCAGGCTACCTCATGCACTCATCATGGCCATTCAACTACATCTTAGACTTTCTATCTTGTCCAAAGTCTTTTACAATTCTGATTAAGAGCCAGACTTTTAGAAACATCAGAATGGGGGCAGATTCTGTATATTTGATATTTTCTACATGCCAGGCACAGGGCTAAGCACATTTTACTCCACTTTCACTGGACCTGATAAGGAATATTCTTATCACAGTCACACTCACAGAGAGGAGCCAGGATGCTTGGTCCTAAGTCCTGCCACTAGGACATGCCCAGCTGATCCTCAGCGCAGGGCCTCTTCTAGCACCTGCAGCCAGCATGCCAAGTATCCTCTGTAGGCATGTTGGAGGCCTTCCGTACCTAACCCACCTCAGTTTGTGATTGATCACTGTGCCTAGGGCCGGGCTAGCTTCATCTCTCCCTCCCCCTCCTCAACATCTACTTCCCCCACTTGGCCAGAAGCCATTTAAAAGTTTTTGTTTTTCTTACTAAATAACAGTGTGAGTCACTTGGAGTTCTGCCAGACTGGCCTTAGAGGGCCCTGGCAGCCACGTTCCCTGGGGGCTGGGCCTCCCCTGCTGCCCAGCCCCTGCTGGGCAAGGGAGCCTAGAACTGGTTGGAACATCACTGTCATCTGAACAAGGTCTGGGAAGAGTGTCCTGATAATCACAAGCCGGTGGTGTGGTCACTAGAGGTACCAAAGTGGGTGTGTATGGAGAGAAATCTTCAGATTGGGAGAGGAGAAAATGTTTATTTAGCTAAGAGCTGTGATATATCTATTATTCAAAGTGGTACATCAGACTAGAGAGAAGGAGATTCAGCAGGGTGATAAATTATGCAAGTAAAAACACCGTGTGTGAGAACCACGCATGCGCTTGTGTGTGTGCATCACAAAGCAGCTACTTTCAGAGTAATAACGTCTAGTTATTCCTAATCCCTTCTGCAGTGCTCTGAACCCTGATTATCTAAGGTGCTTTCCCACCACAGAGACCACAGCCAGAACTGCTCTCCTTCTGAAGAGCACCTGGAGAGCTCACCTGCTAAGGTGAGCAGGCACGCAGGTCATTCGGGCCTGCTCAAGTCAGTCATCCTCAGAGTGTAGCAGGAAGGGCAGTTGACTCTGCCCCAGAGGCCAGGGGGTTCCCTTCCTTACAGATGGACAAGAGGTGGGTGCAAGGTAGAGAAAAGCACAAAAGGAGTGGCAGAAGAATCAGACTCCCTGGAGGCATGGATGCCTCCTTAGCACAGTTGGCTCTGACAAAGAAAGTGGGAGTGAAGCTGAAGCCTGAACCCCAGGCACCCTGCCAGGTAGCTCCAAAGAGTCGAGTCCAGTCCACAGCCAGAACCCAGTCTTTTGTGATGCAAGAGACAAGAAGATGCCCACAAGTGTGAGTATGACAGCCTTTCAGACTGTTGGCCATCCCAGTGTGGAACACCTACCTACGTCTAGGTACTCCTGCTGCCCTAGGGCCTACAGGGACCACTCAGAGCAGGAATAAACATTCACTAATCTAACAACCACACAAGTAAATGCAAGCTGACCTCTGTAATGAGTGCTGAGGGATGAGCGGGGCTGCTGGGGCATGTGGCAGAGAGCCTGTGGGGCGCAGATGAATGGAGAAGAACACATACCCACAGGCCTTCTCTAGAGCCTGGTGCTATTCTGTCACAGACTCAGTCCACTGGGCCCTCAGTTTCCTCATATGTTGTCTTTGGGGTCCACTACAACACTTTGATCGTGCTTGACACAAGGTGAGCAGACAATCCACAGTGGTATAGACATGGGAGAGGTGATGACAAGACCCAGCCTTTTATCAGGAGTCACGGAAGACTTGCAGTGTGAGGGGGAGCAGATGAGAACTAGGCAAACAGGAAGGAAAATGCATTCCACATAGAAGAAGCGGCGGAGGCTAGTCCCCACAGGGGTGGCAGAGTCTTAGCACTTCTGGACAAGGAAAGCAGCTTCGCTGACCTCCTGGAGCACCCTTGTCAGCAGGATACCTGTACCAAGACTGGCTCTCCTCTAAGAAGCCTTCTGCACTTACTGCAAGTCCCAAATAAAAGCTGCATACTAGCCTATCTTCCAGTTCTGTGGCAGAAGTAGAAAGTGAAGAAGATGAGCAGCCAGATGAAATCCTCGTGAAAATGTGAATGCATTTGCTATAGACACTACTGTCCCAGCTCCTGTGGGGAGCATGGGCACTGGCCCCCAACCCCGAACTGGGTCGAAGTTTCTTCCTATCTATGTTACTCCTTAGTACACAATCTCTGAGGACTTCATAAGTGGGGGTAAAGATGCCCTTGGTGTCCACAGGGCCCTTGGTGTCCACAGGACCCTTGAGATTCTCATCCTTAGTCTAAAACATATTCTCAGCTGGACTGGTGGGGAGGTGGGGAGAGTTATCACACCGTGATTGGCAAGAATCAATGTTTTGGCTACATTAGGGAATCTTGGATTCATTTAAGACCAAGCTAAGTGGAACTCATCCCTGAGAATTCCTTGATGAATTATTTTTCATTTTGAACTGCACTTATTCCATAGACAACAGGAGCAAAAAGAAAAGGAAAGGAAAAAAGGAAGGAAGGAAGGAAAGAAGGAAGGAAGGAAGGAAGGAAGGAAGGAAGGAAGGAAGGAAGGAAGGAAGGAAGGAAGGAAGGAAGGAAGGAAGGAAAGAAAGAAAAAGTCAGAGGCAAAGAACACAGAGAAGTAACATTTCTGAGGTTTCAATATGCTGGGAGAACCAATAGGCAGGCAGCTACACACCAAGGTCTAGAACAACCTGCTCTGTACTTGAAGCTAAGAAAAGAATGGGCCCCACCAAACCCAACGGCCAATGAACCTCCATGTTAAATACATTTGATCATGTTACAAAGCTGCTGTATAGCTATACAAACAGACTTTGCTATGCTCACTTTTGCAACAAACACTTCCTGAGCCAGGTACACTTCCTGTGCTTGGCATTGGGAACACAGAGATTGTGGGTGAATGTATTCACCCCCTCCCTTAAGGAGCTCAGATAAGTAAGTCAACAGCAACTCAGATAAGTGCTTTGCAACAGAAAACAGGGTGTTCTGGAAGGCAGGAGGAAGGTCAGTTCCAGGTCCGGGGAGAAAGGTAGAGGGTGACAAGCTGAGTCACCTGGACAAGGAGCAGAGGTCAGGTCGTTCCCAGAAGACCCCCAGCACTGGCAGAGGCACCAGAAGTAATGGTCGCTGGTGGCTGTACTGGGGTTAGCACTGTAAATTAGAGAAAAAGCACCAGGAGAAAGGCGACTAGAAGCCAGGTTATGGGAAGACGGCAGTCTCACTGAAGGGCCTGTGGCTTTTATCTGCTAGTACTGAGGAGCCCGTGGGAAGTTTTAAGCAAAAGAAAGTCTCGATGGAGGTGTGAATTAGAAACAACATGTTCACAAGACTGTGGAGGTGGGATGAGGGAGGATAAAGATGGACAGGATGACCAATTAAGAGGCTTTTGTTTAAAAAAAATTCCAAATGATGAGTCCTAAATAAAGGAATGAGGAGAGAGAAGGGCAACAACATAACTGAGAAGAAAGGCTCTTTGCGATCTGGGAGATGGTGCAATAGGACAGCTGGGGAAAGGATGGTCCAAGGATAAATTAGGAAGTGGCGCCAATGGAGAGGCCTGGACCAAGGGCGGGAAGAGTCTGGCAGTGGGTGGGTGGGCTGGGCCCAAAGGACAGAGGATGTATGAATGAGCTCATCAGGGAGAACACCAGGGATGGTGTAGAAGGGACTGAGCAAAACCTGAAGCTGAGGACAAAGAAAAGAAAGCAGGCAACACAGGATCCTGGAGGCTAGAGTCTAAGGCTGGAGGAGAACTAGGGGTGGCCAGGCCAGATGGCCCAGGATGGCAATAGTCAGAAAGAAGACTCAGTAGGGATCTCTTGCTGGAGAAGAAGGTAATGCAAACTAACAACAGAATTCAAAGCATGTGTTGAGGGCTCCGCTGATAGTGCTGCAGTCACCTCTAAGGCCATGGTTATGATATTCCCCCACAGGCTCACAGTGCACTGATTGTTGGAGAGGCCATTCCTGTCCACCCTGCCTGATTCATCAGCCTCTATCACTTTCTCATTTGACTTCACAGCATGCTCATGCCTGATAACATGTTAGATGTCTCCTATCTAGAAAACCTGTCTCGTGACAACAGACACTTGTCTTATGTCACCTCTGGACCTGTAATGCCAAGAGAGTGCCTGGCACACAGATGCTAAGCATTGTGACCTAAATCACGTGGTTCATTGAAAGCTACACATAATCAGTGAGTATGTCACACCCCCACAGGTCAGTTCTGTGCTAGATTCTGGAGATACAGCGACTCCTTTTTTGTGTTCTAATCTATGCAAATGCAATCATTTCCCACAATGCATCGCATCTTTTGTCTCATGGCAAACAGGTCCAAACATAGGCTGGAGCCCTGTAATGCCAGCGGAGGCAGAGTTATGCATACCACACCTCAAGAGAGACAAAGAACACGATCACAAGTCTACTGTACACAAACTCCCAGCACAGCTGGGCTGCAAAGGAGGGATGAGAACTGCTCACAGAATGATTTGCCTGCCAAGTTAAGGATAAGGTTATTCTGACATGCAAATATCTAAATATTATAGGTCTAGCCAGACTTTCCACAAGCACGGCTTTGTTATCATCTCCGTTCGTTATCTCTCATTGATGTAACCTGCCTTCCTCCTTCTTTCCTTGCCATGGCATTACATTCCTCAAGACCACAAAGAGCCTGTCACAAATCAGTAGCCTTCCTCCAGGTCCCTTCTCCCAGTCTCCACTGCCCCCATTCTACGGCCTTTTATCTCCCTTCTTTCTCCCATACCAAATGTATGTACATTCACAAATGCTCAGTGCTCTACTCATCTTGAGGAGAATTTATCAAAAACTATGATGCCCACTTTCACTTCCAGACTTAACTCTTTCAATCCAGATTCCAGTCCTACATTTTCTACTGGACATTTCCTTTGAATGCCCAGTGTCATCTTGAATTTGACATATTCGAAAACAAAGCCAGACATAGTAGCTCATAGTTATAATTCCAGGTACCTAGAAGGTAGACATCAGGAGGATCGTGGTTCAAGACCAGCTTGGGAAAAATGTTTGTGAGATTCCTGTCTCAACAAATAAAGTGTATTTGATGGTTCACACTTGAAATCCCAGCTATGCAAGAGACAAGGAAGGAGGATGGCCCTCTGAGACTGAACTTAGCAAACTAAATGAGATTCTATCTGAAAAAATAAAGCAAAAAGGGTTGGGTATATGACTTAAGTGATAAAAACCCTTTCATAGCAAGCATGAAGCCCTAGATTGGTTCCCCAGAGCCATAAAGATAAAATTTAAATTTTCTGTGACTCCTGTCTAAGTCTAAAAAGGTTGAAAATTTGGGTTTGGGTTATCCTTTTGCAATCTCTCTTCTACTGGTCATTTACTAATTACTGTTAGCCACACAACCTCATGCCTGGATTGCTGCTGCTACCTTTTAAAAGGGTCCTGTGCCTCTTGCCATCAGATTGAGGGTTCCTAAAATGTTGTTTTTGTCATTTTTCTTCCTGGCTCAAAACAACTTCAATATGTTCCCACTGCCTTCAGGATAAAGTAAAGTGCATTAGCCTAGCACTTAAGAGTCTAGAAAGGGGGCTGGCAAACTACAGACCACAGGTCAGATGCAGCCCAACACGTGTGTCCAGAAATAAGGTGTTTCTAGAATACATACCATCAATGGCTTCCTTCATGTTGCCAAAGCAGAGGTGAGTAGCTGAGTCAAAAAGCCATAGCTATATGGAGGTTCTTTACAAACAAGTTTGCTGATATGGTGCTAGAATAATCAGATGCTAATAGGGTCCCCCAACATTCTTGCCCAGGATTCCTTATAATAAGGCTTTTGCTTCTGTGAATCTATGGATGAGCCCACTGAACATCTTGCACCACATTCTCAAGCACTGAAACATCCTATCTCCTTCCTGACAAGACTTTTTCCATCTACCTTTTCCTTCAAATCATGGTCAAAGCTCCACTTGTCTATGAGGACAGATACATCCATAACTTGCCATGCCTATGCTGACCTCCGCTAGCCTCCATCTCTGCAGCTACCTAGAAACAGACAGATTGCATGTCTATGTATCCTTCCAGCCAATGCTAAAGGCTTCCTAGGGCTCAGACGTGGTGACCTCCACAGAGCCTCCACCTTGCCCTTCATTCCAAATACCAGTCTCCAATGGCATAATATGGTAAGAAGGCATCAAACAAACTTACCAATGAAGGCTTGGAGTTCCACATCTGAAAAGTTACAGCTGAGTCCAAAAGCATGTACTTGTGCCAGCAATACCTGAAACCAATAAAACAGTTTAGTTTTAAAAGAGAATGTGTATGCATGTTTAATTGATAATATATATTGGGTTTTGATGTATCATCAAAACAGAATGCCCATCTCTGCTTATTTGACTAGGAACCCCTTTCCCTGGATGCCTCCCCAATGTCCCATCAGGTCACATACCCCTCCTCTCAGATCCCTACAACTCAGCTCATTTATTTATGGTGACATATAGCGCACAGCAGCATAATTCCTTGTTCAGAGATGGGAATTTCTAGACTGTAGGCTTTTCAAGAGTCTGTACTGTTGAATTCACCCCATCCCTTATTCCCTCTATCTAGAACACCTCAGGCATATAGATGGTTGGTCCTTGGTAAAAAAATTTGTAGAATAGATGAGAAAACAGCCTGCTCAATTCATTGATACATGTCAGTATTTAAACTTCTTGCAGGCCATGACTTTCACCATAGAAACAAATGCCTTGGTTTTACTGCTTTCAATAGGCAATGGTTTACCAAGGAGAGATTAATCTAAATGCACATCTTTACAACCAACACTCCCTATGGGCAGAAACCTTCAGAAGTTCCTAGATTCTAATGAGACAAGACCAACTCTGTAGCCAAGAGCCTGGCCTGCACCAAGACCTGGTCTGAAGTGGGAGCCTAAGCTTGTCTGGGTTCCCCCAGTGGGCCATACCATCTACACATGCAGGAGTGATAGTCCTCAAATGCACACTATTCCCTCTCAGCATCCTCTCTAGTCAGATGCCTTCACCCCACCTTCCTCCACACTGTCTCCATGTACTGATGTCACCCAAACATCATAGCCCAGACCAAGTCTATACTGAAGACCCTCAAAATTTACTTTATTTCTGTTTTATTGTGGTAAAACATATATAACATAAAGTTTATATTCTCAACCATTTCAAAGTGTACAGCTTGGCAGGATGGAGTACCTTTGTACAAATGACCATCTCTACACCTCTCTACATCTGCAAATGTAAATTCCATATCTGTTGAACAATGACTCCTCTCCTTCTCCCCAAGCCCTTGAACCCAACAAGTTTTAGTGAAATAAGCTAATGAATCAGTGAGTGAATGAGAGTGAGTGAGCAAGTGAGTGAGTGAAAATACACATGCCTCAATCTCCCCCTAGAAGTACCTTCCCCTTCTGCTAGGTTCCCAGGGAACCCCATTTTCAGATTCTCTTCTTTTGGCACAATTATAAGCATTAGTGCAGGAGCTGACACTTATTTTCAATGTTACACTTAAGTCTAAATGTACATTTGTGGCCTGGCTTGTCCTTCATATTGCTAGATCCCCTGTTCATATCTTATTCCTTCTCTTGCAGTATTTTTTTTAGTGGTATTGGGATTTGAACTCCTGGCCTCATACTTACTAGACAAACATTCTACCACTTAACACCCCCCCTCCCCCCCCTCTGGGCTAATTAGCTTTGAGATAGAGGCTCACTTTATGCTCAGCTGTCTTAGACTACCATCCTCCTACTTGTACTTCCCCATGTTACTGGGATGACAGGCACACTCCTACCAGTGTTTCATCTACCTCGTTGTGTCCAGACATTGGCTGAGTTGGAGTCTCAAAATCTTATCACCAAGAACACCATCCTGCTGGCCTTAAACAATGATTCCTCAATCTCTGCCTCTCACAAAGCTAGTATAACAGCCTTGAACCACAGCATCCACTTCCCCTTGCAATTTTTGATTACAGTAATCCTTCCCTCTTGCTTGACCACTATTCACTTTGTTTCCCAGGGAGGACCCTCTCTTGGCTTCCAACACATCTTACTGTCTCATGTCAGGGACCCAGGGACCTAGTTTTCTTCTCAATTGCTTCACTGCCACTCCCTTGGGGATCTCATCCATCAATCTCAGAGATTCAAGTATCACTTCTAGGTGGGTGATGCTCACTGAGATTTCTCTCCAACCATCTCCCAGTATTAATTCACAAATCAAGCTCTACATGCCAAGCATCTCAGACTCAACACATCCAACACACTCCTGACCTCCCCCAACCCCATTCCTCTTAATGTTTCACCCACCATGGTATAGCTAGCATGCTTCTGGTTGCCAGGTCAAAAGAATGGAATTTGTTTTCATCCCTCTTTCTCTGTCACTCCATATCCAGTGCTCAACAAAACGGGTTTTCATCCTTTAAATATATTCACGATATGAACATTTCTTATAAACTCTGCTGATATTATCCTAGTCTCATGATTACAATAGTCTCATAATTGTGTCTCTGCTTCTACCCTTGGTGCCACTCCTATCTCCACCCATAGTCTACTCCCAGTGCAGGAAGACGTCTGTTATAACATGAATCACTACCATGCATTCCTTTCCTAAATCCCTTACCTTAAAAGTCTTACTGGCAAGAATGATGCCAAAGGGACTGGAATTTCTAAACTAGACCTACTAGTCCCTTGATCAAGCTTCCAGTCAGTATGGTTTCCTGGCCAGTACTGGAAACCTCCTGTCATTCATCTATTTCTTTTTGGCAGACCTGATATTATCTCCTACCACCAGAAGATAGGATCTTTTCTCAGATATGTATCTTTTCTATCTTGCCAAAGAAAAGAAGTTCAATCAATTAGCCTCCCTTTCCGATTAAGAGTACAACAAAAAGCCAATAACTTATTCTTGAGAAGAAATAAGTTATTTAGACCATTTAATAACTACATTCCCAAGCATAGTTATATACTTATGTGGGGGTGGTGAAGAATCTTGCTTAAGCCTCTTTCTTCCAGTTTCCAAGTGGTCACCATGTCTTATTTGCCTACCATCCTCAGCTCCATCCTTCTCCCCCTCACTGATGTTGTGCCTGGAGTCCAAGTGCAAATTCAGTCACTCAGGATTATTTAAGCCCACATCCCAGCAGTTCACCACAGAGCTCCCGCAGCAGCCTCCTAACCAGCCAGGCCATCTCTAGTTACTTATTTCTACCACTACCTCATACAATGCCTGAACTAATTGCAATAAAACCTAAGTTTGATCAAGTTCCCTACTTAAAACTACCAAGAGTCACTGCATTATTTTAATATAAATTCTTCAAAATCTATTCCAATGGAACCATCTGTTTTCTGTCTCCTAGGTGCATTTCTTCTGCCTTCTATTAAGGCAGAACAGGAATACACTCCAGCCCAGATTAGAATGCTGACTGGCCATATCATACATACCAGGTATATCATACATACCAGGCCAATCAGAGCCTTTCTCCAGAAATGATAGCCAGATGCAAAGAAAAGGAGCTCCTCCTTCACTGGAGTTGTAAATGGTGGTATAGAAGGTAGTCCCCCACAAGGAGGGTAGCCTATGTGTACTGATGCCAACACACAAAGAACAGAAAGCAGGAAGTCAGAGGGACCACTGGCAGGGTCAATGCCCATTCTGACAGTTCAACTTCTTGTATGGACTCCTTCAGCATCCTTGAACAGTAACTACCCACTTACGCTTCAACTAGAAGCATAAGAATGTTTTATCTTCTTTCTTTTTCTCTCTCCTTTACTATATACCCTAGGTATAGAACAGTTCCAAGAACGTTGTTTTTGAGTGGATGAATGAATAAATAAATAGAGCACATGGGCTTCTGATCAAGGCCCAGCTCTGCTATTTACTTACTAGCTGTGAGACCTGGAACCAATTTTTCCATCCCTGTGGACTCAATTTCTTTATCAGTAAAATGGAGAACTCAGTATTATTTACTGATAGGGACTAGGAATAATTCAGATCATTAACATAAATCCCTTCCTACAGTGCCTGGAAATGGCTCAGGCTCCCTGGATGTTGATTGCCATTGTTATCAGTTCCAGGCCATAGGACCAGACTGGGTGTCAGATCCTAGCATGGTTATTAGAAAGGTGACATTTCAAACAGAAAGGAGCTGCATAGTATTTATGTGCACAAACTCTTCCAGAAGCAATGGGGCCAACTGTTAGGTAGTGAGATTCAAGAGCTGCCTAAATGTTCCCAGCAAATTGCCAACGATCAGAGAAGCTGACAAGTGGTGTCAGGGTTGAGGAGAAGTGTGCATGCAGTCTACAGAAAGCACGGCGGCGGAGAGACAGCACCACCCAAATGATAAGAGACACTTTGTGCCTTTTAAGAAACAATTTTCACAGCAAAGCTCAAGAAGGCAGAGAAGCTTCTTACATCATGGGGACAAGGTAATAAGGCTATAAAAATGGAACTTAAATAAACCACACACAGGACCCACATGGGCCCAATTTTCCAGGAAAAACAGTGATTGCCACTGCGTTCAGATAGAGGAAGTCACACTTGTATCTCAGCACACCAAACAGCTTTCAAAAGTCATTAGGCTGCAGAAAACTTACCAGATCTCCCTCTCCCCCTCCCCTCCTCCCCCTCTCTGTCACATTCTCTCCTTCTGCAGGTAAGAAGAAGGGACGGTGAGGCCCGGTGGCTGTGTTCTTCACAGAGACACAGCACCCACAGTCAGGACAGACCCTCTTGCCCCTCCTGGGGACCACAGAGATTTCTCCTCCCTCAGCCCAGACCTACACCCAGGCCTCTCCTACAATTGTGAAAACCTAGGCATAATGGATGAATTTCTCCTTGAGACTCCCCTGTGAGTCTCCCCTTGAGACTCCCTCCCTCTATATTTCCTCTCACTGCCATCTCTGCTCCTCTTCCACTTCTGCATCCCTGAATTTTGACACCCTCTAAGCATATGGTATCTGCCCATCTTTTTTGGTTTTAGTGCCTATTCTTCCCCTGCAGGATAGCTTCATGGTCAACAACATAGTCTGGAGTGAATGAATTGGTTCTCCCCGGCTCTAGCAATGTGAGCTCAGTATTTAATTGTTACCAAGTCTTAGACTCCCCCTCTAAAAAATGAGGTGATGATGAATGCCTCATTTGGGTCCCTGTATAGATTAAATGAATATATATACATATTATATATATATATATAGCTTTTATAACTTGTCTGGTACTTGTTGCATCACATAACCATTATTACATATGCCCAATACTTCAGGCAAATCTCAAACATAGACCCATGTCCTACCACCATCTTTTCTGGTTGGGTCTTTTACCTCTGCCCTGAATGCCCAGCTCCATTTCCCCCTTGTCCTGTTAGGACTGATAAAGCTAACTATCTCCACAGAGATGGCATTTCTCTCTCTTCTGACAGGGTGGAAACTAACTTCTCCCAGGGACCTCTTTGCAATCCCCCTCAAATAAACATCAGCTTTAAACTTATTCCGTTCTTCCCATAGGTCATACACTTCTCAGAAATGAGTTCTTTCTCCCCTCATCTTTATTCCCTGTAGCCTTATACAGTCTAAGGACTCAGTGAACACTTGCTGGATTAAACTGAAATGCAAAGCCTACCGCCACAGTCCACATAAACAATCAGAAATGGAAAAATAAAAAAATAAAATAAAAAATAAAAAATAAAAACCACAGCAGGTCAGAGAAAATCTTGCCTGGCACCCTACAGTTAACACAGACTTAAGGCTCTATACAGTATTGGGCATCTGTTGAAGATGTCTGTTCATTATTTCCTAATGACCAACAAAAAGCTAATGCCTTTTAGTGAGGTGTAGTAGCTTTCACTTCTAATGGCACCTGCTAAGCTCACACTTGCCTAAGAAGAGATGTTTGTTTTTCCTCAGAAATTCTATTTTCGGGGCTGGGAAGGTGGCTCAGTGGTAGAGCGCTTGCCTTGCATGCCTGAGGCCCTGGGTTCGATTCCTCAGCACCACATAAGCAAAAATAAAAAAGCCGGAAGTGGCACTGTGGCTCAAGTGGTAGAGCGTTAGCCTTGAGCTGAAGAGCTGAGGGACAGCGCCCAGGCCCAGAGTTCAGGCCCCACGACTGGACCCCCAAAAAAAAAAAAAAAAAAGAAATTCTATTTTCCTACCAGGCATGGTTGCACACACATGTAAATTCCAGCACTAATGAAGCTGTGATAGGAGAATTAAAAGTCGGGGGCCAGCCTGGGCTACTTGCATAGTGATATTCTTTCTGTCTTTAAAATAAAAAAGTAATCCTATTTCCTTTTCCTTGTTTTAGGGCATTTCTTTTTTTGTTTTGTTTTATTTTGTTTTTTTTGTCCATCATGGGGCTGAAACTCTGGGCCTGGGTGCTGTCCCTCAGCTCTTCAGCTCAAGGCGAGTGCTCTACCACTTGAGCCACAGCACCACTTCCAGTTTTCTGAGTGATTTATTGGAGATAAAAATCTCACGGTCTTGCCCCGGCTGGTTTTGAACCGAGATCCTCAGATCTCAGCCTCCAGAGTAGCTAGGATTACAGGTGTGAGCCACCAGCGCCCAGCCTAGGGCATTTCTTAATAAACCCTTAGGAAGAGATCACTTAACTTGCTATAATCAAAGTATCAGATAGAAGGAGATTGCTCCTTAAAACAATTTAGTGGAAAGGTGTTTCCATTTAGGAACAAATAAATTATGAATTGCTTATATATATATTATATTATATCACCTTATATATATAAGGTGATATAATATAATATATATAAAGTTAAGGTGATATTAAGGTGATATAATATAATATATATAAAGTTAAGGTGATATAATATATATAAGGTGATATATATATTATATATATATCACCTTTCACTTATACTGTTACCTTTTTATTCAACACTCTGTTGAAAATATAACAGCCAGTCACTAGTGCCTCATGCCTGTAATACTAGCTACTCAGTAGGCTAAGATTTGAGGATCATGGTTCAGGAAAGTCTGTGAGATTCTTTTTTTTTTTTTTTTTGGGGGGGGGGGTCCGGTTGTGGGGCCTGAACTCTGGGCTTGGGCGCTGTCCCTCAGCTCTTCAGCTCAAGGCTAGCGCTCTACCACTTGAGCCACAGCACCACTTCCGGCTTTTTTCTTTTTGCTTATGTGGTGCTGAGGAATCGAACCCAGGGCCTCAGGCATGCAAGGCAAGCGCTCTACCACTGAGCCACCTTCCCAGCCCCAAGTCTGTAAGATTCTTAACTCCAATTAAACACCAAAAAAGACAGAAGTGGGGCTATGGCTCAAGTGGTAGAGTGCTATCCTTGAGGACAAAAAAGCTCAGGGACAGTGCCTAGGTCTTTAGTTCAAGCCCCAGGATCAGCATAAAGAAAAATACAACAAAGATGACTCCTAGCATTTGAAGTACATTTTTTAATACATGCGTATAGCATTCTTCTTGGAAAAGAAAAAGGAAATCTGATTCTCCATCCAATCTTGGGCCATTGCCATTAGCTAGATAAATGCCAACTTAATGAAATGATTCTGTAATATACAAAGATGGCTTAATGTAGCATTAGCTGAAAGAGCAGAAATTAGAAGCAATCTAAACGCTCTGTAACAAGCTCATGGCTTACTGAAGATATTCCCTGGACAGAACATTATGTAGCCATCTTAAACTAGCATGGGGAAAACTAGAGACCACTCTGAAAAAGGTTGAAACAAATTGTAAAGAATGTTTGTTACCCTGGTGTCAGTGGCTCATGCCTGTAATCTTAGCTATCCAGGAGGCTGAGATCTGAGGATGGAGGTTCAAAGTTGGCCTGAGCAGGAAAGTCTGGGAGACTCTTACCTCAATTAACTACCAAAAAAGTCACAAGTGGAGCTGTGGCTCGAGTGGTAGAACACTAGCCTTGAGCACAAAAGCAAAGCATAGGGATAACACCCAGACCCTGAGTTTAAGCCTGAGAACCAACACACACAAAGGGGAGGGGCAGGGCAGAGAAAAAAGAAACTATAGGGCTCTCCTGAGTTCAGGCCACCAAAGGTGGGGCAGGTCTAGGGTTTGAAGTCAAACTGAAGGATACTTAGCTAAGAGGAATCTCAGCACGAGGGCAAAAGAAAAAAAAAAAATGATGGCAGCCACAAAAAAAAAAAAAAGAGAAACCTGGGTCCAGCACTGGTGCTTGCTTAGGAGCACAGGGTGGGAGGTGGAAAGACTCCACAAGGCCAAGCGCATTCCTGGAATCCCATCCTACAACATGCAAGGGAAATGGCCAAGGGCTTTCTCTAGGTGTTTTGGCTGAGAAAATAATTTTTAAACCCTCCAGACAATGCCATGCCTTGTCCCCTTCACAGTGTGGCCACTAGGTTCCCATGGGACAGCAAATGAGTGAGCTCTGAGGATAATTCTGACCCCAACTAGGAGGGATGTGGCTTGCCTGGTGTTCACTTGATAAGAGAGCGTCTCAGCATCAATCAGCTTTGCTGTGATGGTTCAATAAACTCTGCCACCTATGAGGGAGCCAAGGCTGATCTCTGCATGATCTCTCCATACCATGTGCAGAAGACACAAGCTCCTAAAAAGCTCCTCCGTACATCCTGTTCCCCTTGGTTCCTCTCCGCTCTTCATCAAAGTCCCTAATATGTATCCCTCCTGCCAAACATGAGAGGCCAAAGTTATTTCCTAGCATTTAAGATTCTCCTTCATACAGTCCCAACCTCCTAGTACATCACACCTCTAGGATCCTGAGCTCCTGCCTAGCTTTGGCCAAGGCCTCTTGCCTATTCCTGACATCACCCAACAAGCCAAATTCTCTACGATCCAGTCCTTTACAGGCCAGCTCAAGTCTTTCCTTCTCTCTTGTCCCCTCCAGCTTCTTCTATACTGGCTAGTTTCACTAACACTGTCTCCCTTGAATGACCTCAACTCCTCAGAGCCTGAATAGCCATGGGGCCGAAGACTTATATTGAACAATCTGGCCACCTAGATACTGTCATCCAAGGTATTCTCCTCCCTACCATTTGCTCTCTATAGACCAATCAAGCAAATAAGTTACTTAAGCAGGGCTAGGATGTAGCTCAGTGGTAAAGTACTTGCCTAGCAAGGTCAATGTCCTAAATTTAATTCCCAGTACCAAAAAATAAAAAATAAACACAAACAAGTTACTTAAGCAACCACCATTTAAGTGCTTTAAGGGTTAAGTTTCTTAAATTCCACATCAGTGATCACATACAGTGATACTAGAACCAGGTCTGTTCCTACAGAGGAGAGAACTTATTCTATCTGCCACAACTGCCAGCAACAAGCATGTCCTAAGCACCTACTATGTGCTGACTGGTGGGAGCAGAATGCCTAAGATATCTGTTTGAATAGGCCAGTCTTGGGCTGGGAAGGTGGCTCAGTGGTAGAGCGCTTGCCTTGCATGCCTAAAGCCCTGAGTTTGATTCCTCAGCACCACATAAGCAAAAATGAATAGGCCAGTCTTTACCCAGCACAAGCTCAGACTTGAGCAGGCAGAAGTGTATACAGGCCCCACAAAAGCAAAAGGCAGAGAGAAGGCAGAAGAAAGAGGAATAAGGAATGGAGGTGGGGGTGGTTTAATGGCACTTGAGAAGCCATGTTTGTGTGTCTCTGAAGGATAATTATCTGCAGCCAATGCTTACTTGGTGTTTTCTGAGCACACATAACACTTCACTGCTTTAATAAAGTTAATTTGCTCATTCATACTTGATCCCTACTGTCAGGTACTACTCTAGGCTCTGGAGATAGTGAACATGTCAACCTAATGCCTACCCTCATAATGCTTATTAAACAATAGACAACATGTCAAATACATAAGCAAATATATAATGTATCCTATGTGATCATAAAGGCTAACAGGAAAAACAAAGCAAAAGAGAGAGAACTGAGCACCTCTGGCTCACAACTGTAATCCTAGCTAATTAGGAGACTGAGATCCTGAGGACTGAGGTTTGAAGGTAGCATGGGCAGGAAAGTCCATGAGAGTCCATCTCCAAATAACAAGCAAAAGTCTGAGCTGGAGGCATGGCTCAAGTAAATAGAATGCCAACTGAATAAATAAGCTGAACAAGCACAGGCCCTGGATTCAAATCCTAGTACCAACAAAAAGAGAGGGATATCTCAGGAACAGTGGGCCGGGTAAGCAATTTTAAATAGGGCGACATTTGAAAAAGACCTAAAGGTCAGCAAACAACCCATAAAAACTCCCTGGGGGAGCAACCAGTGTGAAGACCTCGAACAGGAAGCAGGCCTGGCATGTTTGAAGAATGGCAAGGCTTCCATTGTGGCTGGATTAGAGCAACAGGAGGGCAAGAGGACTGACGTTGCACAGCCACACAAGTCGCACACTGCCTAAGTCAGAGGATACATTCACATTCACCACAGTGAGCCGTGCAGAACCCAGCCTGGGCGGAGATGAGGTCAGAAGTACCAGGAAGCTTTGGGATCCACGCAAAGGTTTGGCTTTTCCTCTGAGTGAGACAGGAAGCTACTGTTGTGAGAGTTCTGAGCAGAGGCCTGGCCTGGCCTGACCCCCTCATCACAGGATCACTGTGCGGAGAGGACTGACTCCACCGCAGGACCAGCCTGGAAGCAGGAGATTGCTTGGGAGGCTACTTCAAGAACCACACTCAACACTCCCAATGAACACTTTCCAGATGAGGACACTTGAGGCTCGGAAGGGATCTGGTCACTTCTCAAAGCCACTGGGCGAGGCAGTGGCATAGAAGCCCGATTGGGAAATCAAATCCTCTTGCATTCCTGAAGGAATAAACAGCAGTAGTGGTAGATGAGCTTGGCAGGGCCTGGCATACTTGGGGAAGGCTGGGCTCATGATCCAGGGAAACTAGGTCTTGGGTTCAAATAAATCATTAAAAAGCACTTATTCTCAAGTGATTTTTTTTTTGTACATTGCCACATTGTGGTCCCATACAAGAAGGTCTGGAACTTTGTCTGAGATGTAAAAACTGTGACAGGCATGTTCTAAATGATACTCCAAAGCCAGGTTAGCTCCAAAACTCTAACACTTCTGTCACAATGAAAATGGGAGGAAGGCCGCTTAGGGCCACACATTTATAGGCAGGAGGCAGAGAAGGAAAGGTTTCCTTGCTGAGGCTGAGTCTAAGGGGCAGACTCAGTGCCCATATTCCTCCTTGCATGTTGAATACAGTGAACCCCAAAGTCATTAGAGAGAGAAAAAAACATAGTGAAACTAAGGCTGGAACAAAAATTTACACAGCCATGCATCCACATAGATACACTGTCAGGATAGAACAATGGCCAAAGTTCCCTCTCCACCAAGACCACTACCTTTAGTAACACTCTTCCTACCAGCCCCATTAGAAGTAGTAACTGATTTCTGCATGACTTAATTCTCTGCTTAAAAGCCCCAATCGGTGAGTGGGAGAGGGTGAGAAAGCTTAAGAACCAAGTGATTCCTCAGATCTCTTCAGGAGATTGATAACTTGAATTTTTTTGTTTTCCTTGCCATACCAAATAGGGACCAGACAAACTTCAAAGGTTTGGCCCTTTGCAAAGAAGTTTGGGAAAGGAAAAACTAGGAAAGGGCCATCATTAACATCTCATGGAGGAAAGGTGCTAAGTCTCCATAGAATTGAGGGTTTCCACACACAGGGAACCTGGAGAGTAGAACAATGACCAGTCTCAAGATCTGACCAGGAATTGCTAAAAGAATGAGGAAGCACAGGGAAATTTGCCAGCCACCAAGTTTTTCTGGGTGGTCTACAACCCTGCAGTCATGCACAAAGATCACGTATGCACTGGTGATCAGAGTTTCAGAAAGCCAAATAAAAGCGATATATTTTCAGTATGTTCCCAGACCAAAGTCTGAACCACCAGGAAAGGGAGTGGGGGTGATGGGAAGCTGGGAGTTCATTAAAAATAGTTCCCTGAAGGTACCAGCCAGTATCTTAGCTGACCTCATTAAAAGTTGAAAATAATAGAGAAAAAGAACAAATCTGGATTCCTATGTGCAAACGGATTCATTAGTCTTTAGAAAAGCTGGCTATTGACCCAGGACAGTGTAGAGATGGGCAACTGGAACTATGTAAGTCGGCTAGTCCCTCAGGCTTCTGATTCTTTGCCTGAGGCCATAGCCTGGCCCAGGCTGCTAAATGGGAGAAGAAACTCAGACCTTCTATGAGCTATCCTCAATCTCATTCCTCTCCTCCAACAAGCACAGGGGAGAGAGAGGAGCCAGGCCTTGGAATAAGAGACTCAGTCAGATAGGAATCCAACCTTGGCCCTCCTGTTCCACTTTACAGAGTCACTTGTCTCCTCTTCTGGGGCCATTCAGGAATTAATTTCTTGGGCCAGTAATTAATTTCATCATTGATTTCCTTGTTAAGTGCCTCTCCCTCCCACTAGAAGGCAAGCTCCATGTGGACCAAGTCTAACATCTGCCTGGCTGATCCCTCCACTTCTATCCAACATCTACAACAGTGGCCTTCACACTGCTGGACCTCAACAGATAAATACATGGCTTGAAAATTGTCTGGATTCAAGCACCAAGCAGGCATCTGAAAAGCCATATCTAAGCCTGCCTTGCCAGATATAAGCCAAGGGTGAAACAGACAGTCCATTTTGCTCCATTAAGTTCTGCCACTAGTTTGGTGTCCCCAACCCCTTCCTCCAGTATTGATTCCTTCCTATTTGCTCCATCCCAGAAACAATGCTTATGCCTCTCATCTGAGCATTGACAGAGAAGCTGCACATGGAAAAAGGTGACAATGTGCTTTCTTCAGTTCATAGCCACGCTGGAAGGAAGATGCTACCATCAAACCAACAGTTGTAGATATGACAAAATAGAGAACATTACAAATGGGAGGGGCCTCAGAAAATCTGGGTCAGCCAATCACAAGATAACAAAGCCAAGCCACCTGTGGGACACACAAATGCAGAAGTAAGCCTGTAAAATTCCTTTCCTTCACTAACTGATAAATGTTAGTATTGTAGATACCTTTCCTAACACACGATGAGCTTCACCTTTTTAGATGGTTTATAGAAGTGAAGCCTCCTCATCTTGTTCCTTAATGACCAAAAAGGAAGGATTCTGGGTAGGTCTATGATCTCATCTAAGAATGTATAGTCCAGGCTAATCACTCAAACAAAAAATTTCTTGATTTGTCTTGAAAGTATTAATTTGTAGGGATAACTACTCTTGTCCTTCTAAAGTAAGAAAAGTGATACATGCTCAGGGTTGAAAAGAAGCAGCCATAGAGTAAGAGAGAGGAATAAAAATCACCTCTAATTCCCTGAGGTGAGAATCACAGATAATATTTCAGTACCCTTTCCTCCTTCTACGAATAAGATTTTAAAAGAGCTGAGAGCATACTGTGAATATAATTTCAACAACTGTTTTTAGCCAGAAAAGTCCATCTAAAAGTACTCTATAAAGTTCCAAGAAAGAAATTCATCACTACTGAGCAAATAAATAATAACAAAATGATTAATAAAAATCCTTCATAAAGTAAGAAAAAAAGCAACAAAACTGATTACTTTAGCGCCTCCCTGGCCCCACCAAAAGACATCATTACTGTTCGTATAGAAACAGTCCATAAAAGCATGAAGCCATTTTATATCAGTCAATACCTATTGTTTTAAACAAAGCATATTTTTTAAAAAATCAACAAAAATGATTTGTGTAACTGCATCTTATTTTTTGAAGTAGGAAACACTTTTGGTGGCCCTGGAAAAGCTTAATCTCCAATTTGCAGTTGGCGCAAATCATTTTAAACTAGATGGTTCACTCTGTGGACTATATATCACATATATATACCTATATATATATATACATATATATATATAGGTATATATATCAGTGAATGATCAAATGCCCTTGCCAAGGACATCTGCTTCGAATACCACCCAGCTGGGAGCTGCCCTGGTATTGGCCCTAATCTTGGTTGTACATATGGCTCCCAGGGGGCCCACAGAGAACACAAGAAGACATCCTAGGATGGAGATCTCCTAAGGACATACATTTTCCACCTGGTGTAATATTCATACTTCATTCAGCAATAGGCCCATGCCAGGTGCCAGGTGCCAGGTGCCAGGTACTGGGATACACAAGTGAATAATGGAATGTGCTGCTCATTCCCATGGAGCTGCAGTGTGTGGAGTGGTCGCCTTCCTCAGGCCCTATGATAAGCCTGGTGGGAAATCCTATTGCTGTTACTCCTCTTTACTAGATGATAAAGCAAACATGTGCTGTGGTATTTTACCCTTGATTATGAGGTTAAAGGGCTAGCCTCAAACCCAGATCTCTGACTGTACAATGCTCTTTCTACCTAACATTCACATTGGTGAATTTCCTGTAACTGACAATCTAAGTCTTTTGGATTATTCCAAGTTCCTTCAACACTTGGGTGAGATCTGGCTGCCTGTACTGGTCTCTGTGGCTGCCTAGATTCAGATTCTTGACTCAGGCACTTTCCCAGCAATCTGGGCTTCAAACTCTACTTACCCTCTGACAGCCACACAGTGGTAGACTACTAGCTTTCCACAGTGCTCATTTTCCTCTGTACCCTTGACTTTGATGGATTAATTGGCCCCCCAACTAAAGATTCTTTCCAGTCTCCTTTGCAGCTATATGTGGTGACTAAGTTCTATGAGTTATGTGATTAAGTTCTAGCCAATGGAGAAAGAGAATGTACCACTTCCACAACTTCCTCTTAAATGATGGTTTTGTGCCCTGATTTTTTTTCCCATGGGGGAAGGGTAAATTGATGTTTTTACCTTCAGCTTTGAATGGAAGTCCTATGTTGAAGGTACCAAGCCTAGACCAGCTCCTCACTGAACTAGCATATGAGAAGAAATCATCTTCCTCGTTGCTCTCACTGTAGGCCTGTGGGTCTCTTTATTAGAGAAACTTGCCCAAGAAGCTTAGATGAAACCAGTCCAACATTTACCCAGCCAAGCCCCTTACTATCAATTAAGTACTTCAAAAGGGGTGCTCAGACCTATGTAAGAGAGTGTTCCATTTAGTTTTATCTTGTAGCAAACAATAAAAATCATCAGGCCCTCAAAGATCATTTGTGCTCGGGTTACAGGGAAAACAAGGAGGACCCAGAAAAGCAAATCAGCCTTCTACAGAAACAGTAGGAAAGAGTGAACAGGGTGACAGCCACAGTCCTCTCTTTTTCAGCAACTCACTCTATTCCTAGAAAAGCCATTGAAAGTTGAAATGATGAGAGCCAACACTAATGTCTCCATGGAAACTAATATAATAGGAGCATGTGTTACTGACCAAGAATTCACTGGTCAACTTTTTAAATAAATTGTATGAACTCCATGTTTTATTATCTGTTAAAGCCTTGGGACCTTGAAAAGTAGAAGGCCTGTTGGTTTACTAATATACCACAAATGATACATATGTGTTTTGTACTGTATCGAGTAAGTGCAAATCAATTAAACACAAGAAGCAGTCATGTGATGTTTTATTTACTCTCAGCCAGTAAAACAAAGTAGATCACTTTAACAATTCCCTGACTTCTAAATGCAGGCAATCAAAATATTTAAGAATAGCTCAAACAGGGAAGTCAAACAGGAAAGTTAGGTACAGAGTAGAAGTGAAAGTCTGAAAAAACAACATTGAAGTCCCAGCTCTGTCACTGACCAGTTGTGAACCCTGGATGGTAGACCTCTCTAGGCAATTTCCTGGTCCACACAGGAAGATTTCATTGACACCTGTCTCCCTAGGTTGTGGTAGGAGACTGAAAAAGACATTGTTTAGTAGTTTAAACTGACTCTGTAAATCACACGGGAATGTTAAAGCATTGTTTGGAAAGGCTTTGGTGCAGAGATTCTCGAAAGCATCATCCTGAGGTCCTAGAGCACTCTACAAGTTTCCCAGCCCTTCTGAAAAAGCAGACCTAGAGCCATTTCTTTTGCTGTCTTTCAAACTCCTCCACATGTACTAGCTGGCAAGCATCAGTTTTCTGCTGCATTCATCACTGGTGTCCATTTGCTCGCCAGCCATACAGCAGCCAGCAGGACGTCAGTCATGGGCTGTGAAGAAAAGAAAGCTGCAGTGAGCTAGGGCCACTGCATGGTGACATGTCTACCCACTGCACTGTCAGGAGCTTCAACACTGAGTCAGGAAGCATTTGGGGGGGAAGAAAAAGGAATGACTGAAGCTGTTGAGAATACAAGCTCTGGTTTAAGATATCTTGGATTTGAATCATGGCTTTTCCTCTGTGGTATATACCATCTGAGGCACCTCTGAGTCTCAGTCTCCCTAATGAGAAAATGGGACCTATGCCACCACACGATAAGATATTGTAAGGAGCAAATAAGAAGAGGAATCTAAGCACTTAGCACAATTTCTTGGCATATTGTAAATAGCCAAAGGTTAGGTACCACATTAAGAAGCAATACAAGTATATTGCTGACCAAAGCTGGTTTGGCAGATCTCCAGTCAAGGCTCTGCTACAGGCCTTGTAATCAGCTATTACCTGGACAGCATGCTGGCTTATTTATTAATCTCCCAGGGATAATCAGAGTTCTTCTGGATTGCTGCCTAGTGCCCCAGGATAGGTGAAATATTCAAGAATGTCCAACTGGCCAGCTGGCTACATCTTGACACTTATTTTTCTGGTTCATAGTTATCCATCATTATCCTGAGAGCAATCTCCAGAGGAGAAAAGATTTGTATCTTTTACATCCATTCCCAAGCATGTGGCTCTCCATCTCTGGGGGCAGTGGGTAGGGAGAGGAATGGAAGGCGGGGGGGGGGGGGGGGGTGTAAATGCTGAACTGTTTAACATGGCTCTACTCTGCAAAGTGATTTGTGTCAGCACCCACCTGGTGGACAGCGCCATGTCCTCAACAGGCCCTGGAGGCAGGGGAACTTCCTCTGCCTTCCTGGTGTCTGTAAGTCCAGCACACCTTCACTGGTAAAAATTCACTGCAGCCAAAAAGCAACTTTACCACTTCAAAATCCTGTTCTTTCTTTCTCTCCCTCAAGCATCATCTCCACACTGTAATGAGGGGTGGAGTCTCACTGTAAGAATTGCTATGCCTATCTTATACCTAAGGAATCAAGCTCAGTTGAATGTACTAAGTGATCTGACTCAGATTAAATAATAGAAGTAGTTTAAAATATAGGTTCTCAGATTCCTAATTCCAGGGCTCTTTCCAGAAAATAGGCTATTTGTTTTGAAAATTGGTCTTCCTTCATGGTGCTTTGCTTTTTGGAAGAACTCATTAACTAAGGTCACAGTACATTGTGCAGATTCATTCACACACTTGAAAGCCATTCACAGGGGCAGATGCTTACCACACTCCAGAAATCTACAGGGTGACTGATAACAGCCATGCCAATTAACATAATTGTTAATTAATGCCAAGTTCTGGCTTCCTCTCCCCTCTACCTGGCTTCATCCGGTAGCTTCCTTTCAGACCTCTGCTGCATTTATTTAATCTCTCTGCTCCCATCCAAATGGAACATTAACATTGGATACTTGCTTTAGTGAACACTACTCATGTCATACTAAAATAACTCCAATGTCCAGGTGCCAATGGCTCACACCTATAATCCTTACTACTCAGAAGGTTGAGATCTAATTGCAGGCCAAAGGCAGCCCAGGCAGGAAAATCCATGAGTCTTTTATCTCCAACTAACCACCAAAAGCTGAAGTAGAGGTAGAGCTGTGGTTTAAGTGTAGAGCTCTAGCCTTGAGCAAACAAAGCTCTGGAACAGTGCCCAGGCCCTGAGTTCAAGCCCCAGTATCAGCACAAACAAATAAAATAACCCCACTGGCTTTCTGCTGCCTACCAGTTTCTACCTTATGAGCTAAACCATGGCTTGACATTAACCTCCCCATTTCTTCACCTAGAAAATGGGAAGGGGGACTAAATAGAGGGTGCCTGCTTTTGGCTCACAATTCTCCAGACATCACAATACTGTGTCTAGAGGTTACTAAGAGACAACAGAGTCCAGTGGTCAAAAACCTCCAAGGCCTTGTCCTTAAACAATGTGAATAGCTCAGTGACTCAATTTCTCCATCTCTAAAGCAACAATAGCAATATAATCTACTTCATGATGGTTCTCTAGGAATGAAATAATACTTGTGAAATACTTAGTATAAGAACTCTACAGATTAGCAATTACCATGATCCGAAAAGCAGGATTTGGTTCAGGCTTTGAATGATCTCCTAATCTTCAGATTCCACTATTACTTAAGAACATTCCTCAGTGAAAATTCGCCATTCCTATTTCTGTGACTTTAATTGTCTATGTTCTCACTCTCAGCAAGCCCTGCCCTACTCTCATCTGTAAGTCTACATCCTAGCTAATTTAAAGGTCTAGATGAAACCTGACCATTTTCATGGAGTTTCCTTTCTTCTACGACTCCCACAAAGACTGGCCTGTCTTCAGATCCAAGGCACCTGTCTAGGCCATGACACTGACATTGCATGTGACCTAGAATGATTTTTAAAGTCACAGCAACTATTCTTTTCCTCTGCATTTAGAATGGTGCCTGGCATACAGCCCTTAAGGTATATGTTGTCTGAATAAATAAATTGGTTGTACTATGCCCAAATAAGTTTCCTTTTAGTTCATGTGGTCAGATACTGATTTGCTGCACTTTGGAGCCAATTAAAGATAACATAAAGATGAACATCAATCAGCAGGGCAGGGACAACCATGGCCAGTTAACTTCTCATCAATATAAGGCACTGATATCTGGGCAACATGGAGAATAAGAAAAACACAGATGTCCAAAGGAAATGGTAATCTAGACTTCAAAGTACCACACAAGGCCAAGCCCAAAAGCCTATATTGTTAACAAGTGAAAGACATTTGAGGTTTCCCTAAAGCTGAATTCACTCACTGAATGAATAAATATTTACTGAGTGACTCTTCTGTACTGACATTGATTGTCTTAGTTGCCTGGGATATAATAGGGAACAAAGCACATGGCACTCTTGCTTGTATTCCAGCTACTAAAGAGAAAAAGCTAGGGATAGCACCAAACCCTACTTCCAAAGTGATGTCCACAAAGCTACACCTTCTTGCACCAAGTTTTAAAAAAATGACATACCACCTGCAAGTGACCAAACAGAGACAGTGCCACAAGTGCTCTGTCACTACAATGAGGAACCCTCATTCTACAATGCCCTCGGGACATCAGTAGCATAGCACTCTGCACCCAAGTGAGTTCAACACTGCCAGTTGAGCTCTACCACTACCTGGCATTTAGACATCAAACCTCTCAAGTGGTTCATGATGCCAAAACAGAACTTACAGGTGGAAGGGGAGGGCTGGTAGTTGGTTAAAGGATCAGCTAGTTTTCACCACTGTGAAACCTTAGACTCCTTCTTCCTTTGAAGCAGAAATCTCTTCTATCATCTTAAGCCTTGGGTTTTTTTTTTTCTTCCAGCAGGATACTGAAAATAGCTTTGCATTTAACATTTAAAGTTGTTTTTGATCCCACACTCTTCAGCTCTGTTCTAGCAAATTCATCCCGTTCCCTAAGGGCACTTATAAGTGTATTTCACAAGCAAACAAGCCAGGCACCATGGCTTTATCCCTAAGAGTAAAAAGAAAAAAATGATTTACATAATTATATGAGAGATGAGTTGGCCATGAACACAGAAATCTTATCTGAACCAAAAGTTCTAGGGCAAAATTTCTTTCAACTCATCAAGATAGATAACAGATCAAAATCAAGGTTGATACTGAAAACATAACTGCAAAGAATTCTTCCGGGAAACTCCTTGAATTCCTCTGCAGTTGTGTGCCATCTACTTCTAGAAGAAACTGGAGGTGGCCATTTGAGGGCAGATTTGAATGAAGTACATGGTATGCTTTCCTGTAACAGTAAGAAAATATAGGGTTTTATAGCCAAGAAGGACCTGAGAAACCAGAGGTGCCCAAGAACAACTTCCTCAAAAGTTCCTTAGTGAATCAGAGGTTGGTCCCACCGCCCACCCCCCTTTTGCCTCATTTATAAATAGAGAACAAATGTTAAGAGTATCAAGGTAAGTTTTTCTTTTATAAAACTTCCTGACAGACTATAAAATAGGAAAAGTGACTGAAGTAAGTAGTTAATGCTAATAGTAAGTAACTATGGTGCTGAAGGGGATTAACAAAAAACACGGGCTTAATTAATGCTAATACTGTTCAATACTAAACAGTATGGTTCAGCTCCAGTTGCCAATAAACAGCTTTTGTGGACTTGCCTGGGAACAAAACCACTATTTAGGTGATTTTTTTTTTTTTTTTTTGTCGGTCTTGAAGCTTGAACTCTGGACCTGGGTGCTATCCCTGAGCTCTTCAGTTCAAGGCGAATGCTCTACCACTTGAGTGACCGCACCACTTCCAGTTTTCTGGTGGTTAATTGGAGGTAAGAGTCTCACAGACTTTCCTGCCCGGGCTGGCTTTGAACCACGATCCTCAGCTCTCAGCCTCCTGAGTAGCTAGGATTACAGGTGCTAGCCACCGGTGCCCAGCTTAGGTGATTTTTTTATATACAAAAACTTATACTAAGTTTCTATCAACTAGCTTACAAATAAACTTTTAGAACAAAATTTGTTTATAAGATGGCTGTGCATATAAAATAGAAATTTGCAGTCTAAACATCATTAAAACAGTAATAATTGGTGATATATGCTAGGAGAGAGTTTATGAGGAAACCTTCAAACTCTTAATTTGTTTATATGCAACAATGCATATAAATAATGCATATGCATTCTGAGCAGGATACTATAAACCACTAGTTACATAATAAACAACCAAGACCAAATACTCTAATTCTATAGGCAAAGTGCTTACAAGGTCTTTCTAATTCTGGACATAAAGTTATGGGAAGGAGAAGGCAGGGAGAAGGGAACTTATAATCCAGTCACAGTGACCTTTTCTTAGAAATATCAACTACTTCAAATCTCAAGGCCTTGGCCTTTGTACTTGTTGTTCCTTCTTCCTGGGATACTTTCTCTAGATTGTTCCAAGGCTGAGCTCAGATGTCACCTCCTCAGTAAAGTTTTTCCTGGTGACACAGCTAATGAAACCTCCTTGCTACCATTCAGCATCACTATTGCTTTACTTGGTTTCTTCCTTAGATCTGTCACCACTAGCATATCCCATTGTTTATTGTGTGTATCCTACAGGGCCTCAGTATTATTAATGGCTATATCCTCAGTGCCCAGAATGGTGCTGTGTACATGGTGGGATCCAAGAAATATCACCAAATGAGTGACAAGTAAAACTGGAGATTGGAAATAAAGACAAGATTAACTTCTCACAAAATAGTTTAAAAATAGGCAAACTAGTCATCTTGATAAGGTATGAGATAGTAACTTGCTAGTTATGAACTCTCAGGGCTTCTGAATGAATAGCTGGCAATAAGAGAGGGGTCCTTCTGATCTAGGGAACCTGGGCTAGGACAGACAGTAGGAGAGAGAATGATGCAGGTGGTTCAGGGAGGACAGGGGGGGCCGAATCAGAACTGCAGGCACAGAGCTGGGGCTAGCAATAGAGAATGTAGACAGGGGCAGGGCTGCCAAGGAGGAACAGAATAGCCTTGGGAGGCCTGGAAGACTGGACACAGGGTGTTCTTCCAAGGCCAAGCTGACCACAGCATGTGAAGGAAATTCAAAGAAACAGAGAGTAGAAAAGAGAATTGGTCAGAAATTGACCTTGGTGATCTGAGGAGACAAAAGAATAGGTTCTTTTCTCAGTTACCCAGGAGAGAGATCCAAGTGAGCATGGTGTTTGGGTATTTCCCTCCCCCAACAGGCAACTTCAGAGTACTTTGATAGAGCACCCCACAACAGATTAAGGGCCACTCCCATGCAACCCACTCTTGGAGCATTCAGGAAAGGTAGCTGGATTCAAGCTTCCTATCCTGAGGTTAATTACATTCAGCGTAGCCTGTGATTATTATCCTTTCGTTCTTTGGAGAAAAAAAAAAGTAGTATCTAACTTCAATGTGCAGTAAATATATGAACATTATATAATACATTTTTATGTAACAGGTTCTTCATAAAACAATGTTTCCCTTGCTATCTAAATGTATTTAGGGAACAAATGGCATTAAAAAACATCAAAAATTGTGTGTGTGTATGTGTCTGTATCTGTGAGACCAACAGACAGAGAAAAAGAGAGCAAATGAGAGACAGAAAGAGAGAGAGAGAGAGAGAGAGAGACCAAGACTATAGATACACCAAGGCTGAGAAGTGAGTCTCTGGTGGTAAGGAAAATGAAGGTAATAGACTTTTGAAAAGGTCTCCTCCTTGGGAGGAGTTCTACAGATAGTATGGATGGGACCAGTGTTAGGTCCCATCTGGAGACTCATCTCACACAAAGAGCTGAGGAATGGTGGGACTAGATGAGGAGAGGGGACAAGGGGGGAGACAAAACACAGAAAAGGAAGCAAGAGACATGGATATTCATAACAGAATGTGAGAAGATGCTCACAAGCCCTTGTAGCTTCCACTGGGGTAATATCTTCTTTGTGTGACCTTTATGTCCTATGGCAGAGGCCTTCAACCCTCCTATCAAGGAGGCACATTCCACCCTTGTCAACACTAAGACTGGCTCCTGATCTCTCCAGGCCCAGTGGGCTTTTGGCCTGGTGTTGGGTGCTTTGCATATGGGATCTAATACAGTGGTACCTTCCAGAAGACATCTGTACACTGGTCCAGAGCAGGTTTTAGAGTCCAGCAAACACAAATCCTGACTCGATCCTATGCCAATTGAGTGACCTCGAATAGTATACAAAACCTTTCACTTATAAAACAAGGTATAATAGTGCTGACCTCATAGGGCAGTTATGAAGATTATACAAGCTAGTAAGTCTAAGATGACCAATGTATTTGCTGGCACATAGAAAATCTCAATAACTGTTAACTGCTATTACCATGAAATTATTATTTTTATTTTGCAGCTGAATTATATCAAACTCAACGACTTTACCTAGGTCACACATTTTAGACAGTAGTGTAAAGATGTCACTGGTTTACTTAGCAACATGCAAACACACAGGAAACAGTGTTAACCAAAGACTAGATTAGGCAGACCATTCATTCTCTTTTCGCTCATGCTGGACAAATGAATTTATGCTACTTAGAAGGACAACATGTACTCAAGTAAAAAAAAAAAATCATTTTCCATTATATGCCAGTACTCCGCGTTCTCCAGAAGCAAAGATGACTAAAGCTTATCCAATTTTATCTACCCTTGAAGTTTAATCCTCAATTCAGCCTCCTCTTCCATGAGACCCAATTACTCAGGGTCATTTCCACTTATGCCCAAGCTGTATCCTTCACCTCCAACCTCCACCTCTCTACAGTAGGCATCCCCATCTCTTCTTCCAAATGCCCAAGTACCCATCCTGCCCCAGCTCTTCTTCCTCTTCCAGATCTTTAACTGGATGTACACTGAACAAGCATATCCTAAAGGCTCTCTGTGGCTGTCATTTGAGGAAAACAAAAACTGTTCCCAAAGTGCTTAGCTTTGGCAAGCAACTGAGATTCCAAGAGGCAGCCTAACGATATAAAATAGAACCAAACCTAGGAGAATTAGAGAATTAGAGATGGTTAAGGGCTTGGGACACAGCTGCGAGGAGGAAAAACAAAGAAATAGTTCCTAAAAGTCCAATCACCTAGTTCTTAAAAGCAGAGGAGGATTTGAACATGTAAAAACTGGGGACATGTGAACTGGGAAGTGGCCAGGAGATGTTGCAGGGGAAAGACATTCTCAAGTGGGCTGGATATGGAGAATCATACTGGGCACCTTCTAGGTATCCTGAATCCCTTAACATATGTTTTCAATCTTTTAATTCATTCGATTCACCCATAATTCTTCAACTGATTCCAGTTTCATAGAGGAAGGCATCATCAGATAGCAAAATCAAGTTGACCACAAATTATAAAGGTAGAGAGGTAGATTTGGGATGTAAAATCTGGCTCCAGTTCAACCTAGTAGCCTTATAGGACAGCTTGAGGATAAAGGGGATATATGTTCCAAAATGTTATGAGGATTCAGTGGGGCAGTAAGTGCAAGGACTTTGTAAGCCTGCAGACCCAAGGCCACAAATGCTAGCTATAGGCCACTGATGTCTGCAATGGACTTGCTCTCAGTTAAAGCAGGAGGGGCAGGGCAAGACTAGAGATGGGACCTCTGGCTGAAGGGATCAGTGTGAATAGCAAAGGTTAGGGCAGATGACTACCTGCAGCAGGCACAGGAAGAAAATCAAGAAAGCAACATGATCTAAAGTCAAGGAGGAGGACACTTTTAAAAAGGGGGAAGACAGGTGAGTTGAGAGCTAAAAAGGAACCAAGAACTATCATTGAGGAGGAGGGACAGGCTCTTAAAAGTCAAGATGTAGAGTTCTAGGAGAAAACTTTGAAAAGAAATGTACAGAGAGATAATAAGGAGAGAAGCCAGAGGGCAGGTGCTAAGGATAAGAAGGAGATGTGAGTGGAAGAGGTGAATGCTCACAGCTCTCTGAGAGGTTAGGTGCAAGGGAGAGATGCAGACAGGGTAGGAAGTAATTGCCTGGCACAGGACATACTCACAACAGGTCTGTCCTTTCTCTCCCAAATCAAGACAAATGTTTTTCTGGGGTTTGAGAGGCTGAATGCAAATAGCACAAAGGATATTCTGGGACAGGATTCTGCCAAAGGTGAGAGGGAATGGAATATCGGCACTTAGGCAAGGCTTACTATGTGCTGTGCATTTACACACTACTTTCCTTCATCCCCACAGACTCCAAGAGGCAGCCACCGTCACTGCACCACACAGGAGGAGCCTAAGGTCAAAGGAGTCAAGCATGCATTGGTCCAGAGCCACACAGTCTTAACCCAAGATATAGATTCTTCTGCCTCCAGAGCCCAAGTTCATTGTGAAAGCTCAATAAAAGGAAACAGGAGGGATGTACTTGCTTTTTGTGAACTGAGAGGAGAGAGGACAATTTTGACAGGAAAGAAGACATGCTGAGAAAGCATTAAGTCAGAGCAGGTCTTCTTTCATGAGAAAGAGAATCAATGACAGGATAGATATTTGAGGTAAGTCTGAGCCTTGTGATAAAGAAGCAATGAAAAGAAAAAATCATGAGAGGGATGACATGTCTGCATCTCTGTGCTCCTAAGTAAACTTCAAGGTCTAGAAAGGACTTTTTATTTATCTTCAAGTATCCAATTGTAGATAACATAATACTAATTAAAATCAAGGCCAGCAATTATAATAGTACACAGAACAAATACTCTCTTGCCACAGTGAGAGTTGATGGAATCACAAATAGAAGACAGTTCATAGATGGATGACAACTCATATACCAAAGTCAGAGATTTTTTTTTTTTACATATGCATGGACAGATTTGTTATATAGCCAAGTCTTTCTGCAGTGCCTGTCCATCTTTTAGTACATAAATTCCATGAAGACCCTGGGCGTGAAGAGATAAATCTGAAAACATGGCCACTTCCCTTTCCTGCCCAGTGGCATGCAAACCTCTTCTGCAAATAGCAGACAAGCTCGTTACTAGTCATCATTTTATAAATCATTTGAAATGGATCCTTTAAAACACCATCTGTTGATCTGCTTAACTTCCTTATGAAAATAGGACTTTAGCTCATATTTTAGTGCCTCCAGGAGGTAAATACCAATCTAAATTCAACTGTAATAAGTATTTAGAAATTTAGAGAACCTCAGAAAAGCAGAAACTTTTGACATTAGTAAATACCAATCTAAATTCGGCTGCATTAAGTATTTAGAAACTTAGAGAACCTCAGAAAAGCCGGGGAAAACCTTTGATATCACCAAGTTTAACTGTTTATTTTCCATCTGAGGCAAAAACAACCCAGAAATGTTCTGTTCAGCCATGAGAGCCCCAGTCTGGTCTACACCCAGATTGTCTGCCTTCCTCCCAACTCCTAGGTTAGCACTCTTCTGCCACACCTGCTCTTTCTCTCCCTTTCTAAACCATGGGGGTTGACATAATCATGGTACAAATTAAATACAATTTAAATATTATTATTATCATTATTATTCTTCATTGGCTGTATCTACAGTCAAAATCAAATGGCTCTACCTGTCTAACTTCAAATGATGAAGGCGATTTCAAATCCTCCCTAAGAAATTTCCAGGCCTTCTAAATACGTTCAACAGACTTTCAAAGATTTAACAATAAAGAGAACTCAGTTACAAAGCATGAGCTGATAGACTGAAATTTGTATTTTAAAAAATATTTTGGAATGTCATTGATATGGAAATCAAATTGAAAGCTGTATTTTTTTTTAAGTCTTTCAAGCACAGAGAGCATGAGATTATTCAAAACTGTTCAGGAGCAGCAATGATTATTTTAAGCTCATGATTCAACGGGTACATTAATTAAAAACTCTACCAACCCAAATTGACAGATCCTAATATCAATGGGGCCAGGAGAACAAAAATAATAGTTATATAAAAATAGATTAAAGGGGGCATGGCAGCAGATCTTGGACAAATGACAAGTGTTGTAGAAAATGAAATGCAGCTAAATGGGCACATTTTATAGATTAAAACAAACAAGCGAAGATCCTGGAAATATGTGAACTGTCAAGTAATGGTTCCTAAACACCAAATCTGATTTCTGGAAGGTGAGAAGGAAAACTTGGCTCAGTTGCTGAAGAGTAGCGATCTAAGACAGAATGCAAACGCCAAACAGAATGCCAAAACAAGGCTAGGTGACCGCCAAGGGGCCGAAAGGCCAGAGAAGGCGGCAGGAATGGGAGTAGATGTGGGGTGGCGGGGTGTCCCCCATGAGCTCGCAGAATTTGTCAACAGACGCCAGCGTGTCTAGAGCAGCGCTTCCTTCCCCAGCACCTCGGCCCCGCACCGGAGAGCTCCAGGCTTCCGCGACCCCTGGGGGTGGCTGGCACGCGCGTTAATTTCTACCTTCCACTTTTTGGAGCAACCCCCAGCCCTTTCAGCTGTCAACTCCCGACAACTGCGAGCGGAAACCTTTTTCTTCCCGAATCTGTCAAACCCAGGGCTGAAGACAGCCTCGCGGTGCCCTCCGCTGGGGCTCCAGGACCCCAACCAAGGCCGGTGGCGGGACCGCACCAGGACGCTGGGCGACATCTCCGCGACGCCAGGCACCTGCTCACAGGATCCACAGGGGATCCTCCCCGACAGCGCAAGAGCTGGACGACGCAGGCCCGACGGAAGTTCACCGGCTAGGGTCAGCCCCATGCTGGGCTCCGGCCCCGATGGGACGGGCGAGCTCGGACTCCCCAACCCGACGGAGACGCCCTCCCTGCCCCCACCCAGCTTCGCGGGTTCTCGAAAGGGAAGTGGAGGTGGAGGGGAGGAAAGGAAGGGCACTCTCGGGATCGTTCTCCCAACACCTTTGGAAGGACAGCCACCAAAGATGGTCCCCTCAAGGGTCTCTGCAACTCCCGGGGAGACATCCTAGGGCTCGCCCTCAGCCGGTCATTGCCCCCCCCGAAGGGCAGAGCTATCCCTTTAAGAGGCGGCAGGCTGCGCCCTCTCTCGCCAGGTAAAGATGCCCGCGAAGCGAACGTGGGTACTCCGGGGGACACTTTCCCGGTGGCTTTCAGGGTGTCTGCGGCACCTCTGCCTGCCCGGGTCCGCAGCGCCAGCCCCTGAGTGAAGGATGGAGGCGGGCGGGCGCGGCGCCTTTAAGGGACGCAGCCTCCCCGCGGCCCGGGTGGGGGCAGGGAGCGGGCACGGGCCCTTTAAGGCCGGCAGCGGGCACGTCGGGCAGGGTTCCCCGGCGGCCGGGCTGCGCCCCGGGCGGCGACGGGGGCGCCCAGCCTGCCAGGGTGTTTGCGGCCCCCCGACGGGGTGCCCGGGGCCGCGACGCTGGCCGCAGCCGGGCCGACACTCACCAAGGCTCTCCGGGAGCGCCCGCGCCCGCGCCCGCACTCGGATCCCGCGGCGGCGGTGGCGGTGAGTCCGGCGCGGGTAAACAGGCACCTCCGTCCCTGACCTACTTTCTGCCTTCCCTAAATGTCGCACCACTAACCTACTTTCCGACCAATCCGCTCCCCGCCGGCCCAGGCCCGGCCCCCCGCCCACCAATCGCTGTGCCCAACCCCCCTTCCCCGCCCACCAATGGAGGAGCCGCGGAGCCCGGATACCTGCCTCTTCCCCCCAGCCAATCAGAACGCGAGAACCGAGCCGGCCTAGGCGGCCCGCCTCGGCTAATCCGCGCTCGGCTGGGCTGCCCCATAGCCAATAGGATGACGGCTGGAGAGGCCGCTGGCCAATGGCGAGGCGACGGGGGCTGGCTTACCTGCTATTTTCCCGCCACCAATCATTTGGTTCTCGAGAGCTCACGCCCCGAGGAGAGAACCAATTAGCGAGCTCCCTCTGGATTTCCTCGCCTCTGCGCTCTCCTTCTCGGTTCAGGTCTCCACTCTCCCGGCCACTGCGGGTGCGAACGCCGCACTCTCTCGCTGTCCCCGTCGTCGTCCCTGAACCCGTCGCCGGGAAAGACCCTCTTCTCTGAGTCCACGGCTGGCGCCTGGCTCCCCACTCTCACCCGTTCTCCTTCCCCTTTCTCACTCCGGGCACCCTGACTTAAGCACAGGCTTTTCCTCTCTTTCCTGTCACCAACTCCATCTAGGAAACCAAAATTTAGGAACACACAGTGCCGGATCCTTCCCTGCAGCATCTCGTTTGCCAAAGTCGGAATGAGAGACCGAATACTTTAATATTTCTAGAAGGTTTTTCCACCCAAAGACTGCCAAGTGTTCTCGTGTTCTTTCCGTTCGCCTTGACCTCCAAGCGTCCCATGGTCCTGTGGTTCTCCTTGTTGAAAAGAAAGAACTCAGAGCTCAGTGGTTTCTTTGCATTTCCTTCCAGTGGCCAAATACTGACCACCTACTGTGTGCCCACACCGTTTTGTTTTGCCAGAAAAATGGGCGGGGGGGGGGGGGGGAGGAGATACTGAAAATAAAACTGTCCTAAAGAAAGCTATGTGGGTGCTGGGAGCGCAGAGAATCGTTGTCATTTTTACATCTGAAGCATTTAGCTGCTAGCATTTCCTCTACCAATGAGAACTTGCAGTCCTTTTAAATGTTAAACCCCCTTTAAAAAAAAAAAAGCAGCTTCTTTTTTAAATCAAGGCCCAGCTCCACTTAGCACCTCACAGAGTGGCTGTAAGGGAAGGCTACACTTAACTCCAGAAATGTCTGAATATAAGACCAATTGGAATGAAATCACTTGGTCCCTGTGATCCAGACTAGTCCCAGAAACTCTAGAAATCTAAACTTGCTACAACACAGAGACTGTTTCAATCCTTGTAAAGACATTGCCCATCACCAACTACATTGTCAGGCACACAATGCTTGTTGAGTGAATAAGAGCATTTTGCAAGATCAACCAAATTCACTGGTAGCTTTCTTTTTCTAAGTTTACATGAAGTTGGAATCATATTGCTGCTTGCCTTGTGTCTGCTCCCATTTTGGGAGACGACCACTTTATGTAAGTGGGACTCTACATTTGAAAACATAACTTGGACAAGATGAAGATATGGGCTAGATGCTAGCATAATTAACTGTCCGATGCCTAACTAGTTAAGTAACATAACTTAAAAATGCTGATTAGTGAATCTTTATTGACTGGAAGAAAGGGTGGAATAAACCAGGCTTCCAGCAGCACCTGTCCCGTGTCAGGAACTGCACTAAGAATTTCTCCTGCATTTTTCCACTTAATCCTCAAAATCACCCTGTGAAGGAGCCATTTTTATCCCATTATATAGAAAAGGAAATGGAAACTCAGGATTTCATTAGCTGACCCAGAGTCTCACATAAGTGTCAGAGTAATGACTCTAAACAGATTTGTTTTTATCCTTCCAAAGGCTCCATACCACTTAGAATAAACATGACAGAAGGCTTCCTGCAAGTCCCAGACCAGTGTCCTGAATGAAAATTCAGAAGATTTGTGTTGTGCTTCCAGATGACATGAAGCTGGAGAGGAAGATAAACATAACCATTATATGAACATAACCAAACCCAATAATGCCTCTAATAGGGGTAAATGTGGCAGTTGGAAAACCAAATGCTTATAGGCAGCTAGGGACAGAGGTATCTTAGATGCATGTAAGAACACAATATAGTGATTCAAATGACATCTGAATCTGAGCCCATAATGAGTTGTGGCCACTAAAATAAGGAATGCTGTCTCAGGCTGCCTCAGAGAAAGTCTATGTTGTTATAGTGCCTGGACTGTTAGTAACTTCATGCAGTTATTGTCTACCATTAAGACTTGGCAAAAAGACATTATCTACATTCACAAGGAGAGAGACCAGGATGTAAGGGACTAGAAAGTATGTCACATGGGGAAAGATGAAAGGAAACAGATGGTTTTGCCCCAGGGAATACAAGGTAACTGTTTTCATATATTTGAAGAGCTGTCAAATAGAAGAGAAATTAAACATAATCTTCAGGGCCCTAAGGGATAGAAATGGAACCCATGGTTAGAAACTCTGGAATAAATCAATAGGAAGATTTTCTAGCAATGGAACCTTCTCTGCCATGATAAGTTGAGTTTCTTGTTACAGAAAGTTTCCATGCAAGAAGTGGATGACCATGTATGTAGAGGAGAGAGGGCTAAGGCGGTATCTTTAAAGACTGCTTATCTGAACGAAGGTTATTGTAAACCTCAGTTTTCTTCCTTTAAGGGTTATCTTCTTGCCTTTCCTACCTCAATGGCCAGAAACTGACTTTCCTCATATATGCCTGCTCTTCCATATGCAATTATATTTTCATTAGTGTTTCTCTGTATTGGAAAACACAAACACAGCCATCTTTCCCTGGTACCTTTCATTTTCTACTTTCCAGAATACAGAACTGCCAATTTGCTGGGCACTATTAAAATCCAAGTAGTGTTCTCTGTCTCAAATTCTCTGGGCATGTGTATCAGTTGCTTTTAATGTATCTAATACAATCCTCACATTAAGCCTAGCAGTTTATATGCCTGCTGGCCACTCTTCACAGCTGGATCACATTCATCAAACTGTTTAGCATTTTTGTGCCTTAGTTCCCTCATCTGTAGAATGAGGAGAATCTGATGCCTACTTTTGAGGATTATTGTGAGAGTTAAATGAGATCATTGATAGAATTCCCTTAATACAGTGCCTGGTATATAGTAAATGTTCAATACATATTAGGTATCACTGTCAATAATTCTAAGGGCTACATTCTGGTCCCATTGATGAAGTGATTAAGAAATGTAAAATACTGAGTTCCAATCTAGAAGGTCCTGATTCAATATCTTTGGGATCTAAGATGAAATTGACTTTGGAAAACTGCTGGTCTAACATAAGAAACCTGGGCTCTGGAGTCAAGCACTCAAGATCAAATTCTAGATCTGTTGGGATGAATAGAAGCTAATGGTAGGACCTGGAAGTTTCAAAGTCATGCTCTTTTGAATGGAAGTCCTGAGAGGAGAATGTTAAAGTTTTTGTGTAAAACAAAATAGGACTGTGGTGTTATAAATAATGACAACAGCAATGTTTACTGCAGCTTTACAATGTGCCAAGTGCTATTCTAAGAGCTTTGTATATACATTACCTCAGTCAGTTCTCACAACCCACCCCCTCACATGGTGGGTTCCTCTATTGTTCCCACTTTCCAAGTGTACAGAGAGATCTAGAGATCCCAGGCTGCTTAAACAATTTAATCCCAAAGTTCACACTCTTAACTAAAGGCTAAAGCTAAATTGCCTTTTCAAAATTCCTTTGGCAAAAACAAAGAAACTTGATACTTTTGAAACACTGTGTAGATTAAGGAGCTCTCAACTTACAGGTGGTATTTTTTTTTTTTAATTTAAATCTAAGCTGGGTGACAGTGGCTCATGCCTGTAATCCTAGCTACTCAGGAAGCAGAGATCTGAGAATCATGGTTCAGAGATAGTCAAAGCCAGAAAGTCAATGAGAGGCTTATCTCCAACTAACCACCAAAAAGCTGGAAATAGAGCTGTGGCTCAAGTGATATTGTGCTAGCCTTGACCAAAAATAGTTCAGAGACAGTGTCCATGCCCTGAATTCAAGCCCCAGAACTGATGCGCGCGCACACACACACACACACACACACACACACACACACACACAATTAAATCTACAATTGTCTGGGGTTTTATAGAGGCCTCAGGTATAGAGTGTCATCTGGCACTTAGGGAATAGAAGAAAAAGAAACCTCTTTGAGGCTTTGAGGGGGAATTGTTAGGTAGACTCCAGGGGGGAAAGGGGGGATGGGCGCAGGGAGAGGAGGATGATAGAAAGATGTGGCAGATAACATGCAGTCCATCATGGCTCTTCTTGTTCCCATAGTGCCTTGGACTCCTGAGCAAATGCTTCTTCTTCACATAATGCCCTGGGTGTTTGCTCAACCAATGAAAAGAGCCAGAACAGCATGTACACAAGTCATGAAGCAATCCATACAAAACCCAAGGGAGGAAGTATAGGAGGAGCCCTGTACTATAAAATCCACCTTCGGAGAAGGCTCCATTACAGGACTCTTTAGACTCCATTGGACTTTTCTTTTGTAGCTTTCCATTCACTTTCAAATAAACATGTTCTGTCTGCTTTAAACACTTTCCTAACTTTTAATTCTTTAGTGACTGGAGAAAACATTGTATTTTGACTTGATTTTCATCACACTGAGATTTCCTTTGGCCTCCTGCTTTTGAAAAATTACTGGGCTGTGAATGTTATCCCATGCCTATTGACCTTCTTCATGCAATGTTCTAGTGAGTGGAAGAATCACATTGTATTATCAAAACCTTTAGTTAAAAACATTCACACAAGTAGGGTGCTGCTGGCTCATACCTGTAATCCTAGCTACTCATGAGGCTGAGATTTGAAAATAGCAGTGAAAGCCAGCATGGGGAGGAAAATCCAAGAGACTTTTATCTCCAATTAATCACCAAAAAGCCAGAAGTGAAGGTGTGATTCAAGTGGCAGAATGCTATCCTCCGAGTGAAAAAGTCCTAAGCCCTATATTCAACCTCCAGTACCAGCCCCACCCCGCTAAGAAAAAAATTCACAGTTTCTGCTTTATGTTTGGGATTTTGAACCTCGGGGTTCTGTGTATGGACCAGGCTTGTGGGACTGGTCCTCAGCCTTCCCACCTTACACTGGACTCAATTGTATAGCCAGGAAATGAAACTTACACATTTCTTCTTGATATGTTTTAATATTTTCTCTTCTTGCTGCCATTTCTCTCTCTACCATAAATCATATTTTTTTCAAACACAGAACATATATATATATATATATATATATATATATATATATATATATATGCATGAATTAACTACAAAACTGGAAATAAGTATAGTTTAGTAAGTGGTAGGTAGAAAATTTATCACCCCAATTCTGTGTTTCAAAGGAAGCTGCATCTATCAAAAAGATTGATTGTGAATAAAATTTACCACAAATACAGATCTCCAAATCTTAAGCATTAATAGAATCAGTTTGCTTTAGTTATATTATTACAATTAACCCTAGTGCTCACTTTTTCTTTCCTTTCTGTGCTGCTGAAATGTGCATTTCTGTATCTATCAGAAAGCCAAGAAAATGTAACCAAATGATGCTACTTCTTAATCCTTGGTAGACTGACAAGGATTGTTGGAAGTCAGCAGAGTCAAGGTTGCACACTGCTCACTCTGCGTATAAAGGTCTCCAGCAATCTCCTATTGCTTTTCTCCACATGGATCTGCCTCATGCCTGCTGGGCTGCCACAAAGTCACTTCTTTTTTTTTTGCCTTGAGTAATTATTTGTATTTATTTATCTCATTTATCAAAAAGAAATAAAATATCACACACTTCATGGGGTAGTAGTTTAAACCACACAGGTTAATTACTTTATACACAAATCAAATTAAATTATCACTTTACATATCAAATTGAGGTGAAAGTTATTTTCCAAATAAAATTTTTATTTATCACTTACATGAAAATGTTGCTGATCCCCTGTCAAACATAAAATTTACTTGGGTGCTGTCCTTCAGCTCTTCAACTCAAGGAGAATACTCTACCGCTTGAGCCACAGCACCACTTCTGAATTTCCAGTGGTTAATTGGAGATAAGAGTCTCATGGTCTTGGGTCCATCTGCCTAGGCTGGCTTTGAACCATGATTCTCAGATCTCAGCCTCCTGAGTAGCTAGGTTACAGGTATGAGCCACCGGTCCCCAACCCACTTTTCATTTTCAAGTGACTGAGAGCAAGCATGACTTTTGCCATAAACAGAGTGTCAGTAATTAAAATGCAACAAGCTAGTTATTTCTACTAATACCACAAATATTGTTTGTATGTTGACAAAAATTACGCATGCATGTTAGTGTGGAGAAGTGTATAGGATAGCACTCTGAACTCTGATTAATATACACGGGCAAAAATGCAATATTTTAGTTATAAGAATTTTGATTTCTCCTATTTGTGTCAGTGACATAACAGGGAAAGGACAAATATTTAGACAAATTCAGTTCCAATCTTTCTAGGTGATAAAAATATATTTTATTAGTTTTCTCCTAAAAGAAGTATAATACATATCTCCACAAAGTCACTTCTTTAGGGAATCCTTTCCCTGACCTGCAGCTATAAAACTGTCCTGCAAGAGCACCCTTCATTTCTCTTTCAAAGCATCTGCACAGAAAAACTGATACTGTTTGGACAAATGAATTTTTAAAAAGAGAAGAAATCTAGAATTTCAGGTGGCTCACACCTGAAATCCTAGCTACTCAAGAGGATGAGATCTGATGATCACAGTTTGAAGCCAGCTTGGCCAGGAAAGTCTGTGAGACTCTTATCCCTAATTAACTACCAAAAATGCTGCAAGTAAAGCTGTGGCTCAAGTGGTAGAGCTCTAGCCTTGGGCACAAAAGCTCAGTCCTTGAATTCAAGTCCGAGGACTGGCAGAAGAAGGAAAAGAAGAACGAGAAGGAGAAGGAAAAGGAGAAGAAGGAGAAGGGGGAGAGTGAAAATGATCTATTCTTCTTGAATGAACACAAAATAGGATTTTGAGCATTCACTTCTATACTCCCTCATTAGAGAAGCCATAATCCTCTTCTCTTGCAGTCCTTCTTATAACAGCACAGCCTGAGATATATTTTAATTTTTGTGTGCTCCCCTAGCAAAGCCTATAAGGGAAAGGATATTTTTACTGCTAGAACTTTCATGCCTAGAGTACACACACACACACACACACACAAAAAAAATAGGTATGATAAATACTAGTTCAATTTAAGGAGTGTATAAGTGAGTAAATGAATGAATGAGATTCTTGGTGTAGCCCAATTGAGCCATTAGGCCATTTTAGTTTTCTGAATAGTCATATTGGCTTTCAGCCAAGTCCAATACATTCTCTGATACAGAGCCATAAAATAATAAACATTTCTTACTATTTTCTTCATTAATTGCACTAGTTCTATCATTTATTAGTTTTTAGAGTTGCCACTACCAAATGTTTAATTGCCCAATAGTAAGTTGACAATGTGATCAAATTAAGAATCTTACTGAGTATAAAAAGCAACAAATTGGGAATCACAGAAACAGCAGGACAAAGGATGAACTAATGGAACATTGACACTCACTTGATACTGCTGGAAATGAACTTTACAACTTAGGGGGAGGCGAGTAGGGAGAGGTAAGCTGGAGAAAATGAGGGATGGGGTAACAGTGTTTAAAAACAAATGTACTCATTATCTTACTTATATAACTATATCCCCCTTGCTCATCACCTTTTCAATAAAGATAAGAGGGGGGAAAAAGCAACAAACTTTTCCATGTGTTCTAACAGGTTGATTCTTGGATATGACAGGACAGCCAACTGGAAAACAAAAAGCTGATTCTCCTTTCAGACTATGCACTGTGGTATCAACTGGATACAATATTACACCATTCATCAAAAATTCAACTATATAGAAAGCAAATAATGTAATAAAAATGTTTCATAAAAGTAAGATATTCCCATTAGAGATGCACACATATGCACAAACTTGAATTCGGAGACATCTTGAAAATTGCATTTTGTCAAAGAGGCAATGGAATAAACTTTCTACAAAGTTGCTTATAATCATGAAAATAATTTTTGAAAGGAAATCATGAGAGCCAAGTGTCTCCGAACACGTCATGTGTTTTCTGGCACCGCTTCATGTTATTCTGGTTTTCTCTACTTAAAGTCCCAGCGATCCACCCTCAAGTTGGCCAGCCTTGAGATGACTTGCCCTGGTGTGGCTGTGATCCCTGGAAAATTCCAAGCTGATCTGCTTTGAGACTTCAGAGCCCTTTCAAAAAAAAATTTATTTCAATAGAGTAATTGAAAACTATCAAGAGTTGTATTACAAATTTCCAGTTCCCAGATGAAGTCCAGAACAACCCAGAGTTAAGTGGTGCTTAGCATTCTCCTTACTTTCAGGAGATATCTGGCAAGACGCTCTGTTTCTGGAGAAGACGGAAGCTTCTAGGAGTGTGCAGAGCTAAGCACCCTCAATGGTAGCACAGCTCTCTCTTGCCCTCAGGACATTGCTTTGATCAAGGGTCTTAGTCTGGGACCCAAGTGAGAAAAAGTGTTTGTTTTCTCCCTCTGAGGCTATAGATTTAGTGACTTCCTGCTTCCAGAGACAGCAGGTTTTAGAAAATGAAGATGCTAGCTCTTCTCATGGAATCCTCACTTCGCTCAGTCCTCAGCTCTTTTCCTCCAACGCAAGGCCATATTGGCATCTTGGAGACTTAGTCAGGACTCTGGTTCATTATAATATTTAAGACTTAACCTTTCAAGTAGGTGAAATAGTTGGCAACCACCCTATTAAAATAACATTTCCTCTCCCACTCCTGCCTAGTCCTAGGAGTTAGGATGTAGCTGACACACAACCATTTCACTGTTACAGAGGGAAAGAATACATTAAGGCTCTCACTCTATTTAATGCTTCCGACTGGATTGGAGGCATCCAGCTGTCTTCATTTGCAACGCATCAAATATTTTCATACTCCAAGAATGGGGCTATTGAACAATGGTAAATGAATGAAGTTCAATGCATCTATTTTTAGTACAGCAATTGTAAGTTAAAACAGTGAAATAACAATCCTGCCCAAGCTTGTCTGAGAGCTCCTTTCCATTTCCTCAAAGCAAACCTTTCTTTGTCGGCTGTAGAGACTTGTTGCTTGTTTTCCTCTTGGTGAAAAATAGGTAAAACCTGACATTCTTTCTAAACCAAGTGAATGGTATGTCTGAAATTGTGGGTTTTGGCTAGACCCAATCTTCCCTTTCTTCTCCTTGTCTTTGTTTACACAGTCCAAGGAAAAGATTCCTTTTCTATAGACTGGTAAATTACTAAGCACCAATCCATTTATTTGGTACATAGGCCTGTCTGTCTGTCTGTCTGTCAGTCTATCTATCTATCTGTCTGTTTGTCTGTCTGTCTGTCTGTCTGCTATCTGTCCACTTATCTAAGTTTTAGTTTTAGGATGCTTTGTTTTTGTGGTTTAAGAAGAAGCAGAGTGCTTGTCTGGCATGCATGAAGCCCTGAGTTCCATCAACATAACTGCAAACAAAGGAAAAGAAAATAAACAAAAGTTAGCTTACACGTGTAATCAGAGCAATTTAGGAGACTAAGAGCTGAGGATCACAGTTCAAAGCCAGCCTGGCTAGGAAAGTCCATGAGATTCTTATCTCCAACTAACCACCAAAAGGTCCTAGGTGGGGCTGTGGTCCAAGTGGTAGAGCTCTAACCTTTAAGCAAAACAAATGGCACCTAAGCCCTGAGTTTAAGACCCAATATGGACACAAAAATATCAATCAATCAATCAATCAATAAAATAGGGGGGAGAGCCCAACCTATAACTCACTCTTTCACTCCTCAGTTTTTTCTTTGATTAGTTACTGACCATGTTTCAAAAATTGCACATGGACCTTCTGCAGAGCAAGCAGTGTGAGACCATTAAATGCAATGCAGAAGCTTCTTTCCCCCTCCAGTTGCAAGGCTTCCCTCTCCAAATCACTGTTTGCAGATAGTCCTCAGTGCAGGCTCAAACACACTGGGGAGAGAGCGCTCAGTGAACTCCACTAGAGAATGACTGTGAAGATCTAGATTAAAGCTTCTTGAGAAACAAGCCTGATTAGCATTGAGATCCATGGACTACACATCACTCATACTTTTCAGTACAGATGAGGACCCAAAGGGCCTTGAGTTTGTTTGTTTGTTTTATTTCTGTTTCAGCAGATTTTAAGCTGAAGTGTGACTTTCCATGTACAGTAATGATGAGGATTTTGCTGTGCTTTGAAATTTGCTGTCATCCAGTTTCCTGTTCATTTCTGATGTTTAAGACCAATTCAGCAATGGCAGCATCCAGCTTGCTCTGTCTTTCCCAGGTCATTAAGACTTGATTCATTAACAGGTTTCTTCCTCTCACCAGAGTGTTACCCATTTTTTAACAATTTATCCTTTATAACAGCCTCCATTTTGAAACAGAAGCATTTTAAGTGCTCTTTAAAGAAACACACTTGGGAATCCATTGATAAAGGAATCACTCATGCGATGAAGCATTTAAAGGAGCAGAATGTGTATTTGAATGCGTTCTCCACAGAATATAGAGAACAAAAAATGTTTAAACTTCAGATTTAAAAATACCTGGTACTTTGCACTAAAGTCATTTCAAATTCACTGTGTGACTAACATCCATGGAAACGTATTTTTATAGATGTATTATGTAGCAAAGTTATCTTTCTCTCTTACACATTATTGTCTGTGCTTGTGGTCATGTGTTACTCACTTTCAATTCCTTCCTTATCTGTACCCATTTTCCTGAATAGGAGTTTTTTGTGGTTTTTTTTTTTTTTTAAGTCAACACTGACACTAAACACTGATTCAAATGGATATTTTTTTTCTCTTGGTCTTAATGTTGGGGAAAAAAAAACATGACCAAACTTAAATTTGACATATATTAAGTGACCTGCAATAGTATTTGGCTGCTTAGTCATTGGATGTAAATAATAAAGCAAGCATTGTAAATAGTTTTAATTGACAGCATTACTTTTACTTTTGATTTATTGCATGTAATATTTTCTTTTTTTTTTTTGGTCCAGTCGTGGGGCCTGAACTCTGGGCCTGGGCGCTGTCCCAAGGCTCTTCAGCTCAAGGCTAGCGCTCTACCACTTGAGCCACAGTGCCACTTCCGGCTTTTTCCTTTTTGCTTATGTGGTGCTGAGGAATCGAACCCAGGGCCTCCTGTATGCAAGGCAAGCGCTCTACCACTGAGCCACCTTCCCAGCCCCTGCATGTAATATTTTCTATCTGCCAAGAATGATGCTAAACATTTTATGCTCATCATTTCATTTAATCCTCATATACTTGCAAAGATTTTTGTTTGTGCTAGTACTGGGGCTTGAACTAAGGGACTTTCTCTCACTTGGATTTTCATTCAAGACAGGCTCTCTACCTCTTGAGCAAAGTCTTCCAGCACTTTTGCTGGCTTATTGGAGATAGGAGTCTTATAGACCTTTCTTTTGGTGCTGGCTTTGAACTGAGATCCTCAGATCTCAGCTTCCTGAGTAGCTGGGATGGACAGGCATTAGCAACCAGGCTCATCTCTTGCAGAAATTATCCTTGGACTGGGGATATAGCTCAAAGTTAGAGAGCCTAGTGTACTTGAGTATTGATACTTAACATTGAAGAAAATAAAGATTGTCTTATTTTACCAGTGATTAGAGGGAAGCTCAAAATGTTGGAGTAATTTATCCAAGATCACATGGCTAATGTAGAAGGATGAGACGAGCCCATCTTTGTCAAAAATAAGCAATTGTCTTTTTTCAATTCTTGCTATTATATAACATCAATTTTGATAGGCTTTCCTGGTACCACATATTTCTGTATGTCTATCTATCTATCTATCTATCTATCTATCTATCTATCTATCTATCTATTAGTTTAACCTATAGTTGAAGATTTTGTTAAAAATCTATTTTTTATAGAATGAGTCTTTTTTAAAAAAATAAAAGGAGGCTGGGAAGGTGGCTCAGTGGTAGAGTGCTTGCCTTGCATGCATGAGGCCCTAGGTTTGATTCCTCAGCACCACATAGCAGAAAAGGCTGGAAGTGGTGCTGTGGCTCACCTGATAGAGTCCTTGATGTGAGCTGAAGAGCTGAGGGACAGCTCCCAGGCCCAGAGTTCAAACCCCACGACCAACTATGTAAATAAACAAACAAACAAATAAATAAATAAATAGGCAGCTGGATGCCAGTGGCATCCTAGCAACTCAGGAGTCTTAGATCTGAGGATTGTGATTTGAAGCCAGCTGAGGCACGAAAGTCTGTAAGACTCTTATCTCCAATAAACTACTCAGAAAAAGCTGGAAGTGGTGCTATGGCTCAAGTGGTAGAGCAGTAGCAAAAAGAGGCCCAGAGACAACATCCAGGTCCTGAGTTCAAGCACCAGGACCAGCAAATAATAAGTAAGTAAATAAATAAGTAAATAAAACGGAAGGGCATTCTTTATGTTTTCTAAACTCAAGCATTATAAAGATCAATCCCCAGTAGATAAGGCTATAGTACAATATATTTTACACATGCATTTATCCTGACAGTTACTCTGGGAGTCAATGAACATTCAAGTTTTGAATGAGATCCTGAGAAATAGGCTATAGTCCCATTGGTCAAAGCTTTCATGGTCCAGGAGGAATACAGGTCAATTAGAAAATTTATAGTTCAATGAAATAGCTATCATAAGGAAGAGATGGATTATGTAGTACAAGAGCGAAGAATGGCCAAGATCTGCTTGGGGAAGGCAGGAAAATCCTCACAAAATGGCTTTGATCTGAACAGAGACTTGAAGGACTGAGAAAAGAGTGGGATCAAAGGCCCCCGAGCCCCATCATGTGAGGTCATTAAGCTTTTAGATCTCCAAATCTCCAAATCCTCCAAAATCTCCGGAGTTTGTGTACAGCTCGAATAACCAGAGCCCCTCCCTATCAAGAAAAACTGTAAATTTAGAAAGAAGAGGTCTGAATTTCCTGAACTATTATTCTATTAATACTTGATTCCAAGCTGTGTCTCGTGGTGTACACCTGTAATCTCCACACTTGGAAAGTTTAAGCAGAAAGATTGTCTCAGTCCAGCCTGGGCTATATAGTAAAACTCTTTCAAAAGAGGGCAAGGGGGATGGCTCGTGTTAAAACATGGACTAGCAAGCACAAGGCCCGGAGTTCAACTCCCAGTACCATTAAACAAACACATACTTCCCTATTCTCCCTCGTTCCTAATGTGCAGTTTTTTTGTCCACAGCAATAGGAGCACCTGAGAACTTGGAAGTGTTCATTCCTAGACTGCACCCCAGATCTACAGAGTCAGAACATGAGTGGGGCCCAGTCATCTGTTTTAAATGAGCCTTCTGATTCCCATGCCACTAGAGTTTGGGAGCAACTGCTGCACCCTCCTCCCTCTGCTTTAGAATAGTAAAGGTAATTTCTCTGACAATTTTCAAAGGGAGGCTGCATCTGCTTTGTGCACCTGTACTCTGATGACTATCCCAACATCTGACTCATAGTAGGTGCTCAATAAATAATTATGAAGATACCGAGTGAATAATTAAAAATGAATCTCACAAGCATATAGGAAGCTTTACAGACTACCCCACTACAAGAACTAATGTCCCACTGCATTTCTGACAAGAATAGGAGAGAGTAACTGACTAGGTGTCAGGGATTTTTCAGAACTCTCCCAATATCTTGACAATGGCTTGGGAGGTTGCATTGTCATCCCAAGCTCAGAGAGGGAAGACATGTTCCCAGGATCACATGGCTTGTAGTGATGCACACCAGGGGCCCTAGAAAGCCCTTGCTCTGTTTTACTCACTGTAGTATCAGTCAGGGACACCACTAACAGCCAGAAAGGGGACAAACGGAAGCCGAGAGCCCTGGAGGAAAAGAAGAGCTCCATTAACTTCACAGTTTTGCCTGTCATCATCACCTTTACACATTGGTTCATTAATTTTAATTGGCAGGACACTGTGCTAAGCAGCTTCCAGAACCTGTCAGCATTATATCATAGGCATTTGATACTTTAGATGTCTCTTCTTTGGAACATTCTCCTCTCTTCTCACTAGTGGCTATGACCCACACCACTATCTGTCTTCTGTTCATCTGATGTGTTTCTCATGCACCTATTTGCCTTTCCTTCCTTCCTTCCTTCCCTCCTTCTTTTCTTCTTTCCTTCCTTCCTTCCCTCCTTCTTTTCTTCTTTCCTTCCTTCCTTCCTTCCTTCCTTCCTTCCTTCCTTTCTTCCTCCCTTCCTCCCTCCCCCTTCCTTCCTTCCTTCCTTCCTTCCTTCCTTCCTTCCTTCCTTCCTTCCTTCCTTCCTTCCTTCCTTCCTTCCTTCCTTCCTCCCTTTCTCCTGTCTTCTTCCCCTCACTTTTCCTTTCCTTTCCTTCTTCTCCACCCCTTCTTTTCTTCTTCCCTCTTTCCACAGATCTGCCCCTGGCTACATTAAGCTCTTGTTAGGCTGATCTAGGCATAATCTGCTTTCCTGGAGCCTACAGTAGGGGAAAGAGTCACAAATAAGCAGATAAACTAGTTAGAGCTTATATCCAGTACAGTGAAATAATCACACAAGATGCTGTATAGAGAATGATGAAGGGAACTGCCAAGAAAGTAGTGGATATAGGAGGTGGAGGATGCGGGGGCCACAGCTGGGACCATCACAGAAGTGGGTAGGAATGGGGATCATAAGAAACCAGGAGGGCAAAAAAGGGGTCTGACTTCATTGAAAGTGCTTTGGAAGCCTTCAGAGGGATTCAAGTGGACCGTTACCCAGTCCAATTTGCACATAGACAAGGTTCGGGGGAGTCAGTGTCTTTCTAGCTATTTCTAGAGAAGGGGAAAGGTAAGGAAGCTGTGAATTGCCTTCACATTCCAACATCTTTCTCATAGAATATCCTAATTAGGACTCGTATTCTTCATTTTGGTTAAAAGAGTGAAAGACTGAGGATTATATTCCACAGCAGCCATGTTTCAGAGAAAGAGAGAGAGAGAGAGAGAGTCTTGTACATTGGTCATATAAACAATATCAACAATCCTATGGTAATACTGAGGCTGAGTGTGACAGGGACTGTACATATACTATAAGTACTTACACATTTCAGTACCCAACAACCTTATCACAATGTGTGTCATTATCTGCATTTCTTGAACAGGGACAGAGAGGTTCATGACTGTGTCCAAAGTCATACAGCTAAAGGACAGAAAAAAAAAAAAAGGAAGAAAGAAAAGAAACAGTAAACAAACACAATCAATTTTGATTATTTCTTTTCTTTTTCTCCTGATAATGCTCATTGTTGAAAATTCAAACTGTGCCAAATACATAAAGTAGAAGGCTAATTCTTCTCCTAAGGTGTGACTGGATTTGCACAATGGTTTTTTCTCTCATGATGCTGGAAAACTGTAGGTGTCCAGGTCCTTGGCCTCAGAAGGCCTGGTCCTCTCTACAGCTGGTTGCAAACAAAGGGAGATGAAACTACTTTCTTACCATCTCTACGACAGGAAGTGGATGCCAAATTTTTCTGGCTACAAAGAGAGCCACACCCATAGGGGCGATTTAGAGACTGCGTAGAAGGAAGGCCAGAAATAGCAGGAAGAGGACATGGACAAGTTCCCTTCACCCACCCAACGAGTAAGAAATAAGAAAAGACAAATCTGTTTGCTATTTCTATTTTCATGTCTCATTAGGAGACATCATTTGGGTGTTTTATTTTTTTATTTTTGTTTTGTTTTTGGTCACAGAAATGGTGGCTTTTAGCAAATATGTGCAGAATCATATTCTAGTATGGAATAAAAAGTTAAAATGCTCATATTTCTACAATCGTACAACCTAAAAGGCAGTTTTCCAAGCAGAGCCAGGCCACCCTAACTGTTGAATAGGAAAAGTAATTAGCCTGCTTGTGTGAACTATCTAGTCTTTTTTTAGGACCGGAAATCAAATGGGAAGGGTTCCCTCCTGTTCCAAGTGAGTTCCAGAAGAATTACTCACGCTCCTTAACCTATGACTCACACAGGAGTCTAGGAGAGTGTTTCCAAAACAGGCCCACAATTAGATAAACAAAACAACTGATACAGGACAGTAGAGTGGCTGAGCTGCAGTCAGCCTGGGCCAGGGCTTGGATGGAAAGGAGAGAGAAGGTGAAGCTGGATGGATCTGGCTTCTCTGAGAAATCCCTGGACAACCAGAATTCCACACAACTTGGAACATTGCCTCCCAGCCGACATTCACTGGAAGGCTTGTTTTCAAGACTTCCTTGACTTCTTGTATAGAATTACAGCATCTTAATGAACCCTAAGATATGTATACAAATGTTTTTTTTTCTTTCAGGTTATTGTTTCCAACACATTTATGAGATTATTTCTTTGTTGCTTTGTATGTCCCTCCCCCACAGTATAACCCCTGCTTTCACTGTATTTGAGGTTGGTATAATTTGTGGAGGGGAAGGGAAAACACAACTTGTTTAAATAGGGATACAGGTGGACCCATTGCAACAATGAGATGTACAAGTCGTTATGTCGAAAATGAACTTTACAACTTTGGTGTGGGGGAAGGAGGGGGGAGATTGGGTGGGGGAGTGGGGGGAGGATGGGAAGGGATGGGAAGGGGAAACAAAGGAGGAATAAGAAATGTACTCATTATATTGCCCATGTAATTGTAACCCCTATGTACAGTATTTTCATAATTAAAAAAAATAAAAAAGAATTACAGCATCCTTTCCCCCAAGAGCCTTGACTGCCATCTTGTCGTACTGCTCGGCTTTGCCTATCGGTGTGATTTGACATCTCACAATGCAGGATATTAATCATGTTAGGTCTGCGCTGATTCCCAGGATCCCATGTAAAGCCAGAAAAACAGTTCCTAAACACAGAGGCTTTCCTAATCTGAAATATAGAGTTGTCAAGAAAGTGCTGTTTGGGAAATAACCCATGACCTAGTTGGTTCCCTGCTGAGCAGGTAAAGGTTAAGCTCCTCATTTCTCTTTCTATGGAAGAAGTGTGTGATCAGGACTCAGAGCCTGATAAGAATTACCAGCATCTCCCAAGGAGGGTTCAGGGGCTTCATGGGGCCACAGCATCACCCCTCCATCTCTCATCACCGGAGAAACATCAAGGTGATGTGCCAGGCTCTACGCTGCCACAGAGAAAAGACAAAGACTTGACTGATACTTTTCTCCATCCCTTACTAAACCCATTAAGATCAGAGGCCAGCTGGAGGAGGGCTGGGCAGGGGTGAGGTGGAGATGGTGGTGATGGGGTCCCAAATAGGAATCCAGCCTGTTCTGCTTTCCTAGGCATGCTGATGGTATGGGTGCAGAGTGAGGGGTCTTCCCACGCACAGTCCCACCCATCTTTCTCTTCGCAGATATCATTGAGGGGAGCCTTTCCTGCTTCTACACCTACAAAAACCTCCAAAGTTCTCCATGGGCCATGCAAGGCCATTCATTCTTTGACTCGCCTCATCAGTAGCCATGCCCCAATCCACTAACCACACTTGCTTGCTAATCATTTCCTGACAATACTGTGTACTTCAAGCTCTGCCTCTTTTATTCCTGGGCTTCTGCTTGGAACAGCATTCCCATCCACCTGAGGGGTGACTGCCTGAGGCCAAGGCCCTATCTCACCTCTCCGGTGGAAGCCTCCTACTTCCTTCCTCTCACAGAGTTCATGCCTCCTTGGTTCTTTCCCCATCACACACTGGATGCTGCCTCTCTGAAGTTCTTACCTTGTCCAGGGGATGGTCCATGTGGTGAATCTCCTCCCAGGACTGGGGCTTCCCAGGAGTGGTGCTGGGTCTGTTCCATCTTGGACTTTCAGAGTCTACCATGCTTAGTTGAATCAAGGAGAGTTTCCCTTTGAACTGTTATGCTTTTGCTATTCAGCTAATGTTTACAAATGTAAAAGAAGCTGCAAGGCATTAGTGACACACATCTGTAATCTCAGCAACTCAGGAGGTTGAGATCTGAGGACTGCAGTTCTAAACCAACCAGGGCAGGAAAGTCTATGAGACTCTTATCTCCAATTAGCCAGCAAAAAGCTGCAAGTGGAGCTATGGCTCAAGTGGTAGAGCACTAGCCTTGAGTAAAAAAGCCCAGGGACAGCGCCCAGGTCCTGAGTTCCTGCACTGTGTTGATGCCAGTCTAGGTATTAAAGTTTTTCTTCTTTCCATCTTTTTTTTTTTAAGGTTAAAGTGACTTTCAGTCATATTCAGCTTGCACCATAAGACATGGTGTTTAGTTTCCAAAGGGTAATGGTTTCAGGGTGCACTGGTTTCTATGTTTAATTCTTTTCAAGAGGGGCAGATAACAGCAGATCTGTACTACAAGTCGCTGTCAGTTGTCAACCTCTCCCTCACCCCCATACATACTCAGGCACAAACTCACACTCATGAAATCTTTTACTGACATATAAGTGAGGCATTCTGTACTAGACTTAGTGTGTGATCATTTTAAGCGCTACATGATACAAGAAGCCCATTATTTAGCAGGAGGACACCTGGGTCTCCAGTAGGGCTCTAGGTGAGATAACAAGAAACTTTAAAGGCAATTCATTGTGTTGTTTTGGAAAACAGCCAAACTGACTTCCCTTCCAGCCTCCAACAGCCTTCTTCTTTTCTCAGTTTTTAGCCACGGTCCTTCTGCTTTAAAAGCCTTTGCTCTTCACCCAAACCCTTCTTTAGGTTTCAGCTCAGACAGAGCTGCCAGAGAAGGGGGCTGCCTGGACACAGCTCCTCAGAGTCTCTGTGACAAAGCTGTCGGAACGTTCTTCATAGTCCTTGACAATGATTTCATAGCATTGAAATTTAAATGAAAGTTTTTGCCTGTTTTTCCCATTAGGCTGAAAGCAATTCGAAAGGTAGAAGATTTGTTTGAGTTTTACTTTATACTGTATAATAGATACTCAGTAAATACCTTTGAGTGAATTCTAATTGGAACCTGGAAGAGTAGATTATCTTGAACCCAATGTCTTTTCCTCCCAAGCCCACTCCCCATAACCATTTAAAACAATCAGACATGGAAGTGGTGCTGTGGCTCAAAGTAGTAGAACACTAGAGCTCAGGGACCACTGAGTTCAAGTGACCAAAAAAAAAAAAAGAAAAGAAAGGAGAAATATGGAGCACTGGTGGTTCATGCCTGTAGTCCTAGCTACTCAGGAAGCAGAGATCTGAGGATTGTGGTTCAAAGCCAGCCTGGGCAAGAAAGTAAATGAGACTCTGATCTACAATTAACCACCAGAAAACCAGAAATGATGCTGTGGCTCAAAGTGGTAGAGCACTAGCCTTGAGCAAAAAAAGCTCATGCCTCAGGGCATGACCTGACTATACATATCAAAGCCTCTTGATGTATCAATAGGAGTCTTCTTCTCTGCATTTACAAACACATCAAATCGTTGATTTCCCTCCTTCCTTCTTTCCTTTTCTTCCTTTTTCCTCCCTCCCTCATTCCTTCCATTCCTCTTTTCTTCTCTTCATCCCTCTCTTCATCACTTCCCCCTCCTTTCTTCTCTCCCCCTACATCTTTCTCTCTTTCTTGGTACTAGTGTTTGGACTGAGGGCTCTCCACTCACTTGTTTGTTCAGCTGGCACTCTACCACTTGAGGCTTGCCTCCAGTTCTACTTTTTACTTGTTATTTTGAAGATAGCATCTCTCAGACTTTTCTGCTCTTCCTGGCTTCAAACCTCATTTTTCTAGATTTCAGCCTCCTGCATAGCTAGGATTACAGAAGTGAGCCACTGGTGCCTGGCTCAAATCTTTGCTTTTAAATTAAAGAAGGAACTGTTATAGACTTTTAGAAAGCAAAACAGAAAATGAAACAAAAACTCCCAAAGTACCAGATCATTTGGTAATGTTTTTCCATCACAATCTATTTTTATTAGAATAGAGAGTAACTCTGATTTCTGAATGACTGATTATTGTCCCATTGTGTGCTTATACCATCGCTTAAAAATCATTTTCTTCCCACAAGACAGTATATTGGAAATGAACTTTACAACTTCAGGGGGTTGGGAGGAATGAGGTGAGGGAGTGGAGGAAGGAAGGGGTAATGGGAGAACAACAAGGGGGGGTAACAATGCTCAACAAAAAATGTATTCATTACCTTACTTATGTAACTGTAACCCCACTGTACATCATCTTTACAATAAAATACAATTTAAGAAATTATTTTCTTGATGGCTACTTGGGAGGCTTCTATTTTTTTTAATTTCACATATGCTGACACATTAAAGTGGTTATTTCTCTGGGAGGTATTCCTAAAAGTAGAGTTGTTGGATCAAATGGTATGTCATTTTGTATTTTGATGGCTCAAGCCTAATGTCTTCTAAAAAAAGGCAATGCTATTTACACTTCCCACCCATTCTCTTTCAGTTCATTCATTCAGCAAAATTTTATTAAACATTTGCTATATTTTGTAGTTGAGCAAGTAGGATACAGTAGTGAGTAACATAAGCATTGTTCCAGCCCACTAGCCCTTTAAGGCTAGTCTAATAGGACACACACACACACATACATATGTATATATACATATGTTCTATCATCTACCTGCTATATGTGTTTGCATATTTTTATAAAAGTACAGAATGAGGAAGAGGACGAGGAAAAGGGAAGTCAAGGAAGGACAGTTTGAGGAAGTGACATTTAGGCTGAGATCTGCAAGATCAATATGTTTTAGGTGGTGAGGAGTAGCAGATTCTAGAGAGAGAGCCAGGAGAAGGACGGAAAAGTGGCAAAGGCTCTGAAGTGGGAAGGAATGTGGCTATTTCAAGAATTCGAAAGAGGCCAGTGAAGCTGGAGTGCAGGGCATGCGGTGGAGTGAGCAGGTCTGAGACATGGACAAAAGGCCAGATCATGCAGGAGCTTGGGAAGAACACGGAGAAGGTTCAGAATTCACTCCAACACCCTCCAAAAACAATGACAGCTGTGGTAAACCTCCTTTCCCTGTCTCTTTCTTTATTCTGTATGAGGATGCATCTCATATGGAATTCTCTGATCGTTGGTCCTTCTGGCGACTCAGAGTCATGAGTAAGTGTCCCTGGATGGTGGATTTTTGAATCTTAATATCTCTGATGTCCTTTTTCCAGCTACCTACCAGGATCATCCCTTGAGCATCAAGCTGTTTTCCTATATGCAAATGTTAGAAGTGGACCTTATTTTCCTTTTTAAAATCCTCCCTCCCCAACTGGATATGGTAGCACATGCTTATAATCTTTCACCCAGGGAGTAAAGGCAGTAGAATTCAGGTTCAAGAACAGCCCAAGCTACAGAGCAATTTCAAGGCCGGCCTGAGCTATAGAAAGACTCTGTCTCAGAAAAAAATCCTTCCTCCTATGTTTCCCATCCTGGCTCCCAACAGCCCCATTTGTTTTCCATTCATCCAGAGTGGAAATATTGGTATCTCTTGGAAACCCCTTCATATTCATTAATTCATGCATCCATCCATCCATCTATCCATTCATGCTGAGGCTATAGCAAGAAGCAAACCCTTAGAACTTATGTTCTGGCAGGGGTGACCAAGAACCAACACATCAATCTATATTACAATGCCAGTTAGAACTAGATAAATACTACATATAAACATGGAGCAGATAGAAGGTAGTGGGATGGGGATACAGCTTGTTTTAATCTGGCCTCTTTGAGGAGTTGTATTTGAACAGAAGCCAGATGAGATGAGGGTTCACACTACATGGACATTTGGGGGAAGAGTACTGCAGGAGGAGCAAACAGTAGATGTGAAGGCCTGAAGGCAGAAGGACACTAAAGAACTACAGAAATGTTAGAAGCTCAGATACATCTACTCCCACCTATGAGGTAAGGAGATGAAGCCAGAGAAGCAGTGCCTAATATTGTGCTGTTATGGGTTGGAGAAATGGGTTGGGGTTTGGAATTTAATTCTAAATGTGATGAGAAACCATCAGAGGGTTTCTGTGAGAGAAGTGATATGATTTGACATACCATTCCAAAGATCTCCCCACCCTAGGTTACTGTGTAAAAAATAGACAGTAAAGTGAAGGCCACACAGTAATCCATGCCCTCTTCATACTCACAGGGTCTTGTCCACCTCCACCTGCCCTTTCCATCCTCACAACCACTGCCTTCAGTCCACCTCTACCATCTCATGCCTGAACTTTTACAATGGTCTCACAAATGATCCTGCTGGCTCGAGCTTCCATCTGTACAAATCTGAAGAATTTTGAGTAAGGAAGAGTGTCCAAGCTTTCATTTGCTCCCTACTGCATAGGAATTGAGCACGATTTAGTCTTATACTCAAGTCCCTTGCTTGCTTTCTAACCCTCTTTCTCAGTGTTGCCATATACAAGTACACCGGGATTTCTGTACATGTTTCTGGCCTTCCCACTGCCACAATTCTGCCCAAATCAATTACGTTTCCAGAAAGCCATTTCTTGTCATATCTCATCCCTGTAACATTTTGATTTCCTCTGTCTTTCCTGATCACTGTAGGCAAAAGGGATTCTTCTTGCCTTTGGTCTACTACACATTTTCAGTGTCACTAATCGTTCTCTACTTAAGTTACAACTCTTCATTGTACATATCTTATCTCCTCACTAAATTGTAAATTCCTAGAGGTCAGGGTCCAAGCTCTGTATATCTATGGTGTACTTGCCACCCATACTGCCTAGTCCAATGCTGAGTAAGTACGTAACACATACATTTATTGAATTAATTAATTAATAATTAATTCTAAGTCTTAAAATGATGCAAGTGAAAAATATAAGGCAGGGCATATTGGAAGGATTTATTATATGACATATAGTCTAAGCAATGTAGGAACTCAGTGAGATTCTACTAGAAGGTAGATTGGTCCAGGAAGGACTAATAGCAGCTGATCTTTCTGAGACATTTATAACACTTCAGGTTCTAGGACAAACACTTTTTCACAAATTAGCTCATTCTTTTCAGCTACCCTATGCTATTACTACTGAGATGATACTCAGATGTGGAAATTGAGATCGAAGTCTGTTCTGCAAAATTTACAGTGATAGGCTTTGGACCTATATGTAACTAGTTTCTTAGACTACACAAATTACTTTTCAACCTTTAAGAACTTTCAGAACAAAGACTCTGCTGTGGAAATTCTGTATTGTTCCCAAATGTATTTGAAACTACTGAACATGAACTAGGCTACACAAGTATAGAACCAGGACTTGAAAGTGAGGTGGGTATTTCTGGGTCAGAAGGCAGCAGTCTGTGGGCTATAAGGCATACCTGCCACTGATGGGAGCAGAGTGGATTGACCCCAAGGAGTGGGTATATTGGGGAATCTTTGGCAGGGTAAGTGGCGACTATGGAAGGCACTGAATGTCATGAAGACTTGCTGAGTATTGATGTTCTAGAAGTGTGGAGTTTATAAGCAGGGTCAGGACAAGATTCTACTCAAAGAAAATTTATTTGGAAAGGATGTTTTACTAAGCAGATGAGAGGAGCTATAGGATTTTTTGAATTAGCTCTTCCTAGCTAAGAGCTAACAATCTTGTTGAAGAAATACCTGATAAAATACAAAGAAAGAATAATAATGTTTACTCAAGAGGCTGAGATCTGAGGATTGAGGTTCAAAGCCAAGGAAAATCCATCTTCAATTAACTACCAGAAAATCAGAAGTGGGGCTGTGGCTCAAAATTGTAGAGCACAAGCCTTGAGCAAAAAAGCACAGGGATAGTGCACAGGCTCTGAGTTCAAGCCCCACAACCGGAAAAAGAAGGAAAAACCAAAGAAAGAAAGAAAGAAAAAGAAAGAAAGGAAGGAAGGAAGGAAGGAAGGAAGGAAGGAAGGAAGGAAGGAAGAAAGGAAGGAAGGAAGGAAGGAAGAAAGGAAGGAAGGAAGGAAGGAAGGAAGGAAGGAAGGAAGGAAGGAAGGAAGGAAGGAAGGAAGGAAGCAGAAAGAAAGAAGGAAAGAGAGAAAGAGAGAGAGAGAAAGAAAGAAAGAGGGGCTGGGAAGGTGGCTCAGTGGTAGAGTGCTTGCCTTGCATGCATGAGGCCCTGGGTTCGATGCCTCAGCACCACATAAGCAAAAAGAAAAAAGCCGGAAGTGGCGCTGTGGCTCAAGTGGTAGAGCGCTAGCCTTGAGCTGAAGAGCTGAGGGACAGTGCCCAGGCCCAGAGTTCAGGCCCCACGACTGGACCCCCCCCCCAAAAAAAAAGAAAGGAGGGAGGGAGGGAGGGAGGGAGGGAGGGAAGGAAGGAAAGAGGGAAGGAAGGAGGGAGGGAAGGAAGGAGGAAAGGAACAATAGAACAGAGCTGAAGAATTAGAATTTTAATGGAGGATTGCAAAAAATTTCCTAAAGTGTGTAACATTGGACCAGGCATTCAACAGGAGTGGAATGGAAAAGCAGAAGTGGTTCTCATTCTAGGTCTGTAGGAAGGAAATGTTTAGAGAGGACTCCCCCACCAATCATATATGGGCTGAATCACTGAGCAGTCTCTCACACACAGGTTTCTGGGGGAGAGATGCATTTGAGACCAAAAATCCATCTGCACAGGCAGGAGTCCATGTGAAAAATATGTAGGGCTCTAAGCATTCAGCAAGTTTAATGAGAGAATAGAAGCCACTTAGGTTTCAGAAGAGCTAAAGTAATCTTCAGCCAAAGAACAACATTCGGCATTGCACATCCCACTTCCAGATTGTCTCCTGAGGGTTTGGTCAGTATAAGCCACCATATTCCACACCTAGTATAACTGGGGATAATTTTGACCACCAGAGAAGATTTGACAATGTCTAACGACATTCCTGGTGTTCATTGGAGGGGAGATACGTTAGTAGCTTCTAGTGGGTAGAATCCAAGGATTACACTAAACATTTGTGAATGTCTGAGACCCTGCTTCACAATAATTATTAGGACCCAATGTTGAGCATTTTGAAATCCCTTCTTTAAGTTGAATCAACTTCAGCACAGTTATGAAAGGGAACAGCTACTAGAACTGTGTCATTTTGAGCAATTGAAACAGTTGGAATGTTGTCCTGGAGAAAGATGTAGGGGCCTGAGAAATGTCTTTGAAAAAGTAGGAGAAAGCCTCAACTAGCCTCAACTATACAGAGCAATTGCCCAACTTTCCCCATCATGCGCCAGGACTGTTGAGATAGGTCTAACTGAATCCACTCTTTGGAAAATAAAGAAATCCAGTTTTTTTTAAACAGCAAACACTTATATGGCATTTACTATATTTCAAACACGATTTTAAAAGCTGAACCTGTGCTAACATACTTGTCACAATAAACCTCCTTTGCCCATTTTTCCAATGAGAAGACTGAGGCACAGAGAAGTGAGTAACTTGACTATGTTCACAAAGCTCAGGGAGTAGCAGAACCAGAATTTGAACCTGAGGAAGCTGCACTCAAAACAAATGAGCAGTACTGCTGTGCTGCACTGAAAAAAGATAGAACTGGGTTCAGGTCCCAGCTCTACCACTGACTAGCTGTATAAACATTGGCCTGTCCCTTAACGTGTGTGTGTGTGTGTGTGTGTGTGCGCGTGTGTGTGTGTGTGTGTGTGTGTGTGTGTGTGTGTCCATACTGGAGCTTGAACTCAGGCCCTGATGCTGTCCCTTAGCTTTTCCATTTCAGGCTGACACTCTATCATTTGAGCCACATCTTCACTCCTGGCTTTTTGTTAATTAACTTGTTAAAAAATTTTATTTTATTTTATTGTATTGTCAAGGTGATACACAGAGGGGTTACAGTTACATAAGGAAGGTAATCAGTACATTTCTTTTCTATTTTTAGCTTCAAGGAAGAAAAAATTTAAAACATTAATCAAGATTCGTTGTATCCATAGACCACTTTGTTGAACAACAACCCCTTTGTACAATTACTTAAAGATAAAAATAAAATTTTCATCTTGTATGGTGGCTCACAACTGTAAGCCTAGCTACCCAAGAGGTTAAGATCTGAGGATTGAGGTTAGAAGATAGACAAGACAGGCAGCCCATGAGACTCTTATTGCCAATTAACTACCCCCCCCCCAAAAAAAAGCTGCAAGTGGAGGTATGTCTTGTGGTAGACTGCTAGTCTTGAACAAAACTGCTCAGGGACAATGCACAGGCCCTGAGTTCAAACCTCAGGACTGGCACAAAAAAATAAAACAATTAAAAAGTAAATTTGAAAGGATGATTTAAGATGGCAAGTAAGAGCTGGTATGGTGGAACATGCCTGTAATCCTGTCCTTAGTGGCTGACACAGAAGGGTCATGAGTTTGAGGTCCGTCTGAGCTACTCCACAGTGAGTTTGAGACCATTCTGGACTATATCATGAGACCCTGTCTTAAAACAATATTGTTAGTAGGGTATATGGGTCATTCCCATTGAGTACATTTCTTTTCGAGCAGTGTTATCCCTTCCCTCATTTTCTCCCTCTTTCCCTCCCCTCCTACTTCCCTCTCCCCCACATTGTAAAGTTCCTTTCCAACATAGTGTCTAGTGAAAATTGCTGTTGCATTGTTTCCCCCCTCGTCCCACCGGTTCTGTGGTTTCCCTTCACTTCCCCAAATCAGATAGACTTACATACAAGACAAAGGGTACCAAAATCAGAAGCAGTGACCACAGGGAATAAACCAGAGGACAAAAAAGAAAGACAAAAGAAAGAAAACAGTACACTAAAAAAAAGAAGAAGAAAAAAGGAAAAGCAACCACACACACACACACACACACACACACACACACACACACTCTTTTTGTTTCCATATCATGGAGAGCATTTCAATTAACATCATTTTATGTGGTCATATGTACATAGCTATTGAGCTATTGTGAATCTCTGCCAGGACTATCCCAGGCAGAAAAACCAATGTTAATTAGCTTGAGATGAGAATCTCATACTCTTACCTTCCAGGGCCAGCTTTGAACCTTGATCTTCAGATCTCAGCTTCCTAAGTAGCTAGGATTACAGGTGTTAGCCACCCGTGACTGGCCACTTAACGTCTCTTGAGACACAATTCCTCCATTCTGCATAATGGGGACTGTGAGGTAAGATGATAAACATTTACTAAGTTCTGCCATTTGACGAATGTAGGTCTCACAACTCAAGGAGAGACATTTATCATTTGCATTTGATACACAGGAAGTATATGTGGCTTAGAGAAGTTGAATGACTTGCCTGGGATCACAGAGGTAGGAAGTGGAAAGTCAAGATACAAACCCACATCAGTCTGATGACAGAACCAGTTTAAACCACAAAGCCATTACCTTTACAAGTTCATGGTGAGAATAGCGTGACAAAGCATATATAAATCACTTGGAACGTGGCAAGCAATTAATGATGACTGCTTATGATTGGATTAGTAATCATAGTTATTAACTTCACGATCATCTGGATCAGGTGTGCACAGAAAGACACAATATTGCAGCCAAAGGAACAAGACCAGCAGAAAATGAGTGATGCCGCAGCTTGTGTGTGGATCATAACCCTTCAGCCAGCTGTTCCATAATCCAGAGCCTCAGCCTCCTGGGAAAGCGCTGTCATTTTTGATTCATCTGTCCTGCTGTCTTGCACAGCCTACTATTCATAGACCAGGAGTGGGAGGAGCAGGGATAGTGTGAGGCTAATTTAATGTCAAGCTTCCACAGCCCATACATTTCATAGATTCCACTTAGCCATAATTTTCTTTAAAAAAAAAAATGAATGTAGTACTTTGTGTTAAACCAGAAAAGTCTCCACATACTCACATTCTGCATTGCCCATTGAACCAGAACTTACCTGATGGTAAATTCCATGTAGGAAGGATTTCAGCTTAAAACAATTGCCTGATTCTATCGTGGGGGAGGGGGACACTGTGTGAATGTTTTTTGCAGAAAGGAGGAGCATCTGCCTAGCAATTACAAAGGCTGCAGCACATAGAATCCAGTGATGGATTCTTAAGCATGAAATCGTAGCCAAAGGAGTATTAGACAGGAAAAGACCAGAGATATGCTGGGATTGTTCATGATGAAGGAAGGTGCTGAAGGCATTGGAGCCCTAGGCAGGGGGCCACTAACTGCTTTAGTGGTGGAGGTGATCAGAGAAACTTTCATAGGGAGTAACTGAGCTGCATATTTTCTTTATTTTGGGGGGGAGGAGGGCAGTATAAAAATTTGAACTCAAAGCACTGAGCCACACTTCCTGTTTTTCTGTGGATTATTTTTGAGATCTGTTATCTCTTCTCTCTGAGGTATGTGCCTGTACTGGAAATCTGCTTATTTTCATCTTCCTTCTATTGCTGGAAATCTGCTTATTTTCATCTTCCTGCTATTGCTGAGATCACAGATACATGCCACCACATCCAGTTTCTCTCCATTGAGAGACTTTTCTTCCCTAGTCTGGTCTGGAATTGTGATCCTCGTAATTTCAGCCTACTAAATCATTAGGATTACACAGGCCCCACAATCCTCATCTTCTTTGTCTTCTTTTTCTTCCTCTTCCTCCTCCTCCTCCTCCTCCTTCTCCTCCTTTTCTTCTCCATTTTTAGAACAATTATATAAAAAGTTTAACTTCAGAAGCTCATTTATAAATATATTGAAGTATAGTCCATACAAATTTAGGTTGAACACATAGGCACAGTATATTTACAAAAAATTATTTGCTTCAGCTAGAATATTTAATTGATTTGAAATGAGAAAATAAACCCTGTTTTAGATGTCAAAGCAAAAACTTTGAAGGCTTGTTGTTTAAAAAACTTACAATAGATACTTTATTCTGATTTCCTTGGGATTCTACAGTACTCAAGTGGTGGCTGAATCTTCTCTATCATAGGAAAAAAAATCTAAATGTCTAGGGCTAGTTTTACAATGATAGTATAATAAACTCCTTCCCTGTTTTGTTTTGTTTTTTTGCTTTTTGTTTTGCTGGTCATGGGGCCTAAACTCTGGGCCTGAGCGCTGTCCCTCAGCTCTTCAGCTCAAGGCTACCACTTTACCACTTGAGCCACAGTGCCACTTCTGGCTTTTTCTGCTTATGTGGTGCTGAGGAATCGAACCCAGGGCCTCATGGATACAAAGCAAGCATTCTACCCCTGAGCCACCTTCCCTGTTAATAAGCCATCTCCTCTGTAATTTGGTCAAACTAGGGGCAGTACACATGCTTAAGAAGATATGAGCTATATTTAGAAGCATGAATAAGAGTTTGCTAGATGGAGGAAAAGAAAAGATGTATAAACAAGACACAATAATAGTACTACAAAATTTCTGTGCCCGGTAGGGAGAATATGACACTCTTGTAATGCTTGTGGTTGGTTATGGCTGGTGTCAGCGAGAGGGGAGCATGGAATAAGGAGAAAGTATAGTTTAGTCTACTCAGACAGGGCATGTAGCCCCACAAAGGTGCTGGACAGCGCAGGGTGCTGGGAAGGTTTCTGTCAGTACAGTGTGAGGAGAAACAACCTGGGTGTTGGAATGCGTCAGCCCTAGCTTCACAGTTGAGTTCCATTACTTTTTAGCTACATGACTGAGGACAAGTTACTGTACCCAAGTCTTCAGCACCCATGTCTATGAGATGGGGGCACAACACTCTCCTCAGAGGGTCCTGTTGGGATGGAAGAAAGAAAATGATAAACTCTATCATGGTCCCGCCCTACATCAGGCTCTTGGAAAGTGAATTCTCCCTTCATTGGCTAGGGGAGGAGGTTGTTTCCAACTAGGCAGAATTTGAATTAGATTTTTATCATAAATTTATACAGAATGAGAGAGAGGGAGAGAGTTCAAATATTCCCAGCACAAATAAATGGCACATGTTTAAGGAAATTAGGACTAGTTACCCTGACTTGATCATTATATATAGCTACATGTGTTGAATTATCACTGTGTACCCCCATAAATGCATACAATTATTTTGGACCAATTAAAAAACATTTAAAAGCAAATCTATTTTGGAAGCATAACTCCAGTGGATTATTATCAAGGAGACACTGGAGGCAGAGCAAGACTTACCTCTGAGGGTAGGTTGCTTTGCTGGGCCATCTGTGAATGTTGAAATTACCAACTTTTCAGGGGTTTACAATCTCGTTACAGGACAAGATTCTGGTGCTACAGCCCAGGCTTTTAATATCTGACTCTTTCTAAGGAGAATGTAAGGAGCTGACCTTGCTACTTCAGTTTCATTAGTGTGAAGAGACCAATCTGAAGAAATACTCTTCAAGCAAGGTCAAGTTCATTTTGCCATGGAACCACTCACTTGTTCTTCGTTCCCATTCCATCTCTTTATTCATTTACTTATCTAGGGAACATTTGCTGAGTGCCAGTCAATAAGTGATTAGGGTAGATGTTAATAAAATTTCCCACTTTCCAATCTGAGTGGTTTATGGAATCAGCACTGGAAGAAACAGTGAGGCCTCCTCTCTGTCCTTGCACTTTGCTGAGGCTCCCAGTGGTCAGTTAGCTGTAGTTAACTTTGCAGAAGATAATGGGGCAATATACATGGCTCAGAGAAGAGCCCGGCTGAACCATGTCACTCTTGATCAAGATCTAGTTCCAAAAGTTTCAGAACACTGTTTTGAATCTGGGATTCAAGACTTTGAGCTCATATGGGGTTTTCTTTTTCTTTTATTTAATTTAAATTTTGTTTCATTTTGTTTTATGTCATGGGGCTTGAACTCAGGGCCTGGGTGCTGTATGAGCTCTATTTTTACTCAAGCTAGCACTCTACCACTTTGACCCCCCAGCCCCACTTCTTATATTCTAATGGTTAGTTGGATGTAAGAATCTCATCCAATGGACTCTCCTTCCAGGGCTAGCTTTGAACCTCAATCCTCAGATCTCAGTCTCCCGATTAGCTAGGATTACAGGCGTGAGTCACCAGCGCTTGGCTTAAACATCAAAAAAAAATTTTTTTAATGCCAGTAATGAAGTTGAACTCAGGAACTCGTACTCTTGCCCAGCTTTTTCACCCAAAGCTAGTACTTTACCACTTGAGCCACACTTCCACTTCTAGCCTTTTGCTAGTTAATTGAAGGATGTTCTAGATTTGTCTGCCCTGACTGGCTTTGAACCAGGATTCTTAGATCTCAACCTCCTGAGTAGCTGTGCCCAGGATTTTGTTTTGTTTCATTTTTTGTTACCTGAGAATTCAGGAAAAGATAGGAAAAAGAAGTAAAAAGAAAAAAATAGTAAAGAATCGTTCCTGAGAAGAAAGCAGTTCGGGCTGCTTACTACTATGTTTGCTAGGTTCTTTGGCACTGTGGTGAATGAAATTCTATGACCTCATTTTATACACATGGACTAGGTTTTAGGAAATACACCCAGAGAATAAAGAACAGTCCATTAACTATCTCAAGTCCAAGGAATTTAGAGAACTAACCAAGAAAATTGGATCTATGAAGTTTATTAACACCACCACCACCATCACCAAAACAAAGAGTAAAATGTGTGCTGTTAAAATTTCTACTTCTGGGCTGGGAAGGTGACTCAGTGGTAGAGTGCTTGCCTTGCATGCATGAGGCCCTGGGTTCGATTTCTCAGCACCACATAAGCAGAAAAAGCCAGAAGTGGCGCTGTGGCTCCAGTGACAGAGCGCTAGCCTTGAGCTGAAGAGCTGAGGGACAGCGCCCAGGCCCAGAGTTCAGGCCCCATGACCAGAAAAAAAAAAAAATTCTACTTCGCTAGGGCTGGGAATGTGGCTTAGTGGTAGAGTGCTTGCCTCACATTCACAAAGCCCTGGATTTGATTCCTCAGTACCACATAAAAAAAAAAAAAAGCCTGAAGTGGTGCTGTGGCTCAAGTGGTAGAGCACTAGCCTTGAGCAAAAGAAGCTCAGGGTTGGGCTGGTGGCTCACGCCTATAATCCTAGCTACTCGGGAGGCTGAGATCTGAGGATCATGGTTCAAAGCCAGCCCAGGCAAGAAAGTCCGTGAGACTCTTATCTCCAGTAATCCACCAGAAAACCGGAAGTGACACTGTAGCTGAAGTGGTAGAGTGCTAGCCTTGAGCTGAAGAGCTGAGGGACAGTGCCCAAGCCCTGCAAGTGACAAAAAAAAAAAAAAAAAAGGAAGCTCAGGGATGGTGCCTAGGCTCTGAGGTTAAGCTCCAGGCAGGACTAGAAAATATTTTTTTTTCCACCTCTCATTAAGATACCCTAAACCCTCACTTTTCCTTCTAGAATCTAGGCTAATTGTCTCTCCTGTCCACCACTCTAAGAGCATACTGATCTTCCTGTCCCCTCCTTACTGTGTCTTAGAAGGAGGAGAGGACCATGACCTCTATCTGCTCAAGTCCTTCCCCAATGCTCAATCTCCCTTAGAGGAATGTCACTCTCCATGACACATGACATGAATGTCACTCTCCTGGACTCTGCCTGGTAATAGGTCCCTTCGTTTCTTTCCGTCCTTATTATTCAGAAAGACAGAACTGAGAAACAGTGTTGGGACTTTCTAGGAGAGTAATTTTCTTTTCTATACCATTTTCATTCAAAAGCCAGCCCAGTTATCCTTGCTTCACCATTCCTTGACACCTCTTCCACCATGGGAAGATTAACCAATCCCTTGTCTGCACCCTCAGGGCCATCTCTGTATTTGAATGCCTCTACTGTACACTGTATGTTGTACAGGGCATTATTGGTTGTAGTGTCTGGCACATGATAGGTAACTCTATATGGTATTTATTTGAGTTAAATTGAATGATGCAATGGAAGGGAAGAGAACAGGTTTTCTAAAACAGTCCACAGACAAGGAGATATTCAATATTCCTGGACTCTGAGGGGCTGCCTTGTGCAAGGGATTGGGGGTTTGGCCTTGAAAACCATTCAGACTTTGCTCTCATATTGCTTACAAGTGTGGGTTTTGCAGCCCAGGTTGATGCTTGGGTTTGAGTCCTAGGTCTATCTCTTTCCTTTTGGATGAACACTGACAAACTATTTCATTATGTCCTGGGATTTCATCTGTAAACCAATGTAGTGATGGTCCCTTCATCACAAAGTCCTCTCTTATGGACTAGTGATATGATCTATGTTGAGCTCTTAAAGTAGTTCCTGACATAAGTGAGCCTAAGATAAATGCCACCTATTACTGAAGAGCTCAGAGTCAAGGGAGCTGGAAATGACATGAAACTCAATAGAGTCCTTATGGAGAAAAACCATTTTCTTAATAAAATCTGCATGCTCACATGTATGCATATGTGTGTGCATCTGCACACACATCTTCAGAAGGGCTCTTTGATGATATGTTCAAGAACAAGGCTTTGAAGCCAGAGATAAAACTGGAAGAAAATGGAAGCAGCAGTTTTGTGGGATAGTCAAGGCAGGACCCAGAGCCAAACTGTTGATATTAGCAATCTTCTGGCCCAGGTCCTTTTTTTCTACTCAGAAATAGTGAGTAAGCAAGAAATAGCTCTTCTGGTGTTGACAGTTCTGGGCTGGGGAGTGCCAAAGACTTATGGACTAGACTGATAGACTGTAAGCTCTGGAGGCCAGAGAAGAGACTCATAATGGTAGATACTCAGAGTGGAAGCTTCTTACTCTGCACTTGATTACCAGTGGCCTGATACTCAGTAGCTAGGGTAATCGTAGGTTTTCCCCAATAGCTAGCAGCAGCAGCAATCAGCACCAACTAGTATCAAGCTCTAGATCATCATGTATTGAGGCCCTGAGTGCCTTAAGGCTTGGCAAGTCTCTGGAACTATTCCAATTGGAGCCCATAGTGTCTTTTTGGCTTTTCATAGGTTTTTGTGTTCTCTCTCTCTCTCTCTCTCTCTCTCTCTCTCTCTCTCTCTCTGTATTGTGGCTTGAACTCAGGGTCTTGTGCTCTTGCTTGGCTTTTTTGCTCAATGCTGGTGCTTTAACCCTTGAATCACATCTCCACTTCTGGCATTTTGCTGGTTAATTGGAGACAAGAGTTTCATGGATTTTTCTTCCTGGGCTGGCTTCAAACCTTGATCCTTTTATCTCAGCCTCCTGAGTCACTAGGATTAAGGTTAGGAGCCAACAGTGCCTAGCATCTTCTTGCCTTCTTTATGCTGGTCTCATCCTTCCTCATCTCTACTGCCTTGGCTCTCTGCCCCTGGTCACTCTGTGGAATTCTTCAGCTGCCTTTTTACTGCCATTGCAATGTGTTTTTCTGCTGCTGAAGCTGCTTTCATCTTCACTTCATGTTGCCAGCTTAACCCCCTCTACCCAGGGGAGAGGTCATAAGTAGGCAAGGAAAGACCCTTCAGGAGAAACTGCCCATTAGACCCTTAGATCTACTGAAACACTATGAGACAGCCCAAGAGAGTTTTCTCTGGCCTGAGTACATTGCCAGAAAAAAGGTATGGCATGCAAGTGGCATGCAAATACAGCACTGTAATTTGCACCAGAGCATAGCTTCCAGATCTACCACCCACATTGGCTTGCATAAGGACACTCACAGACATTATATTACCCCAATCACAAGCTACCTGAGGAGCTACCAGGGCAAGTGCTCTTCCACTGGCCTGAATGAAAATAATCAGAAGGATTATCTAGAGTTCACTGCAGTTTATCTTGTCCAGAGTGAAGTCTTTGAAAGCCTGTGCAGTTTATCTGGAGTAGTAGAGACTGAGCAAGGTCTCCCAAAATAGAAATGTGGTCTGTAGGTGAGGCTGCTTCTTCTAGGTGTCTGTGATGTGTTCAGAGTAGCTGGGTTACCACAGAATAGGGACTGATTACCAAAAGAGGGGCTGCTTGTGAAAGTAATGGTACTCCCAGTGATGCTACATCTGAGCAATAGATAATTACAGCCCAGTGGAGAGGTTCTGCCAGAAAAGCACTATGATAAAACAGATAAATGCACCATGGAAGCTGCTAGCAACCATCTATATGTTGTAATTGCTCAGTGTGGATTTGAACAATACAGTAGTCAAGTTCTAGCTTCTTGGAGTTGCCCATCCAGGGTGCTTGCACTCAATATTCCTGGGACTCATCAAGAAACAAGAAAGAAGGCCAAAGGATACAGCATTGGAAACCCTTAGAAACCTCCATGAAGCATTCCCTAGGCATTAGATCAAGCACTTGGCTGTCCTAGCTTAGCCACAACTCTTTCTAGACATTGCTCAATTTGTCCTTTTATCTGACTAGATTTGCACCTTCTACCTGCCAGCTGCTGGGCTGGGTTTTACTGGAACCATTTTCTGTTCAATTTTCCAAAAGATAATTAATTCAGTAAAATTGTTAGCAGTATGCTACAGATGAGGGAAGTATGGCTGAGAGAAGTTATTTAACTGTTATGTTGTTAGTATGATGGGATCAAAGAACTAGTTCTTCAACAGTTGAGTCAGTAGATGAACCAAGAATCCTGGACAAGAGAGTCTAAGATCTTAACTATGTTAAAGAAACAGAAATTATCCAATCCAACCAATCTTGTGCCTAGGAAAAGTAACTTGCAACTTGGAACTAGCAGTGTACTCTTCTTTAGTTTGAAGCTCTCCTTTGTGACCCTGGAAAAGTGAAGAAACCTTTCTCTGTCCCACCCATTTATGTTGATTTTTTTTTTTATTGTGAAAATACTGTACAGAGGGGTTACAATTACATGGGCAAGGTAACGAGTACATTTCTTATCAAGCCTTGTTGTGATCTTTTTTTTGAGACAGTATCTTACTAAGTAGACCAGGTTACCCTTGAACTTGTGATCCTCCTGCCTTAGCCACCCAAGTGCTGGAATTACAGGCATGCACCATCAAGCCTGACTCTTAGTTTTCTTTTATATAAGGAAAGGTAAACTTCTCTGTCTTCCCTACAGGGTTGTTTTAAGGGATAACTAATTATGAAAGTCCAATATAAAGAGTGGACCAGGGGCTGGGAAGGTGGCTCAGTGGTAGAGCGCTTGCCTTGCATGCCTGAGGCCCTGGGTTTGATTCCTCAGCACCACATAAACAAAAAGAAAAAAGCCAGAAGTGGCGCTGTGGCTCAAGTGGTAGAGCGCTAGCCTTGAGCTGAAGAGCTGAGGGACAGTGCCCAGGCCCAGAGTTCAGGCCCCACGACCGGACACCCCCCCCCCCCCCCAACAAAAAAGAGTGGACCAGGACAAAAAACTTGTCTTCCTAAACAGACTACAGGGCTCTTCTAGTTCTCTTTAATGGACAACTTAACTTTTGGTACCTCTCACCAAATGTGATTAACAAGGAGGAGTTTAATATAGAACTATTCCCTTTCCTGACTCACTGAGAAAATGAGATAATCTTGAATATTGTGCTAAAATAAAGAAGTTAAAAGTTGACTTTGATATTTGGCTGCTCTATGCTAAGCATTTTCATATGCATGTAATAGGAACAAAATGTGGCTCCAGATGGCTAAGTGATCTGTCTCCAGTCACACAGCAAGGGAACCTCCCAGTAAGGACCCACCTGGCTTTGTATGCAGTTGCTTTCCATGCAGCAAGGGCTTAAGCCAGATCCAGTCAAGACAGAGATCCTGCCTTCCTAGGACCTCACTGTTTCAACAGTATTTGTGCTCCTAATAGTTCCATACCCAAAACAGGAGAGTTTCTGTTGTAATTTCTGCATGTCAAAGTGCAAAAGTTTAACATCATCCAGCCCCAATTAAACAAAGTAGCCAACTTCAAATCATAGATGAGTGAAGAGAAATGGTATCGCTTGCTAGGAGTAAATTTTATAGCTGTGGAGTATGGGATCAATTATTTTAATGTTTTAAATTATAGGCTGCATTAAATGTGAAACTCATTTATAATGTGAAACAATAGCAGGAAGATGAAAGGTAAAGAACACAGTGAGAAAATATTTGTACCAAAGGTTGATGAAGTATTTAAGGATATGATAAATAAAGAAGTAATTCAAATTTTAAAAGGGAAAAATTTTGAGATTTCAGTAGATCAATGATTAAGGACATGTGGAAAACCTTTACATACAATGAAATACAAATATTTAACACTTATCCTGGAAAACATTTTCCTGTGAGGTTATCAATGATTTCAGCTTAAAACTATGTCTATTATCATAATATCATATAATAGCCATAGTTCTTACTATTTGATAGGGTTTAGCATACATGAATGATCTCTTCCGTAGCTACCTTAGAAGCTAGTATTGTTTCCTTTTTTTTCTGCCAGTTGTGGGGTTTGAACTCAGGACCTGGGCACTGTCCCTAAGCCTTTTTGATCTACCACTTTAAGCCACAGCTCCACTTCTGTTTTTTGAGTGGTTAACTAGATATAAGAGTTTCACAAGGACTTTTCTGTTTGAGCTGGCTTTGAACCACCATCCTCAGATCTCAGCCTCCTGAGTATCTAAGATTACAGGCATGAGCCACAGATGACTGACTTATTTCCATTTTGTAAGCAAGGAAACTGAGGCTGGTCCAGGTTTAATAATTTGCTAACCTTACACAATCAGTTAAGAGATAGCTTGAGATTTCAGTCTAGAGAGGCTGGATCTTATATTCATATCCACTTAGGACAGTGACAAAAATAAAAATAATTAAAAGCTGAATACTTATTGCTAGGAGAGTTCTTGACCATGCCAGTGTTTATGCCTTTATAAACCAATAAAACTTCTGAAAAGCAATAATGAAAAAGTCATAAAATATATCTTAGAAAGCTCACTGATTTGGTTTAAGATAGGAAAAAGAATTCAATAAAAGCATAAATCTATCTTCAGGCAGCTATGCACTGAAATTTCACTTCACTCAACAATTTTTGACATCAATGTTAATAACAAACCACACATGTAGTTTGCAGCTTCCTAGGAGACATATATAAAAGAGAGAAAGAAGCATGTGAGAGCAGTTAAGTAACTTACTTAATCTGATTTTTATCTAACTATTACTATTTCAAGCCAAGAAGGGTGGTGTATGCTATAATTCCATCACTGAGGGTTGTGAATTTGAGGTCTACCTGGGCTATGTAGTGAGACTCTGTTTCAAAAATAAACACTTATCTTCTTTTTCATATACAAAATCTTAGATATCCAACACATATTTTATGCTTAAATTACTTCTCCATCTAGACTAGATTCAACTCAATTGCTCACCAACTACCCATAGCCAGTGGTTACCATATTCGATAGCTCAGATCTGGAGTCACAAGAGACAAGAAATGGACTATAATATGCAAAGGTATAGAAAATGTTTTAGAAAATTGTGGTATACCAGACTCTCTATAAAGTGTACAAAGTCATTACCAATAGTAATAATAAATATGAAATCTGAAAGAAATATGAAAAAATAGAAATATGAAAGATATTTATGATATGTTAAGTAAAAAGAAACCCCAAAAATAAAATGTTGGGTAAGTAGATATTTAAAATGTGTCTGTGCCAACCATGACTGAAAGATAATGTACAAACACTAAAAGAGATGTGTTAGTATGATGCATTCAAAGAATTAGTTCTTCATCAGATTTTCTTTTTATTTAAATCAATATTCAATATTTATTTTTATGAAGAGATTTTTTGACCCCAAAAGACAAAAGAAATATCTTCCATATAACATAAATACTTAGATATTTATTTTTATTTATCACTTACAGTATATATACTGTAATTTAACACAGCTACATATTATTTACTCTATGGGCTTACTTATATTTTGATATTTTGTTGGTTAATAACATACTTCAAGATTACTATTTTTTTAATGTTTATGCTTATGTTGTGTTTATATTTTTATGTTAATATTCTCAAAAGCCAGATCATATGTGCCTGGTTCCAGGTTTACAGAAACTGAGATAAATGTTTGTTGTAAACTACAAGATCTGGATAACGCTGTCACCTGACAACTAAATCAAGTACTTAAAATCCTTCACAACCCTTAGAAAAACACATTATGGAGACAATGTAACATTAGGACCACCATCCTCCACTTTTTGTGACATATTTAATATGTACTTTTATATAGTATTATATTACTTTTCCTTAACCTCTGAGCTCTACTGAGATCTACAGATTCCAAGATTGCCAACTGTTTTGTAGATTTCTAGATATATAGAAACCAATGGATAAAAGTTCTGGCTGCAGAGATTTTTATTTTAGTTTTCATTAACATATCTAATTGAGAAGCAGCGATTAGATGTCTAAAGTCACCCATGGCTGTGTTCCTGAACTTGGAATGCCAGCATCTCCAGAGGAGAGAGCATGTATTTGGAAGCAGAGAAAACAATTCTGACTCTGCCTTCCAATAGAGAGCTACTCTTTGGTTTCCATATCTATACAAACATAGCTGTTGATACCTGTTCAACCAAACTTAGACATAGCATGATTACTCTTCTCTAAAGAAAAGATTCCCAGAGATCATTAAAAAGAACCCCTTACTTTACAGATGAGGAACACAGACCCAAAGGGACAAAGAGAGACTTTGAGCCCAATGTCTTGATCAAATCAGGGTTCTTTGACCATAAAGACCTGGAGCTCAGGCTCTGCAGTGAGAGTAAGTGGTACTATGACAGTCCAGGCAGCTTTTTTTTTTTTTTTTTTTTTTTCCAGTCGTGGGTCTTGAACTCTGGGCCTGGTGCTGTCCCTCAGCTCTTCAGCTCAAGGCGAGTGCTCTACCACTTGAGCCACAGCTCCACTTCCGGTTTTCTGGTGGTTAATTGGAGATAAGAGTCTCACGGACTTTTCTGTCTGGGCTGGCTTTGAACTGGGATCTTCAGATCTCAGCCTCCTGAGTAGCTAGGGTTACAGGTGTGAGCCACTGGTGCCATCTTTCCAGGTAGTTTTTGACATGATTTTGTCTCACTTTTCACATCTCTGATGGAGAGATAATGCTCGTGTCTAATTCTCGAGTGGTTGTGGTGTTTAAAAAGTCAAACTAAATTGTATGTCTGGCACATTTCAATCTGCCAGTACTCATTAGCCATTAGTAGTAGCCATCCCTTCAATGTCCTTTGAATGTTTTCAGTGTTCCTAAATCAATTCCTAATGACTAGCTTTGTTGTACATGGCATGGATACTTTATTCATCAATTGATGGAGTCTTAGAGCTTAGGCATTCATTTTGGTTCTTAAGAGAAACAGAAAACAAGAAGGTGGGGAAGAGGACATGTCACCACTAGAGGGAGTGTTAGTGAAATTTTGCCTGAGACCTGGGGATAGGCAGATTCTGGCCTACTGGAGAAGGCCTGGTGGTGGGAAGAGGAGAAGGAGAACATTTAGGAGAAACCTGGGCAGCACTCAGGAAGACAGGGGGATATCATGGCCCTGTCTGAGCACTGGCAAAAAGACACCCAAGAAGGCAGTGTGGCACATTAGTGATTACTATTATTCATTCAGCACTTCCTGTGTCAGGCCCTGTACCTCATCACTGTTGATTTGTCTCTGGAAATGGGAATAACAATATCTCCTTTACATGAGGTTTTGTGAGCACTTCAGGAGATACTATGTATAAAGTTTAGATCAGGCTGTGGTCCCTATGATTATTATTAAACATCTCGTGTTCCAGATGAGGAAGGTAAGATAACATGCTCAACATTAGGTGACAATGGCTCATGATTGTAATTGCTAGGAAGCCGAGATCTAAGCATCTTGGTTTGAAGCCAGCCTGAGCTCAGGAAAGTCCACAAGACTCTTATCTCCAATTAAGCACCAAAAAGCTGGAAATGGAGGTGTAGCTCAAGTGGAAGAGCACTAGCCTGGAGTGAAAAAGCTGAGACATTGCCAGGCCCTCCCTGAGTTCAAGCCCAGCAAAAAACCAAACAAACAAATAACAACAACAACCAACAGGGAGCTACTACTAAGTGACAAAAACCCCTGTTGACCGATGAGTCATGCATAGTGTTTCCTCCTTCCGTCTCATGACCCCACCGCCAGCCCACCTTTCAACCTCCCAGTGATGCTATCTGAATGGATGCAGATTGTACTGGAGCCCAAGCTCGGTGGTGGGACCAGCCACTTGGCCTCTAGCAACTCAGTTTGCTAATAGAGAAATAGCAGTAATACTTCTTGGAGCTTTGGGGAAATTCAAGTAGCATGCCTAGTTCACCTCTATGCACATAGAACTCAAGGGACATTAATCTGTCATGAAAAAGTAAGCTATGGATCTCTCATGGCTAAAACCCCTGACATTTCCATACATAACTTTTTCCCTCTAGAACAGTCTGTGACAAAAGAAATAGAACAGAAACCTAGGTTTTGACAGCCTTCTCTCCTTCTCTTTGTAATATGCCCTTTGCTTAATTTAACACCAGATAAGCAATGCAGCTTCTAAATTCATTGATGGTGTCTGTTGGCGATGAAATGTCAGAGCACTGGGATCCAACTGTCCCATTGCCGTTCCCCGGCTTTCCCTGGGTGAATGGTAACATTTTCAAATGGATAAAAATCTCCTGGCAACACTGTTCTCCTCCCCCAGAGCAGATTTATAGCAGAGAGGTTGGCATTTCCACAGGCTCTGCCTTTGTCAGTGTCAGATTCGTATATGTTCCTTGGTCTTGGTGCATATATAGGCACAATTTAAATATCTGGTTAACAAAGGCTATTTTTCTAACTTGGAGATAGTCCAAAAGATCTCTGCAATTCATCTATTTTTAAGTGTCTGTGTGATTTTAAAGTGTGATAATATCAAATGGTACAGGGGAGGACCAATACTCAGCTTCTAGAACCATGTATCTATCAGGCACTTTATAGATATTACGTTACTTAACTGCAGAATAGGTATGCATTAGGCTCAGAAGGGTGGGTGACTTTCTCAAGGTGACACACCCATACACATGTATACATCACACCAGCTAAAAGTGGCATTCTAATTCCAGTGTGTGTGTGTGTGTGTGTGTGTGTGTGTGTGTACCAGCACTTGGGGCTTGAATTCAGGGCCTAGGCACTGTTCCATAGCTCTTTCTCTCAGGGCTAGTATTCTACCATTTGAACCACATCTCTACTCTGGCTTTTTGATGGCTAATTAAAGATAAGAATCTCACAGACTTTACTCCTAGACTGGCTTTGAACCTTCATCTTCAGATCTTAGCCTCCTGAGTCGCTAGGATTCCAGGCGTGAGCCACTTGCACTGGACTCTAGCTTCACATTCACTGTTGCTGCTAATTCATTACATCCATCTCTCCAGAATAGCATACATTATTATTTTTAAAAATAATTATTTAGCTGGGCACCAGTGGCTCATGCCTGTAATCCTAGTTATTCAGGAGGCTGAGATCTGAGGGTCAAGGTTTGAAGCCAGCCCAGGCAGGAAAGTTTATAAAACTCTTAGCACCAATAAACTATTTAGAAAAAGTGGGAAGTGACACTGTGGCTCAAGTGGTAGAGCACTAGTCTTGAGCAAAATAGGGACATACCAAGGCCCACGGTATAAGGCCCAGGACTGCTTTAAAAAAAAGTACTTACTGCACATCTATGATGTAACAGAACTGTGCTAGGCTTCCATGATGTAGCAGAGAAAAAAATAACTTTTTCTTTTATATAGCTTATATCATCATGCACAAACAACAGATCAGTTCTGAGAGTTGGCAGAAAGCTGACCTTTCCTGGGCAAGATGGAGTTGGAGGAAGGGGGCAAAATGCAAAGATGGTTTGAGAGCATAGTTTCTTTTCCTCCCTAAACCACACCAGTGTGAGCCATCTCCAAGGAAGGTATTTGGGAAAGGCTTGGGAAGAGCAATGGTACAGTAAGTTGTGAAAATTCCTGCTTGGATTCTATTCTAAGTTGATCTTTTCTAAGGTTCAAGGATTTGACAGCCTTCTAGAGAAGGTGCATATAAAGTGAGCTACTGAGCATCAAAGCTTTTTCAAAAGAGTTGATGGTAGAAAGAGGTGGAATTTCCAGGATGCTTGCAGCAGGTACTTCATAAATGATAGCAGCTGAACTATGCCCACTAATGCTGCAGTGGAGTCCATGGGGAAATTAAAACATCTTCCTGTTGTTACTAGTTCCAGAAGTAATGTGGACAGTTTCTAATGATGGAGCCATTTCTCTGCTTCAGCCACATTCCTTGTGTTCATTGCCTAATTTAATTCCAAAGAATCAAGTTGAGGCTCAGCGAATCCAGTGAATGAGGAAACCAGATTGAAACTAAATCTGTCCAACTCTGAAGCTCTTGGTCTCCCTTCCCTTCACCCTACATCAAGCTGCCTCTGTGGCACCTAAGTAAGGATGCTAAGGAATAATGCTGGATTTTATTCTTCATTTTCTCTGTGTCTTCTGTGTCCTCACAACTCAAAGTGTGGTCAGAGGACCAACAACACTGCCACCACCTGGGCACTGGTTAGAAATGTAGACTATTGAATACCACTCAAGATCTGAATCAGAATCAACCTGGTGTGTGTGTGGGGGGGGGGGGTGTACATGTGTGCCAGTACTAGAACTTGAACTCCAGGCCTGAGTGCTACCTCTGAGCTTTTTTTACTCAAGGCTGGCATTCTACCACTTGAACTACAGCTCCACTTCTAGCATTTTGCCGGTTAAATGGAGATGAAAGTCTCACAAACTTTCCTGCCTGTGCTGGCTTGAAATCACGATTCTGAGATCTCAATCTCCTGAGTACCTAGGATAATATGCATGAGCCACTGACAGTCGGCAATCTCTGCTTTGGAACAGGAACCCATAGGCATGGAACTTTCAGAAGCACTGTCTGTCTCACTGGCTGAGAGACCTGGTATAGGTACCTCTCTCACATCCCGAACATAATCATCTCAAGAACTTAACTGGTGGCTGTTGTTAGAACTAGTCACAGAAACTTGTTAACTAAAACTGGAATAGGGGAACCACTGAAGACCTTAAGAAATTAGCTGATGGGTATAGCAGGTGGTTTCTGTTTCAAGGATGTTTTCATAGGCTTGTAAAGAACGTGTTAATACATTTTTTTTTTCCAGAGGGACACTCACAGCTAGGAGACAGCAGTGAGCTGGATCAGTCAGGGGCCTCATTCTTCCTGCTAGCAGCATGTGGATGTAGCCCATTAACCTGTGTACAATGTGTGGGAAACTGGATTTTTCATCTCAGATTTTTCCATCAATTCTCTTTGCAGTCTCGGACACATTGTTAAAACCTCCTTGTTAGTCTACCATGGTGGATCACACTTACAATCTCAGCTACTCAGAAGGTGAAAATTGAAAGGCCTGTGGTACAAACAGGGACAGTCCAGAAAAAAAAGTTATTAGGACCTCGTCTCGATTAAGCAGCCAAATATGGTGCCGTGTGTCTGCTATCCCAGATATCTAGAAGGCATAGGTGGCAGGATACGTGCCCCATACTTCTTAGACAAGAAGTGAGATCCTATTAAAAAATAACCTAAAAGCAAAAGGGGCTTGAGAAGTGACTCAAGTGGCAGAGTGCACATAATTGTTCTCGTACCATTTCAATAATGATCACGGATACTTTTCCTTTTAAGGTAGGATGTCAGTCATGCCATACTAAGAATTCAGTTTACTAAGTTGTTTTTTGGTCCTTCGATTAGGCCACCAGCCGACCAATCAAACTATTCAAACGTATTTATTTGAGTTGCCACGTGTCTTGGAATACAAAGGGAATGATGTGTCTGGGACAGAAAATAGTAGTTGTGAATCACTTTCTACCTGCTCTCTATTCCACATAACCATAGCCATGTTTGAAAAACATGGTTGTTTTCCCATGTCTGCTCACTCTGGGCCTGGCCCCCTTGTCTGGTATTAGAGCAGAGTTTCCACAAACCCTGCTAAGCACCCATCCCTGGAATACAGGTGATACTCCTGAGGCAGAGAAGGTAGGCTTAGTTACTCTGTGTGTGTGTGTGTGTGTGTGTGTGTGTGTGTGTGTGTGTGTGTGTGTGTGTGTGTGTGTGTGTGTGTGTGTATCTTAGAGCTACTGAGGCAGAGAAGGGAAACTCAGAGCTTCCTTTGCCTGTGTGTCTGGTGGGGCAGGAGTGGGATTCTGGGGCTTGAACTCAGGGCCTTAAGCTCTTGCTTGACTTTTTGATTCAAGGCTAATGCTCTATTGCTTAAATCATACCCACCCTTCTAGCCTTTAGTTGGTTAATAGGGGACAAGAATTCCATGACTTTTCCGTGAGGGATGGCTTTAGGCTGAGATCCTCAGATCTCAGCCTCCTGAGGAGGTGGAGTTACAGGCATGGACTACCAGTGCTACTCATTAGCTCTTTCTTGAGGCCACAGCTAGTCCCTAAGTCCTAACCATAGCATCTCAGCCAAATCTCTACATTCCTTCCATGTCCACGCCTTCCTAACATATAGAGTGAATCAAGACCTCTGTTTCCTCAACTGTCTTTTCTTTTGGTGTCTAGTATCAAACTCAGGTAAGTATTCTCACATGCCAGGAAAGTATTCTCCATTTGTCAGTCCTCAAAAATCTTTAATGATTCCCAAATGGAACGAGAAGGAAGTCCTATCTCCTTAGCCTGGCACTCCTGATCCTTCATACTTGGACTTACATTGTATTTCTTAGGCTCCGGCATCTGAACTCTGCTCATCTCTTCCAAATGCTGTGGAAACCCTGCGCTCCTCATGTACTTTGCTACCCATTCATTCTGCGAGCACTCAGCAACTTGAAGTATCTTCCTTCTCTTTCAAGTGGATTTCTACTTGAGGAAGCCTGGAAATCTGTGAGTAATTTCCTAATTTCTACCTCATTACGTGTCAGAATCTGTCTGGCAATATGGCTTATCAATTTCCTTCTCTTGTCAGGCTACAGGCTCCCTGAGGATAATAGCCATATCTTAATCATCTTCGTCTCCTCTGAGGCAAGCTCTCCCAGCTTGTTAGAGAGTTTTGCTCAGATTGCTGAGCAACAGCCACCACCTACAGGATGCTACAGCAAAGTACGGAGTTAAAGGAGGTGCTGAAGGGCCTCCTCATATTAAGTCAGTGTGGTACCCATCACAGTGTGGCACCAGACAAAAGAACTTGTATTTTGTCCTTAGCAAAATGGAGATGATAATAGCAAGGATGGTACAAGGTAGGGTTGGTGCAAGGATGCAAGCAAATTTGTCTTTGTGAACGTATGCTTCCTCTGAGTGGGTATCCGGACTTTTGTACCTTCCCTTCTCCTCTCCATGTTCATTCCCTTCACATGACTTCTTGTACCACTGCTTCAGTTCTCAATCCGATGCCATGCTTTCCTGACATTTCCACGCCTGTGGGAAGAGCTTCCATGTGTCTTCCTATCAGGATCTTCTTACCAGTCCCTGGACTTCCTCTGCTGTAACATATGTCTCATTGCAGTCTACTTGCCTATCGCTGGCAAATCAGTAACACAGCAAGTACAGCAAATGTATTGACAGAGCTAGAAATGTGTGCTAGGGGCTCTGTCAGCTGCTTTTCATGCACTATCCTATCCAATCTTCACAGTGATCCCAGGAGAGAGGTTTCATTATGGCCATTCCCAGTGGACAGATGAGGAAACAGCACAGCAAAGATTCAATGAATTTTACAAGATCACCAAGTTGGTGAACTTCAGAAATTCATATCCAGCTCTGTTTATCCTTGGCAGCTTCCTCCTCCTCCTCCTCCTCCTCCTCCTCCTCCTCCTCCTCCTCCTTCTTCTCTTCTTCCTCCTTTTTTCCCTCCTCTTCCTCCTCTTCTTCTTCTTCCTCCTCTTCCCCTTCAATCCTTCTTCCTTTATTTTTGTACCAGTACTGGGGCTTGAACTCAGGACCTTGTTCTTTTGTTTGGATTTTTCCCCCTTAAGGTTGGTGCTGCACCTCTTGAGCCACACCCCCATTTCTGGCTTTTTACTGGTTAACTGGAGATAGGAGTCTCACTGATTTTTCTACCTAGGCTGGCTTCAAACCATGATCCTCAGATCTCAGCATTACAAGTAGCTATGATTACAGATGTGAGCCTGTAATAATACAGTGCTAAATGTTCCTAAATCAGCAAACACTTGTCATTTTCTATAGGGGGCTAATATATATGCACATGCACACATGTGCCCCTCACACATATTCTCTCTCTCTCTCTCTCTCTCTCCCTCCTTCCCTCCCTCCCTCTCTCTTTCCCTTTCTCTCTCTCTCTCACACACACACCATATATATACCACAACAAAAACTCTGTTTAAAATTGTTTAGTCAATGGTAAGTCCTTCATTTTTCCTCCTCTCCTTTGGGCTGCTGGGGGAAAGAAGGTTCTTTCCTCATTCTAGGTCTGCCGTCTGCATCATGGTTTGGCCTGGAACGCTCCCTCTGTTGTTAACTGAGCTCATTAGAAACCCACGGAAGTGAATTATAGCAACACGGCCTGTGCCAGCCTACCTAGACACATTTTTCGGTTCCTGGGGCATATGGGCACCAGCTCATTTAAGAAGCATTTTTAACAAAGGCACACAAAAGAAATGTTCAGCATATGTTAGAGTAGGTAGAAATGCATGGAATCCTAAATCAACTTGCTTTTTATAGCCATTTGCAGAGGGAAGAACTTGTGTGGGCCCTTTTCTCCTCAGCACACACTGAGGAGAGGCCCGGCTGAGGAGCAGGTGGAGAGGCTTGTATGTATCGGGGCTGAAGACAGAGGGTCCCTGGCAGGCTCCCAGCCCCCCACCCTCTCCCACCCACCTGCCACATTGTTGGAAATACACACTTTCCCTCTCATTCTCTCCAACTCTCCACACCCAAGTGTTTTAAAAGATGACATAAGTAATATATGCAGATTAGAAAATAGGTTTGAGGGGAAAATATCATCCTTACTCCTGTGTTCCTAAGGAAACACTTCAGTGTCTATCCTTCCAGTTTGTTTTGGTTGTTGATTCTCTCTCTCTCTCTCTCTCTCTCTCTCTCTCTCTCTCTCTCTCTCTCTCTCTCTCTCATGTATATGCATATGTGTATCTCCAAACTGTGATTATATTCAATGTTCTGTAGAGTTCTTCTCCCATTTATCAATACATACACATTCATACAATCATTTTACAGTTCTATGGCTTCCATTGTATGGTTTATTGTAGTGTACTTATAACTCAGTATTTCTGGATGTTTAGGTTATGTAATCTTGTCTGTTGTCAAATCACTCCCAAGAGCATCCTTGTACATACCTCTCCTAACACTTGTCCCACCTGTCCCATTGCTCCTTAGGACAAATTCCCCAGAAACTCTGGCTTAAGAGAAGTTAAAAATCACTCTTGAGGAGCTTGGTATAAGAATTGCCTTTTCCCTCCTTTTCTTTATGCCCTGAGAATAGCTGGTATGAGGGTGAGTGGACATTTGGGAGAAAAGTGAGATGAGGATTGGATTAAGGACCTTGTCAGAAAAATGTAGGACTTAGTCCTACAAGACATATTGAGTGTATTAGGTTATACTGAGGGTGTTAGACTAAAACAAAACCAACCAACCCACATAACATAGAAAGATAGGGTGTCTTAAATATTTGCTTCCCTGGTCTGTAGTTTCACCAACCATGAATCCTTGGCGAAACTCTGGAAAGACCATCCCTGTTGGCCTTTTTGGAAAATATTTTATCAATCAGGAGCCACGAAATATATTCATACTATTTGATTCAGTAAGAGCACACTGGAAATATCACCTAAGGAACTAACACCAAAGAAAGATAAAGCTACGTGTATGAAAGTATTTCTTCCAGAGTAAAAAAAAACTCAAACAATTAAGCAAAGTATTGTACATCTGTATGACAGAATATTATTTGCCATTTGATGTTACCAGTTTTGTGGTTGGGAGGGGGATTAGTTAGCCTCTCTAATCTATTAAAGGGCTAGGAATATTTATTAGTGCAGGATAATTTTCAGAATTAAATAAAATAATACAGTCAGTCCTCTGACTGCAGAATTGAAATTCAACGAACCACAGAGCAAAAAACAAACAAACAAACAAATCCTGCATTTGTACAGATTTTTATGTTACTATTCCCTAAAGAATATAGTATGCAATGATTTAATCATATTTGCATTGTGTTAGATGTAGGTAATATAGAGATTCTCTTAAGTAAATGGAAGGATGTGCATATATTAAATACAAATACATTGACTTCTATTTTATATTGGGTGTGAGAACTAAATGCAGGGATTCACATATGGCAGGCACTCTACCACTGGACTGCACCACTCTCCTATCTTGGCCATTTTAAACAAGAGATGTGTACATCTAAGGATTTGAATAGCCATGAGAAGTCTTGGAAGAAATCAAGGATACCAAGAAAGGACTGTATTTGAGAAGTGCTAAGCATGGCTCTCAACATATGGTAAATGCTTAATAGCAGCTAAGTATACAAAGAGTATGTTGCACTCGTGGAAATATAAGTGTTACAGAAAAGCAACTTACATAAGCATGCAAACACCTGTCAGTCATGGGGAAGCTACTTCAGAAACTGTATAGATTAACCAGATCCAGATGGGGTCCTTCAATTTCTTTTTTTGAGGGGGGGGGTCCAGTCGTGGGGCCTGAACTCTGGGCCTGGGCGCTGTCCCTCAGCTCTTCAGCTCAAGGCTAGCACTCTACCACTTGAGCCACAGCACCACTTCTGGCTTTTTTCTTTATGTGGTGCTGAGGAATCGAACCCAGGGCCTCATGCATGCAAGGCAAGTGCTCTACCTCTGAGCCACCTTCCCAGCCCCGGGCCCTTCAATTTCAAGACCTAAAAAACTCAGTTTTGTCAATGCCCAGAGATGTTAGGTTCTGAGAGGTTGTTTTCTCCCCCATCTTTCTTCAATACTGATGTTTGAACTCACACTTGCTATGCAAGTACTATACACTTGAGCCATGCTCACAGCCCTTATCCTTTTTTGTTTTATTTGCGAGTGTGTGTGTGTGTGTGTGTGTGTGTGTGTGTTCAAGTATTTGTGCCAATATTGACTGAGGCTCTTGCTTAGTCTTTTTTTTCACTCATAACTGGGTGCTCTATCATTTGAAGCACACTTCCAGTCTAGCTTTTTGCTGGTTAATTGGAGAGAAAATTCCATGGATTTGCTTGCCCTGGATGGCTTGCTCTCCCTTCTTAGATCTCAGCCTCCCAAGTAGCGAGAATTATAGGTATACGCCCCCAGACCTCAGATTCTCTGGCTATTTTTTATATAGAATGTATCTTTCTGTCTGGATGAGCCTGAACTGTGACACTCCTTCATATTTATGTTTCTCTCCATACCTGGGATGACAAATGTGATAATGACATCACACCCAAGTTTGTATCAGTTAAGATGGGTTATCTTGAATGTCTTTTGCCTGGTCTGGTGTGAAATTGCACTCTTTCCAATCTCAACCTCCCAAGTGGCTAAGCGGTCAGGTACATCTCACCTGTCATCTATTGTTGAGAAGGGGTTTCTCACATTTTTTTTTGCCTGAGTTGGTCTCAAACAGCAGTCTTCCCAATCTAAACCTCTCAAGTAGCTAGGATTACAGTTATGAGCTGCTGTGCCTGACTGAAGTTGTCCTTAGAATAATTAATTAATTATAGAAGTAAACACGAGAGTCCCAGTGTATTGACTTACTAAGAGAAATATGAATATATGAAACAGGGATGCCTGCCCCATCCTCCCATCCTTCTGAGGATGCTTCCTCTTCTCAGAGGCAAGGTACAGAGGAAGGGAAGCAAAATCAGGAGCCATGATGTATAATAAAATGATGAGAGCCATCCAACCTTCAAGATAGAAACAAGCCAAGTATCCATAAGTGGATCAATGGATAAACAAAGCGAGGCATGCTTCTGTGATGGAGCCTTGCGAAGGAAGGTGATTCTGACACGTGCTTTAGCATGAATGGACTTTGAGAATATGATGCTCTGTGTAACAATCCAAACATAAAAGGTCAGGTTTAGGAGTTCACATATGTGAGATACTTAGAACAGGCATATTCTCAGAGGCAGAAACTGTAAGAGTTACCAGGAGAAGGGGCAGGGGAGATGCTGCCTACTAGATAGAGTCTCAGTTTGGAAGATGGTAAAGTTCTGAAGAAAGATGGATGGGGGCGATTGTTGCACTGCAGTGCAACAATACTTAGTGCCACTGACTCAGGGGGAAAAAAAAAAGATCGGTGAAGGTGGCCAATTTTATAGCACTTCTATTTTACCACTAAGGAAACAACACAAAACACAAAGCCATAATGAGAAAGGCAATGTAGCTTGGTGATAGCTCATGCTTTGAGGCTGGCTGTTAGGATCACATCCTACCTCTGCCTCTCTGTTAACTATATGTGGGGAAATTAGTTATAATTGTCATTACTCATCTGCAAAAGTGAAGTCAAGATAATCATCATGAGGATTAAAATGAGTAGCTCTATGTAATAGACTTGGGTTCATCATGAATCCTATGTAATTGTGGCAAAAAAGTGACTTCTTGTTTTCTCTTGAGAGATTATGACAGTGGGGATTAGAGTTCTCAGTCAGTGAGACTGGCAGTCTCTGTGCCAGCAGATCTTCTGGGAGTCATAGGATGGTTGGAAAACATGGAACCAGAACAAATCAGCCAGAGAAATTGTGTATCTAAATAGCAGCCAGCTAAGATAGCCTGGTTTTAGCACAAGGATGATCTTGCCAGCAACCCACTGACTACAGATCCATTTCTCTGAATTGGTCCTGGGAAGGGCAGCTAAACTTTCCTTTTGCAACTCTCTTTTGCCACTAGGTCCAAAACTGACCAGCTTCTCTCTAAATATTCAAACACCCCATCTCTTTTTTTGGGGGGGGGCACTTGCCTTATTCTGCCCCAGAAAGACACAAATGCTATGTTTATTGTTTCGTTTAGGGCGAGACATTTCTTTCTCTGAAAAGAAACATGAAAAAAATGACAGTATCCAGATTTATTGGTGGTTGCAGAATTGTGGGTGAAATAGTTTCGGTTCTGCTACTGAAGCTGCAACGGCTGTAAAATTTTATAAACAGATTTTAAATAATTGTTCCTGCCCAGTATTTTCCCATTTGCAAGCTATTTTCTCTTGGATGCATCTGATTGTTCACAGCTCTGCAGGCGGCATGAATAATGAGTGAGTGGTAAAAGAGATGGGGGATCATACCACTTGGGCCCCATCCTCACAGAAGCCTGCTACCCTCGGCTGGATTGCCTTCAAGCCCTAAGTGAAAGCAATGAGGGATGAGCGGTGTCTGAATATATGATGAGTCCCATTCATGGGCTTTTACACACCAGTTAACAGCTGTTGAACTTCTTCCTCTTTATACTTAGTCTTTTAGGGCTCACAGTAACTTCAAGAACAGCAATACCACATACATGTCTGTGTCTGGCGTTTCTGCCACACAGGACAGGATCTGCTGCTGCTTAGAAGCTATGATCACAGAAGTGTCTCTACCTGGATAGAGGAGTGTACACCTCAAACAAGAGCAATGAAGTCTTCCCTTACCCTAGACAGATCTTCCTGGGCAGTGTTGGGCTCTGAGATGATCCCTACCTCTTGTGCTTCACTGGTAAAAGGAGAAAAAAAACAATCAAAGCATTTTGTGTGGTACTGGGGTTTAAACTCAGAGCCTGGAGCTCACTCAGTATGCTTACTCAGCTGGCTCTCTACTACTTGAACCACACCTCCAGTCTGGCTTTTTATTGGTTATTTTGGAGATGAAGTCTCATGTATTTTTCAGCCTGGGCTGGCTTTAAACCATGGTCTTTTGTAAAGCCTGTTGGGTAGCTAGGATTACAGGAGTAAGCCACAGCTGCTTCTTAGACAGAATTTACTCTAAGTAGAATGGCTTTACTTAAGAATGGCCATTCTGACTCTGACCGTATGTGTGTGTGTGTGTGTGTGTGTGTGTGTGTGTGTGTTCATGTGTGGTGTACACATGTATATATACCTGAAGTATGAGTTACACTGTTATCTAACACACTCATTGGGTGACAATGGGACAGACCCAAGCCTTGTCTGGACTGGAAACCCCAGTAGGCTAGTGACCTCTGCCAACAGCTAGGATTCCAAGTAGGTGGCATTGGCCAGGTCAGCCTGGCAGTGCAGGTCAAGGCTTCGCTAACCACCTCTGTGGCTGGTCACCTGCCAGACGCTCACACAGAAAGGCCACAAGTGGTGTTGGCTGGCTGTTAAGGAAGAAAGCATCCTGCCCACTGACTTAATGAGAGATCGATTTTTCTCCTTTGGGGGAAAAATAAAACTATTTGGCAGGTAGAATGGCTGTTTATTCAAGTCAGTAAATGCTGTTATTCTAAATTAGCGAGTGTTCTGTTCCTTCCTGTCGTCACAGGAATGTTGAAAAATTGGAGGCAAAGGATGGTCAGGAATGTTTAGAGGGCATGGAAGAACATGGGCTGGAGTAATAATAATAAACAGTCTCTGCAGTAGATTCACATTGACTGAACATGTAAGCTAATAACAAAAGCAGTCATGTAGAGGACCACTATCTTGTTTATTCTATTCATCACAGTGACATTTTGAGGCATTAGCATATTTGTGTTATTAATTAGAACTTGGGATTACTAACTGGCTGTAGATCACACAACGAGTAAGTGGCCCAGCCAGGATTTGAACTCTTATCTGTTTAGTTTTTTTCCCCCTGTCCTGGGGCTTGAACTCAGGGCCTGGGCACTGTTCCTGACCTTCTTTTGCCCAAGGCTAGCACTCTACCTCTGGAGCCACAGCACCACTTCTGGCTTTTTTCTGTTTATGTGGTACTGAAGAATCAAACCCAGTGCTTCATGCATGCTAGGCCAGCACTCCACCACTAAGCCACATTCCCAGTCCAACATCTGTTTAGTTTTAATATCTGTGTTCTTTAACTAGTGCCCTAAGCAGTGAGCACTGTGCTCAGGCTGAGCTTTGAGCATTTCCAAGCAGATACACTGCCTCTGCTTCCTGTCAGTTAGCACCAGTCAGTGACTCACCTCATGGTTGTTCAGGTGATGTTTGTTGAATGAACTCAAGCTAGACATACAAAAGGAGATGGTTGGATTCTTGGAGCCCACATTCATTTCAGGGATTTATAATCCCTTTCCCTCCTTTTCTCACCTACATGTCATTTTCCATAAATATCTTCCCCCTCCCCTTTCCAAATAACCTTCCCAACCGGAAGCATCTTCCTCTGCTGCTGTTTTCTGCAGAAATATTACCAGTTCCCAGATGCACCCAGCGCTTACATCCCCAGGGCTCCATGGTCTCTTTTTCCAGTAAGCACTTCTTAGGAAAATGCTTCCTTGCAGAAACCAGAGGGGAATGTTCTCTGCAGTTTCTAGAAACTATGCTCCCTGGTCATCTAGTCTCCCAGTAGGCAGCCTTAGGGACTTCCTTGTGGAATACAAAAAAGCAAAGTGCTGTCCTTTCAGATCTGAAAAGAGCCTGGAAGAAACAAGTTATCTTCCAGGGAACCAATCAGAATGCAAACTAAGATTCATACTTTATGCCCTATGAATCTGCCCAACTAATGATTGAAGGATCAGCCAAGTTATGGACATACAATCCCAACAGCCAACAGCACTCATTCATTTCTTCATGGTAGAGTGGCAGCTCAGTGTGTCATCCCTGTAAGTCTGCTGAGCTTGCTGGGTGCTGGTTGTCCATGCCTGTAAATCCTAGCTATTCAGAAGGCTGAGATCTGAGGAGAGCGGTTCAAAACCAGCTCAGGCAGGAAAGTCTGTGAGACTCTTATCTCCAGTAAACCACCAGAAACCCAGAAGTGGCGCTGTGGCTCAAGTGGTAGAGTGTTTGCCTTGAGCTGAAGAGCTGAGGGACAGCGCCCAGGCCCAGAGTTCAAGCCCCACAACCTACAAAAATTAAAAAAAAAAATAAGTCTGCTGAGCTGGAAGCTGTTTGTGACCTCTAAATTCCTCACTTTCAAGCCCTACCCCCTCCCACCTCAATTCAGACTAAGATTCAAGGGATGAAAGGATGCCTAGTGGAGAGGAGGCTGATGAAAATAGCCCTGTGGTTATACATGGAGTCTACATTTGAGGGGCTGAGCTAGCCTGGGGATGTTAAGGAGGAAATGACAGAGAGGGAGGAAGGGAGAGGGAAAAAGGGGAGAGGGAAGAGGGAGAGAATAAGAAGGGAAGAAGAAAGGCAGAAAGGGAGAAGGGGAAGAAGGTAGTTGAAAGAAGTGTCTCAAATATAGATCTCAGGGTATTAAGGTGCAGAAGATAAAGCTAGAGAGAACAGAAAGGTCCTTTCTCATTCCATTTTTTGTTGCTTTTAAGTACTCCATCACAGACAGGGCAAGTTATAAAGAAAAGGAGTTTATTTGGCTCACTGTTCTGGTCCATACCTGAGGGGCTATATCTGGTGACAACCCTCCTGTGAGTAGAGTCTCAGGCAGTGCAGGGCATCAAAGGGGTTCAGAGAATTCTCCAACTCCTCCCTCTCCTGCCATCTTTCTTCTTCTTCTTTCATAAAGCTACCAAGATTCTGCCTTGGTGGCTCAATCCCTATGATCTTATCTAACTCTAATCACCTCCCCAAGCCTCACTTCCAAACACCACAGTCAGATTAAGTGGTCACTGCCTTAATACCTCCCAATATGGATTCAACTCCAGCCTGAGTTTCTAAAGGGACCAACCATCTTGAATTCTGAACCATAGTGAAAACAAAAGAAAAAAAAGAGCCTGGCAAGCAATCAGAAGCATCCTCACCATGGTCTTGAGCAGTCCTGTCTGTAGGTCCCTAGCCATCATATCATTGTAGCTTTGAGCAGTCTCTAATGCAGGACGACCTGAGGCACCACACCATGGCCCAGTGTCACTGGAAGACCTGCATGTGAACAGCAAACTGATTGACCCTCAGAGGTGTGTACCAAAATGGGCATCCAATCAGAGAGGCTAAATGATGCATGGAGAGTTCATGCAGGCTGCAGGGAGCCTCTGATTGGGTTTGGGTACTGATATGGCCTGTAGGCTCTCTTATTTGGAGAAAGCCACATAGCCCTCTGCTGCATAACACACCCTAGGCAGGATTCTCCCACCCCCTTCCTGTCTAGCAAGAGCTCTGCTTATCTCTTTCTGCAAATCTCTGGTTTACTTCTTCCTCTGTGTCCATTTACCTTAGAAAAAAAGTCCTGATCAAAATGTTGCAGTTTTTCAGTATCAAAGAGCAGTTCCAAGATATGAATGGCTTTGTGGACCTGAGACTGTTTGGAAGACAGTCATTAGCTGGTCGTTTGTGTTCTCAGTCCATTCATGGGAGGACAGATAAGAAGAGAGATGCTGGTTAGCCATGTCAGAGCATGTGCTCCCAGCTGGTCATATCCATCTGAATCCCCATATCCACTACTTCCCATAAGGACAAATTTCTCCTAAGTCTCCCCTACCAAAACCTCTTTCATGACAGATTTATACTTATATGTCAGAAGCAATTCATTAAGCTTTGGACATTGTCCATAAAGCACTTGTCTACCATGTGTGAAGTCCTAGATTTGATTTCCAATGTGCAAAAAGGAAAAGAACAAATGTCATATAATTGTTACCTGGGACTGTGCAGAAGATTCTGAGCCATGTCATATCCCAAAGGGAAGAGTCTGATGGTTAGGACACTGGGCTAGGAACACTAAGGACAGAGGTGCTAGCTGAACCTTAGCTCTATCTGAGCTCTTTTTCTCACCTTTCACGTGCAATAGGCTCCAGACTCTTGTCTTTCCAGCTCTAGTTCCTTTCCTACCATCTAAATCATCCCTTTTTAGTTTTGGCCTGTGTCTCTCATCTGAGCTGAACCCCTAGGCTACTGACTGAGCTCTCCATCTGGGGTCCTCTCTCATCTCATCCATTTTACTTATGTCCACAAAGCAGCTTTTCTAAGCATAGCCCTAGACTGTTGAAAATTTTTTCCTGGTTACCCATCATTTACAAGGTCAAATCTCAAGTCTTCAGCAATGTATATTAAACCTTGATCTTTGGTCCCACCTCTCCATCTCATTTCCTGTCACTGCCAAACTTTTTCCTTATGCAAATATTCTACTAGCAGTTCCCTCTAGCCTAGGCTTTCCCATGCTCCCCAGGTTTACAGTGCACACAGTTTCGGTGTGCTTTCTCAAGGGTCCTTCCCAGTTCTTCCTTCAATAAGCTGATGTGATATTGTCTCTTATGAGTTTTCTCTACTGGAAAGATCCTTCCCCAAGACAAGGTGGTGGCTTCTGCTTCTACAGGCCTCTGTAGCATTTTTAGGGGGGGTAGGTGAAGCCACCTTAAACATTTGTATGCCTACATGGTTCATTCACTGAGTCACTCATTCAACAAGTATTGGTAAACAGCTGCTGTGGGCGAGGCTGAAGATGCAGTAATAAACCAAAGTCCCTGCTTACATTCTTCTGTATGGACAGGTAATATACAAATAAACAAATAAATGGCATAATTTCATGCCAGTTGGTTAAGAGAAAAAGTTGAAAGTGGAGTGCTGTTTTAACCAAGATGGACAAAAAAAGAGATTTTTAAGTCAAGTAACATTTGAGCAAAGATTTATATGAAGTAAGAAAGTGAGCCAAACTGATATCTGGGGGGGAAAAGGGCTAAGGGCAGAGTCAAAGGTGTTTATTTACCCTGGGGCATTTATGAGCGAATAGAGGAATAGGAGTAAGTGAAGGTGGCTGGAAGAAGTGAGTAGGAAGGAAGGAATATGCCAGAGTCATGGGTAGAGAAGGAACAGAGATGGAGTCTAGCACATTGGGCCTTCTGGAACATACAGCATCCTTAGGGTTTATGCCAGGTGAATGGGGAGCACTTGTTGTAATTGTGTGTGGAGAAGTAGAACAATCTGATCTTTAAAAGCTTCATGGCTTCTGCCATTGAGAAGAGAGTGTAGAGGAAGGGCTGCTGTGGCAACAGGAAGCTCCTTCCTTCGTACCCCCAGCAGAGGTGGTGGCAGGGACCAGGGTAGAAATAGTGAAGATGATGAGAAGACAATGCATGTGTGACAGACTTTTCAAAGTAGAGCCAATAGGATTTCCTGTGAACTTGCATATGGGGTACAGAGAAAAGTCAGCACAATCACAAGAAACAGCTTACCCATTCACCCACACGTCCTCATCTCTGTTGAAACCACTCTTGCTCCCTGACTATTTTTCTTAAATTCTGGATTACTCAGGAATCAGATAAAAGTTAGGAACTTTTTTCTTCATGAGGAATTTACTGGGTGTATAGTTTTTTTTTTTTTAATTTGTGGGGGTAGGGGTGGAGGGAGATCACAGATGCTCTGAATGCTAGCATTAAGCATTAAGACCAAAATCCCTCCCCTAACCTAGGGCCCTAGGAAAGGCGCTGTGCCATATTCATTGTGAGTAGCCTGAAGACTCTAGCTGCTCAGTAAAGGCGCCAGGATGAGAGAGTGAAAAACAGCTGCTCCTTTAACTCTTCATGGGTACGGGCAACAAAGAAGCATGTTCCATTCACATCGCACTGGCCCTGAGAGTGGTAGCTTCATGTGGTAATAACCAAACCTAACCAAACTGATAAGCCAAAATGCTGGGAAACAAGACAAAGTATTTACAGCAGAAAAGCATTTTTTAAAAAATGTTCCTTTAAGAGTGCGTTGGTGGAAATACACAAGGGAGGAAAACATTTGGGTAAAAATATAATCGTTCTGCTGATAACGATTTCTGTCTTGCTGCAGGCAGGAGGTGGTCTGGGGGGGCATCTCTCAGACCTTCTGTAGCCCAGTCCCAGGACAGGATCTGGAACAAAGTGAGCGAGCATCGCTTCAAGCTTCTTATACTCAGAACTCATATAAAGAGGGTGGGAGTAGGGAGTGGGGTGGGAGTGGGATTGAGGACCAAAAGGCAAGTGTGTCACCTAAATCCTGAAATGATCACCCAGGTTCTCAGGATCCAGCACAGTAACCTCACTTCAAGGACAAACTGATCGTATGAAACAAGTAGCTTTCCCAAGGGGATAAAAGAGGATATTGTCTAGACAATGGCCCCTCTCCTGGTTTGGGTAACAAGAGCCTTATTTAGATGATGATGAAATCTCCATCTTCTTTTAACTCCTTCTAAGAAAGGACTTAGATATCATAAAAATAAAACAAAAGCAGCTCTGATCTGTACCAATCTCCAGTTTAGCCCTTTAACATGGCAGATGATTCAAACTTAACAGGCATGTACTACTGGACCTGCTGCTGCCCTGTATAGTGTTTGCATTCACCTTGACAGTGACCTATTAACTCAGCATCATGCCTCTTTCTCTACAAGGCTTAGAGAAGTGGACACTGCTGGGGTATGGGAGAGCAAGGATTGAGAATCCAAAGGTGGCTGTCCGCAGTCTGTGCTCTCATTCACCAGGCAGCCAAGAGAAAAATCATTAGCCTTCTTTTGTCTGTGAGTCAGAGGGGAGGTTGGAAAAGGCTGTCTACTCACCCTTCCTTTCAGGGTACCATGTCTTACTCACCATGGGAGTCCCAGCCTGGTGTAGAAAAGCCAGACTTGAGTCCAGGCTGCCAGGGAACTGGATTCTGTCTGCTGGGTCTGCCCTGGTGTTTATTTGGCATCTTACTGGATGGCTCCTGTCTGAAAAACCAGCCTGGAGCACAGCTGAAGTTTGGAGAGAGAGAATGCTCTCTTTCTCACCCCCTTTTCTGGATGAAGTGGCTGGCCCAGTATAGACACAGCAACTGAGACTGATTAAAGTCAGACCTTGTTCATTTTACCACCTGTGCCAAAGAGCCTGCGGGTTGGTTATAATTGTGCTCTTCATTTTACAGATATTTTTGCTTTGCCTCAAAGTATAAAAATGCAACATGGATTTTTTTTTTAATGATGTTCAGCAAATAACAAGACAAGGTAAGAGAACACTCTGGAGAGAAGCTGCCCGAGTCTCTAATGTGTCTCTTCTGAGCATCTTACAGCAAAGCCAGAACTCCCAGACTGGGGGAAAAAACTCTTAAGAGGCTCTTGATAGGAAATATGCTTCTACTTGTCATCTACCCAATGGCTCCCAATCCTCTTTCATGAGCTGAAATCCCCTTGAATTGGATTATAACATTCCTCCTGGAGGAAGGCACTTGGATTGAAAACACAAAGCCCTTCATTGCAAAAGTAAACAAATACTAATTTGAAATTTCTTGCCTTAGGGAAGAAGAAGGACTCTGCTCCTGCCTTTCAGACCCCCAGTTCTGAAGTGCGGTGTGCACTGAAGTTTCAGGACAAGCCCTGCTCCTTGCACCAGTCTAAATGGATCCATTAGCACTTCCATTTCATTCTCCTTCCTTCCTTCCTTCCTTCCTTCCTTCCTTCCTTCCTTCCTTCCTTCCTTCCTTCCTTCCTTCCTTCCTTTTATTCTTTTCTGTAATATGAAGGCTTGCACTCAGGACATAGATGCTGTCCCCTAGACCAGTGGTCTGTCACCTAAGCCACACCTCCACTTCCAGATTTTTGGTAGTTAACTGGAGATAAGAGTTTCCTGGACTTTTCTGCCTTGGCTGGCTTTGAACCTTGATCTGCAGATCTCAGTCTCCTGAGTAGCTAGGATTACAGATGGGAGTCACTGGTGCCCAGTGCATTTCCACTTCTACTTAAGAAAAAGTTATTTTGAACATTTAACAATGGGCCAAGACAATCTTGTTTAGAAGCCAATGAGCCATTACAATGACCCATTTGTTAGGTAACCTTCCCTCTGTACAAGGAGAATTTTTTGTTACTGGCTGATTGGATTGACAAATATCCAATGGCTAGTTAGTGGAAAGATAGGTGAGAAACTGACAGCTGCCAAAAAATAAAAAATAAATTGGCAGACAAGGAGTAAGTTTTTCTCTTTCTGATTGCAGCTCAGATTCCCTCTCTTCTGATCTTTAGGATATTTTGGCTAGACTCACATCACACATCTGGCCTGTTTTTGTTGCCAGATCCCAAGTCTTCTCAGGCCTCTTGGCTTATAGTTTGGCAGCAGCTGACTCCGTGTTCTGATCATAGTTTAGGGTTAGCATGAGTCCTAAGGATCTGACATGGAAGTGGGATCCTGGAGGAGCTAGGTGTTGTCTAGGAGAAGGAAGGGATCCTTAACCCTCATATGAGCATGAGGGAAGAGCTATGGAATGCCTGCAAACATCTTAGTACTCAGCTTTGTATTGTGCTTTACAAACAAAGATATGGTGATTAGGTGGCTTCTGTGATCAGCTAGTCTCAGATCTATGACTGCCTCCCAGAAGTCTTTTGATCACTGAGATAGAAATCTTGACTACCTAGGGGTAGACAGGTCAAAAGGGCTCACTCCCCCTGATTTCCTATCAAAGGCAATGCCAATAACCATCCAACCATACTGATGTGGCTTCCTGCCTTTCTTGGACTCTAGTCTTGGCAAGGTTTCCTGGGTTAAAAGCAGAAATCATGAACTCATGGTGACACAAATTCCTTTTGTCTTTTCTAGGTAAGGACTGACATTTCTTCCTAGTTCCCAAGAGCTTACAAGCCAAGCAAACAGGATTTCCAAACAAAGAGAGACTTCAGTGGAAGGTTTGTTGTGATTACTGGCTCTCTCTGTCAAAGTGTTTCTGCAACTGCTCTCTGGGAAGAACCCGTAGACCTGGGCCAAGGAGTCTTTTTCTTCTCCCCAGAAAGTGAGGTAGGGCCAGGAGGTCTCAGGCAGAGCCAGAGGAGAGTGGGCCCCAAGCTGGGGAAATCTCCAAAAGTAACCAACTCAGATGAGACAAAAATAGCTTAGGAATATAGGATTTATTTTATCATTTTACTTATTTTTTAATTTCTTTCCTTCTTATGAATGGAAAATCAATCTATACATGTGGTATAAAATTGGAAAAAATCCCATAGTGCACAGTAATAAAGTGAATCTCTTCTACCTATTTGGAGTCCTGTATAGTCTCTGTGGAGGCGCTGGGGTGGGAGGAGGTTTGGAAGAGGAGATTGGAGCTGGGCTTTCAGTCCTTGGGATGATGGAAAGCCTGGGAAGACAGCTTAGTGAAGCAAGCAGGAGCTGGCTAGGTCATTGTGGAAGAAGGGGTAAGACTTAAAGAGTAAAGATCAGGGACCAGGACTTATAAAAGGTCAGAAATGGGAGCCCTATGAATGGAGAGTCTGTTAAAGGAGGGAAATATTGAGCCTGGATGAAGCGCAAACGGGAGGTGGTTTTGTGTGTGTGTGTGTGTGTGTGTGTGTGTGTGTGTGTGTGAGAGAGAGAGAGAGAGAGAGAGCACTACATGTGAGTTTCAGTGGGTACAGAAGGAGACAATGAAGGCCATAGCAATGTGGAATAAGAGTGGGTAGAATTCTTTTTTGTTGTTATTGTTGGTCATGGGGCTTGAACATGGGGCCTGGGCTCTGTCCCTGAGCTCTTTTGCCCAGGGCTAGTGCTCTTCCACTTTGAGCCCCAGCACCACTTCGGGTTTTCTGGTGGTTAATTGGAGATAAGAGTCTCATGGCCTTTCCTGCCCAAGCTGGCATACAACCATGATCCTCAGATCTCAGCCTCCTAGGTAGCTAGGATTACAGGCATGAGCCACTGGCACCTGGCCTTCTTTTGGGTTTTGAAGGTCAAGCAAGGATCCATATGTGGGTAGACATGAAAAGGTAGGTATTCTAGTACAAGGAAAGTATAGAGTCAAAGAAAGTCAGCCAGTCACTGATTGGCCTACACTTGTATAATCCTAATTACCTCCTACACTTGTATAATCCTAATTACCTCAGAGGCTGGGAATAGGAGGATCACTGTTTGAAGTCAGCCAGGATGGAAAAGTTCCTAAGGCTCCATAGCTGGGTACAGTGGTGTCATTGTCAATTACATGACAGGCTGAGACTGGGGAGAATCATGGTGCCAAGTCAGCCCAGGCAGAAGAGTCTATGAAGCCCCATCTCTATGAAAAGGAAGCTGAACATCATGCTCTTGACATCCCAAGTATGACCAGAAGCCTCAAAGCAGACAGATCATGGCTCAGACATGTTACTCAATGCAAAACCTTAGTTGAAAATAACCTCTGAAAAACAGGGCTGGTGGCATGGCTCAGTGGTATCATGCTGTCTTAGCAAGCTCAAGATCCCGAGTTCAAACAAAAGTGGGAGATGGGGGAAGAAAGTCAGATCTCAAAGGGAAGGTTGAACTATGAGCATACAAGAAAGCAGAGCTGGGGCTGGGGAAGTGGCTCAGTAGTAGAGCACTTGTCTTGCATGCCTGAGGCCCTGGGTTCCATTCCTCAGCACCACATAAGCAAAAAGAAAAAAAGCCGGAAGTGGCGCTATGGCTCGAGTGGTAGAGCGTTAGCCTTGAGCTGAAGAGCTGAGGGACAGCGCCCAGGCCCAGAGTTCAGGCCCCACAACCGGACCCCCCCAAAAAACAAAACAAAACAAGAAAGCAGAGATGGATAATTAGGGTTGGATTCTAACAGCTTTGAGAACAGGCCAGAGATATTTGGATTTGAGATGAGACTAGACCCAAAGTGAAAATAAAGTGGTTCCTGAAGTTGACCTATGTACAGCAGGTGAACCACCAACTTCCTGTTTGAGAACCTCCTCTCTGAGGGCAGTCTTACCTCTGTGTTGGGGGGCAGTTCTACTTCCTGTTCGAGAACCTCCTCTCTGAAGGCAGTTCTGTTCTCTACTTACCCTCATCATGTGGCCATTCTTTATTTCCTAGGCTTGGATTTCCCATGACACTCTTTCTGTTTTCATGTTTCTGAAATAACCAGTAATAATTTCAGTAACGATCACAGTTGTTATTTATTGATTGCTTACTACTACATGTATACCTTATAAACATTAGCTCATGGAATATTTTCAATGATCCTATTACCAGCTCCATTTTACAGATTAAAAAGAAAACTAAGGCAAAAAGAATTGACTTGCCTAGGGTTATATTGCTAGAAGATAGGGGCCAGGATTGGAACTGGAGCAGTCTAACTCTAGAGCCTCATACCAAGCTTCCAACCACGTTGTTTCAATAACAGTTATAACATGTGAAGGATATTTAGGCAGAATGTTATCTTTTTTCTTTTTTTGTCGGTCGTGGGGCTTGAACTCTGGGCTTGGGCACTATCCCTGCACTCTTCAGCTCAAGGCAAGCGCTCTGCCACTTGAGCCACAGCACCACTTCTGGTTTTCTAGTGGTTAATTGGAGATAAGAGTCTCACGGACTTTTCTGCCTGGGATGGCTTTGAACTGTGATCCTCAGATCTCAGCCTCTTGAGTAGCTAGGATTACAGGCATGGAGGCAGAATGTTTTCTATGTAATAGGTCATATAATCCTTTATTGGTGTCCTTGTATATGTTCAAGAGAGAACGGGCCTCACAGAACCCTGTGTCACAGAACCCTGATATAAGATAGCAATGGACTCACCAATCCCAGGCTGACACACTTTCCTGGAAGAACAAATTATCATGAATGTTGTTTGTTTCAAAATCACTGGCACCTTCTTTTTAAAGCAGTTCTTGGTGTGTGGTTGTCCTTAAGGGACATTATTAATCTCCTCTATTATTCTGTGACCCAAATTGATTGGCAAGATGCAGAGAAACTCAAATGATGACCTTTCCTTTAGGGGATTGCTTTTGGTTCTGTAGATACTCTGTGTGTGTGTGTGTGTGTGTGTGTGTGTGTGTGTGTGTGTGTGTTTTGTGTTTCTCTGTTGCTGTCTGCCTCAGGAAGGGGAAGGATGTCTGTAGGGTAGGCAGCCTTTCTGGAATGACTTTTTGTAGGTTAATCAAGCTATGTCTTGTGGATGTCTTTACCACAGACAGGAAGGTCTCAGTTTAGCACATTGATGAGGACTGTATTTCCCAAACCCCAAATGGGGGCCCAATGTCTGACTGAAGACTGAGTTCTGCTTCATGAATGTAGTCATGTGAACTTCTCATCAAGGAACAAAATGACATCATCTTTCATTAACCATTCTAGGAAATGCCTTTTGGAAGGGGGATAAATGGCAGAAGGTTAGAGCCACCAGGAATACAGTGGCAAGTGTCACGTGGGTCCATCTCTAGAGCCTGTGATTTTTCTTTTTAAATAGTGGGGTCTCCTTTCAGACATGGAGCCTTTATTAACTCCCCCACCCCCCGACAGAGCCAGCCTGGGTGACACAGCATTGCTTATGGTCCTTGTGGTTAATGAGCTCACCCTTGGGCCGCCGACCGGTCTGCTCAGAGCTGTCAGCCTCTCAGGCAGTGAGTCAGCCATGGGCTGTCATTGGATCCAGCTAGCCATGGAGTCTTGGGAACCTCCCCCAACCCAGTGCTTGGAGCTGAAGTGTCCTGGGGAAGCCTGCCCAGCCCAGCCCAGCTCAACTCTGCATCCCTGCCCTCGGTTGCCTGGCAGGGAAGCAGTGATTAAAAATTCCCCGCATTGTTTAAAAGTCCCTGATCACATCTCTCCAAGCAATCCCACCCTCGACAGAGGAGGCGTATGAAGCTTTGGAAGGGGACTCTACTCAAAGGCACACACAGTGTTTCTTTGAAACACTTGAGAGATTTCACTGAATTAAACTCCTTTGTCCTTCACATAATTCCAGTGGAATTAGTCAGCTTTAATGGGTAGTATTTGCATCCCACTCCCCTTTCTGCCTAGTAACACACCCACTAGATTCTCCTTCCAAACCCCTTGCTTTTCTAGATGGTGGCTCTTAGATCTGAGAGTTAACACTCACAAGACCACATGAGTCAGGAGGAGAGGAAGGAAGCACACACTGGGCTTTACTTGGGCAACTTGTTAGGAGTATAAATACATTTTATCTGCTATCCTCACCACAGAGAGAAGATAGGAATGATCATCCCATTTCCTGGGTAAAGAAACTGGAGGTCAGCTAGACCAGCACCCTTTTCACAAAATTGAAAAGTGGATCATAGATTCACCAACTCAAAAAACAACAAATTGTCAGCAGAGTTGTTTGGGAGAATCTCTACTGTTCACCTTGTTTTTATTTGTTATTTTTTATTTAGTGCTGATCCTAGGGCTTAAACTCAGAGCCTGGGCACTGTCCCTGAGCTTTTTCTTACTCAAGTCTAGCACTCTACCACTGTAGTTATAGTTCTACTTACAGCTTTTTTTGGTAGTTAACTGGAGATATGAGTCTCATGGATTTTCCTGCCTGGACTGGCTTTGAACCACTATCCTCAGATCTCAGCCTTTTGAGTAGCTAGTATTACAGGCAGAATTCACTGGCACCTGGCTATTTTTAATTTTTTATGTATTTTGGTGCAGGGGCTTGAAGTCAAGGCCTGGCTGCTATTCCTAGCTTTTCTGCTCAAGTCTAGTGCTCTACCTCTTGAACCACAGCTGCACCTCCAGTTTTTTGGTGGTGAATTGGAGATAAGAGTCTAATGGACTTTCCTACCTGGGCTACCTTCAATTCTCAGATCTCAGCCTCCTTAGTATCTAGGATTACAGGCATGAACCACCGGCATCTGGCTTAAAAAAAAAATCCTCTCAAAGCTCTTCATTTTAGAAAGCTTTCTCATTGACTCTGATTGTTGTCAGTGTGATGACATTGAGTTACAAACTGCAGGTAGAGTGTAGTTACCTGCTTGACAAACCAAGCTATATACCAGTGTGGATAACTCAGATCCTGCTGAAAACTGTAGATCAGGCTACTACCTTATCTTTTTGTCTTTAAGTTTGGAGAACAATCACTTTCCAAGTTAGTACTGTGAATCTGCTCCCTAGCCACCATTGCCTGCTCTCTTGGTTTTGCAATCCTTTCCTACCCTCCAGTTCCTCTGCTCCATGCTCTATCTCCTCTACTCTGTCCTCTGGACCAAGATGCATGCATATAACACCATCATGTAAGAAAAGTATCAGTCCCCAGCTGGGCTAGGGGACCTAGGCCTCTAGGCTTTTGTAGGTGCCTTTCCTCTCATTGCAAATAGCCTTCTCTTTTGCTCTGAATGGCTACTTTCCTCAAGAAGGCAGGTTAAATGCCTGCAGCTCTGAGAAGACCTGCATGAGGCCTGGCCCTCTGTGGGGTTAGCCACCCTCCCATCACTCTGCTTGACTGTCTTCCCCAGGAACCAGCAGACCTCCACAAGAGTGGTTGGATTCATTGTTGTAGTGCATGTAGGCTTGAGCTCTGTAGAAAGTGATTTGCATTACTAATAGCAAACAAACTAAAGTTTTCAAATGAGTTCCTTTTGTTATAAATTAGGATAGATTCAAGGCTATCCTTACAATGACGTCATTTTCAAGAATGGGCAAGAAAGAGGCAGGGTTGCAGCTAGTTGCTGATTATAGTTCTAAATGTTTTTTAAAAAGAAGGACTAAGAAAAGGTCAATAGATCTTTAGATACATCATAGAGCTGTGGGTAATCAATGATACAGACAGAGGTGCATGTCTTCCAAAAGAATTTGTGTATGTGTGTGTGCACGTGTGTGTGTGTGCACGTGTGTGTGTGTGTGTGTATGTGTTTGTAACTGTGCTGCCTGTGTTGGGGGTAGGGAGTACCTTAGATATTCATGTTACAAAAAAGACCCCTGAGTGGAGCAGCAATTATTCTTCTCAGTTACACCAAAAGAAATTAACTATAATTAAGATGAAACACCGTGGGAAATATTTGATGGAATATTCAGAGAGAAAGAAGGCAGAAGCTCAAACTATGTGCTCGTGATAAGTACATAAAAAAGTCAGACCTGGAAGGAAGGCAAGCTTGGAAGCAAAACAGCTCTGATGCATAAAATGGTAAGGTTGTGATGACTTTTTTTTTTAAAAATGCATTGTTTGAGAAGGATCACCATGTTACAGACTCAGTCCCCAGGGTGAAGCAGCACTGGTCTGGAGAGCATGTGCTCAGAGTCCTAAAGATGTTTTCAATCCATATAGCTTGTGTGATGTTTCCAGAGCTTCAGGGTGCAACAGACCCTCATCAGAAGCCATTAAACCCAGTGTCTACCCTCCTTAAAGAGAATATATGCAAAATCCCTTGTGTAAGTCATCTCTATTTTGATTAGCCAGAAACCCAGTACAATCTTCTGTGCCTTCACTTCCCCCATAGTTGATCTTTCTTACCATTCTCTCAGTCATCTCTGTGCCTTTTTTTATTTTTGTGCTTGAACTCAGGGCTTGGGTGTTGTCCCTTAGTTCCTTTTTCACTCAATGCTAGTGCTCTACCACTTGAGCCATAGCTCCTCTTCCAGCATTTTTTGGAGATAAGAGTCTCATAGACTTTCCTGTCTGGGCTGGCTTCAAGCCACAATCCTCAGATCTCAGCTTCCTGGGTAGCTAGGAGCTGTGAGCCATCAGCATTCTGCTACCTCTGTGCTTTTGACCTAGATCCTGGTCTCCCAAATGCTTGGGACTGAGCCCTCCACAGAGCTCAATTCCAGCATTGCTTATTCCACAACCATAAAAGCAACCTAGGCCTACTTCTCCTCTCTGAGTGATCCTTCCCACTTCCTCCTTGCATGCAAGACTGGGCTGCCTGAGGCCTGCAGGCTGCCTCCAGTCCTCTTTAGTCTGGCTGTGTAAGAACTGGAGAGTGTGGCTGTCTTGCTGCACACTTTCTGTGCCCATTGAAGGGCATGTCTGGCTCTGCTGCTGTCTTCTCCGTATACTGCATTTCTTCTAGCCCACCATCTTTATCTTCATCCTCTGGACACTGAGACATTTGGTCTTTCTATACCATCTCTGCTTCCTACTGAGTTGACCTCAGTCTTCATGGATAGCTCATCCAACAGCAACAACTCCTCAATTTCTTTTCTTTCTTACCTGGCATAATGCCTCCAAAGAGTCTTCTCGACTTTGTACTTCTGTTTTCCTTCTCCTCCTCCCTTGGCTGCTCTGGGCAGGGGCTGACCCCACATGCCACCAACAGAGCTGCAGTTGAGGATACCAAATGCTGTCTCCTTGGCAGGCTTAGCTTTCTTATTCTCACCTTGAAATGCTGGTGTTTATCTTCCTTTCTTATTCTGTACTCTTTCCCTCTGTAAGCATAGCCTTACCCACAGCTTTTGTTCTCCACAGCAAACTTAGAAATTTATATCTCAGACTTGACCACTTATCTGGATTTTAGGCCCTTATATACAGCTCTAGACTTGGTATTTCCATTAGGACATCTCAATAAGCTCAACTTTAATGGTCCCTAAACCAAAACCAGTTCCTACTCACCTCCACTTCCATTCCCACCCCTACACACTAGCTCCTCCTTCAGTCTTCTTTAGAGGGTGAGATTATTGTCCACCTAGCTTTATAAGCCAGAACTCTGAGAATCACCCTTGTAACTCCTTGTATTGCACATTCTGACTTCAGTGTATCACTAAGGGCTATTTCTTTTCCCTCCTGAACAAAAGGCTGACATTGTCCAAAAAGAAATGGGCTCTTTATCTGACTTATGTAATTGTACACCCTCCCCCACCCCATATATCACCTGTACAATAACAATAAAAATGCATGAATGGAAAAATATTCTCAATTTCATCTACCTCTCTCAGACTCTGTGTGTCTCTCTCATTCACTCATCACTCAGGCTGTCTTTGAACTCACTATGACCCCAACCTGGCCTAGAACTCTTACTTCTCAGTCTCCCAAGTGTTGGGATTATAGTCCAGATGCTGGGAATATACCACCACACCTGGATTCATCTACTTCTCTTGATTTCTCTGGATCTCCAACTGCTAGGAGCCCTAGCCCAAGTCAGTGTTACTATTCACAAAATTTGTTACTTCAGTTTCCTAAGCGCACGATGCCACACACCTCATCTGAGTGCCTTTAAGCCGGTCTCCATAGAGCATCTGCAGTCATCTTTTGAGCACTCAATTAAAAATAAGAGCCTCCACCATTCCTTTGCATTTTAATAGTTTTATCTCTTAGCAGTTATAACCACTTGGATGTGTTTATCTCCCTAATTATATTAAAACTCTGTGAGCACAGAGAATTTTTCACTAACACATTTTATTTCTAGCACCAAAAACAATGCCTGGCACTTCATAGTCATTCCATAAGTAGTTTTTGCATAAATAATATTTAATAAATATTTCCTAAAAGAATAAATCTATTTTGTTTAATATTAAGAACAACAAACCTTTCAGCAACTGGATAGTTTTAATTAGTCCAACTAGCTCTTATGCAACTGTATGCATGGTTTTCCTATAAATAAATCTGTTCTACAGTCATAACAATAAGTATCAAACCTGCCAAATAAGTACCTTAATATACAAAGTTGAGCCATTTTTATAACAGTGGTTGCTGTAGTAAACTAATCACTTGCTTATCTATCCTTAAAATAATTTACTTGCCAAATGCCTACAGAAGAGGAAAATTAAATAATGATAATTATTTAATTATTAACGTAACTGCAGTTCAATCTTTTAGCTAATTCTTGAATGACCACTTGTGTCCTTTAGGCTGTGTTTACGTATCTCCTTTTAGTTGGAACAGTCAAGTGACCGTGTGTGTGTGTGTGTGTGTGTGTGTGTGTGTGTGTGTGTGTGTGTGTTACAGGGTTTGATCTCAGGGCCTGGCTGCTGTCCCTTAGCTTCTTTTGCTCAAGACTGGTGTTCTACATACCTTTACTTCCAGCTTTTTAGTGGATAATTAGAGATCACCATGAAATTTCCTATGCAGATTGGCTTTGAATAGCAGTCCTTAGATCTCAGCCTCCTAAATAGCTAGGGTTAACAGGTGTGAACTGTTGGTGCCTGGCATAGTCCCAGAGTTCAAACTCAGGGCCTTCCACTCATTTGACTTGCTTGCTTGGCTAGTGATCTACCCCTTCAGCCATGCCTCCAGCCTAGCTTTTTGCTTTAATTTGGAAATAGAATCTTTCAGACTTTTCTTCCTGGACAAGCTTTAAGCAAAATCCTTTGGACCTCAGCCTCCCCCATAGCTACTATGACATGTGAGAGCCACCAATGCCTGACTCAGACAGTTTTAGGAAGATCCACTTGTTGAGGTCCATGACCTCCACAAGTATGATGGATTTTCAGAGGATAAGCTTTGCCACCACAGGAAGGACTGAAGAGGGTAAGAGTGGAGGTTGGAAAGGAAGAGGGCTAGGTCTGGAGAAGCTTAGGATAGAGGACACCATGTCTGCCATTATGTGATGTGCCACAGCGGCTCAGGAGAGACTGCTCAGGATGGCACGCCCTTCTTCCCAGATTCCCCAGATCCCTTCTCTCAGTGGCTTAGCTCAGGGATGGTATAAGAAATTAAGGTCACATGCGCCACCTGCTGCCAAGATTGTAAATGGCTCGCCGGCATCTCTGGGCTTTTGTTTTAAGCAATTTCTATCCCTGGCTCTCGGTTTCTCCTTTCCTCTTTAGAGCACACTGCCTAAGCTCTTCATGGGCATGAAGCCATGTTTGGTAAGGCTGGTTTCCACTAGTTCTTATTTCTGCCAAAGTGTTACCCTCTTGTTTCAATGAATGTACTATGAAGATCAAGTGGGCCCTGAAGTAAGCATGAGCGAGGTGTGTCTGCTCCCTCAGTAGTGAATTCCATTGGGAAGGGCAATGTGGAGACATAAACAAATACAATACCAGTGTACACACTGAGGAAGATGTGAAGTCCACTGGTGGGAACAGCAAACAGCTGATACTTACCTGCATTCTAAGATACTTTGTAAGATGGAAGAGACAACTGGTAATATTTCTTATCAGTCCTTCCAAGCTTTTAAAGATGGTGTGTGTGTGTGTGTGTGTGTGCGTGTGTGTGTGTGTGTGTGTGGGTGGGTGTGTGTGTGTAAGAGAGAGAGGGAGAGAGATTTGCTTTCATCTCCCAAAACAACATGTTTTAGAAACATCTCTGTGGTAGTGAATGAAGGACTATCTTATTTTCAACTTCTACACAGTGTTCTGTTGTGATGCTCTGTTGGTCTCTCTCCATGGATACTTTCCAGCTTTTCACCTTGTGTTTTTATCTTGGGGAGCATGTGTCTGTATTTCTGCAGCACAGATTCCTAGGGATGAAGTTGCTGAGCCAAACAATACCTACATTTGCATTTTGGCTGATAATACTTAATGACCCTCTGAAGAAGCTGTGCCAACATACACTCTCAGAGATGGGCTAAGCCTTTCACACTTTTTTTTTCCTTTCTAATTTAATCTACTACATGCACAATTTTTTCTCTCTAAAATAATGATATGGTCAGTAATCCTTCCTGCACAGAGGAGTTGCTTTTTTACATAGTCTGTGCAACAACACTCTAAGTTCTTTGCTATTTGCCTCCATTTCACAAATGCCACAGAACTGAGGTTCTGAGGAGTTGGGGCTTAGCCACCATGTCCTAGGTTGTCAGAACCAGAACTAGAAACTCCAGCATCCTCAAGCGTTTCCTACTACTCTGTTGCTAGGCAACTCTTCTCTCTTTTGATTCTTATGCCAATGCTACTTGTTGCCATGGTACTGCTGGGACAAAGAGCAGTAAGTTGTAATTAAGCAGTGAGCTAGAATCTTTGCTCTTAGTAGAAAAAGGCTTTTATGCCCTATGTGTGGGAGGAGAAGAGCTAGGACCACCAGGGCTACAGTCCTGGTGTAGAAAGGGGCAGCTGGAAGGAGCTGAGGGGTTATTGTGTGCGTTTCAATAGGAGCAGATATTGGTTTTCACCTTGGTTCACTGGAAACCATGTATCACTCAGAAATGCTTGGGTTGGGATGCTGGTGTGGGGGGAGACTCTGACCACACTTTACCTTATCAAAAATCAGCATCCAATATCAGTTTAGAAGAAATAGCGCATCTTTGTTATAGCACCATTCTGAAATCAGACAGACATGGGTTCGAATCCTGGATCTCCCCAGCAATTTAACCCACATGTTCTGAGTCCCAGTTTCTTCATCTGATTGGGGATAAGGTGTTATATATGTTGAGTGAGAAATTGAGTGGTAACATTTAACCAAATGCCCAGTATTAACCGTGAACTCCCACTCCATTGATGGTTTAATCCATCAATACATGTAGCCAAAGTTAATAAACTTACTTTTAATTACTCAACCACCAATCTTCTTTGGATGTTTTGCAGTCATTGAAAGGCTTCCAAATGTCTTTAGTATTCTACAACTCAATATTGAGTTGAGAGATTTCAAGAGCTCATGTCTTTGTTGTTAGACATTTAGAACATTCAAAAACAGATTTTTGTAAGTGCAACGCTGTACCTCAGAAGTGTATGATGTGCCCCAGGAGTGAGTCATGGAGGTAGGAGGCAAACTCAAGCTATTTTCCAAAGATGATACAATGGAGACTGTACAATGCAAATGACTGCATCTATCTTTTCAGCGCAATCCAAGGACATTTTTTCCCCTAATTCATTCAATTGCCTTTTTGAACACATATGTCAGGCGACACGCACGAGGAGAAACATGAATAGAATGTGGCTTTGCCCCTGGGAGATCAGGGATTAGTAGGAGAAAGGCATCTATAATAATTATAGCCATGTTACAGCTGTGCAAATGAGGTCTGCGCTGTGGCAAGGGACACCAGAGCAGGCAGCCCTTAGCCAGGCTAGGGTGGAGATTAGGAATCACTTCTTTCCACCTGGTTTCAGATGAATTATGTTTTGAAAGATGAAGGCAGCTGTGTGCTGGTGGCTCACACTGTAATCCTAGCTACTCAGGAGGCTGAAATCTAAGAATCATGGTTCAAAGCCATCCTGGACAGGAAAGTCTGTGAGATTCTTATCTCCAATTAATCACCAAAAAACTGAAGTAGAGCTATGGTTCAAATGGTAGAACATGAGCCTTAAGCACAGGAACCACTTCCCACTCCTCCACACACACATGCATATAGTAAGTAGAAAGGAGAGAAGACCTTTAAGCAGAGGACAATCAGGAAATAGGAGATAATATGCTGCCTCAGACATGGCATGGGGGGAGGAGGGGAAAAGTGGGGGGAGGGGGGGAGGTACTGATAGGGAATGAAGTTGAAGAGCCAATCACCAGACCCTGGTCCTGGCTCACCCGTCTGGCTCTCACTCTCACCTGGCTCTCACTCGCTCCTCAGTTTCTAGGAATCTTTCTCAAATTCTGATGAATCTAGATGGAGTCAAGAGCATGAAGCTTATCATTCTCCTCCCTATACTCAATAGTAGTTGGGTGGTCAGAGGCCTTGGCCTTGTCTGCTTCTTGGAGCTCCTAGTCTAGTATAGGATAGAATGTTCCCTCTCATTCTTGCTAAGCTCATGTTCTGTCCCTGTCAGAGGCCCTGTCTCTGCTCCCCATCTTGTTTTTCATCCCTGGCCTTCTTACCCCATACTTAGCTTCTGACTTCCTGGGTCATACTGAGAAATCAATCCTTTTTTTTATTTCTTGAGAAGGTCAACTGCTCTGGGCTCAGGATAAATGCACTACTTGCTCTGGTCTTTGCTGTGGGCCTCACAGGCAGAGAACCTATGCCTGGTTTTTCGCCCACCACTCTAGGGCAGCTATGAGGGATTGTTTCCATGGTCAGTGGCGCCAATTGCTTTCCCAAGGCTGTGTCCTTATTTTCAGGTAAGAAAGAGCTAGTCTCATTTGTGGCTATCATGTGGTCTAGTCAGTCAGGATGTAAGCCATCCCACATATAGCACATGCTTTGCATAAGGTCCCAGATGTGCCCAAGATAGGGGACATGACTTTCTGTTCTTCTACCTCTGATTACCAAACAAATTGGCATCTTTGTTTCTCTGTGCAGCTGCTATGATAGAGTTCTCCTTGCTGACCCAGCCTCGTTTCTTAGAACACAATTGTGTATTCTGGAAATTCCATTCCCAATTGTGTATTCTGAAAATTCCATTCCCAAGAAGGATGATGGATTCATTCATCATAAATGGGTCCAGACAACCGACAGAAACTGGTGTGTGGCTATAAGCTATGTGAATATCTCTCTGAATTAATTCATCCCGACAGGGTCAGGCTCCAGACTACATAGCTCATGGGACACCATGCATCCATCGTAGGTATGAATGCCATTTACTGGAGTTATGTAATAGATAACTCTCCTTAAGCTCTGGGGCAGGCCCTCTTTAAGGCAAGGGAGGAGGTAAAGTTGTGTGTACATGGGTGGAAGAGAACATAGGAATATCATCCACCATATAGTCCCTCTTGGGAGCCTGTGTAGGCAATGGAAGGCTTTGGGGTATCAAGAACTGCATAGATCCAGACTCCTGGATCCAGCTCCTCAGTTTCTAGGAATCTTTCTCAAATTCTGATGAATCTAGATGGAGTCAAGAGCATGAAGCTTATCATTCTCCTCCCTATACTCAATAGTAGTTGGGTGGTCAGAGGCCTTGGCCTTGTCTGCTTCTTGGAGCTCCTAGTCTAGTATAGGATAGAATGACTCAGAAAACACCTCTTCTTTCCCGCAGCACACACGTACATCTCACTGTATAAGCTATGTGGGTATTCTGTTATGTTACTAGTGTATTCCTGGGTAGTATTAGTGAACACGAAGTTTACATGATACTGTGCTTTATATTCTCTCCCTCTCTTTCTCTCTCTCACATGGATGCACGTGCGTGCGTGCACACACACAGAACAAATATATATGGAAGTAAAAAGAGAACTGAAAATTCTGTTGGACAATTTTTTTAAAAAAAATCAATGAAATCTCTAAGAGGCTCTACCACTATTTGCTGTAGCATCTTGAGCAAATGACTAATCCTTCATTCTTTTAAATAAAATATAATAATATCACTAGCTTTAAGATACTTCCCCAATTTAATGATGTAGAAGCTGGGTGCCAGTGGCTCACGCCTGTAATCCTAGCTGCCCAGGAGGCTGAGAGCCGAGAATTATGGCTCAAAGCCAGCCTGAGCAGGTCAGTCTATGAGACTCTTATCTCCAATTAACCACCAGAAAACCAGAAGTAACACTGTAGCTCAAAGTGATAGAAATCTAGCCTTGAATGAAAGAGTTCAGGGACAGAGCCCCAGTCCTGAGCTCAAGCCCCACAACTGACCCAGAACAAACAAGCAAAAAACATGTGTAGCAGACTTGTACAATGTAAGCTTTGAGAAATATTAGCTATTTTTTTCTTTTGATGGTCCTGGAGCTTGAACTCAGGGCCTAACACTGTACCCAAGCTTCTTTTTTTTAAATATAATTTTATTTTTTTGTGAACATACTGTACAGAGGGGTTACAATTACATGGGCAGGATAATGCATACATTTCTTATCAAGCATTGCAGCCTCCTCCTTTGTTTACCCTTCACATCCCTTCCCTACCTCCCCCTACCTCCCCACCACCCAATCCTTCCCCCCCTTCCCCCCCCACCGACATTGTAAAGCTCATTTTCGACAGGACAACTTGTACTTCTCATTGTTGCAACAGGTCCACCTGTATCCTTAAACGACTTGTTTTTCCCCATCTCCTCTACAAGTTATACTGACATCAAATATAGTGAAAGCAGGGGTTATACTGTGGGGGAGGGACATACAAAGCAACAAAGAGATAATCTTATAAATGCGTTAGAAACAAATGCATGAAATAAAAAAGCATTAAAATACATATCTAAGGGTTCATTTTCCTGACATCACATTATCTGACCTTTTCCGCTTGACTCATACATATACTAGATATTGCAAATAAGGGAAACCATGGGACCTATGTTTCTTTGGGCCTGGCTTACTTCACTTAATATAATTTTTTCCAAGTTTTTCCATTTCCTAACAAATGGGGCAGTGTCATTCTTTCTGATGACCCAAGCTTCTTTTGCTCATGGCTAGTACTCTAACATTTGAGCTACAACACCACTTCCAGTTTTTTTGAGTAGCTTATTGGACATAAGAGTCTCATGGGCTTCCCTGTAGGGCTGGCTTAGAACTGTGATCCTTAGATCTCTGTTTCCTGAGTAGCTAGGATTACAGGAGTAAGCCATTGATGCTCAGCTGTTGTTTTTTTTTAATTAAGAAATTACATATTTCTAGAAAAGCATCAAAGATAACTGATGATTTGGTATTGTGATGCTGATCTCAGAGTACCATCTGGGTTATGTACTGTCTAGGTTGCTGTGGTCTCTTCCCTATCTCTGATTTTTTTCCTGTCTGATGACTAGCTCTAAGCAGATGGCCTTTAGTTGAAAGTTCTAAGTGTCAAGAAAGCTTGGATGGATAAGAATTCTGCTTACTGGCAGGACGGTTGTGTCAGATTTTCTATTGTGAGCTCCATATCTTTCCCTTGCTTATCTACTCTCCCCTGTATTGTAAAGGCTGGAAGCTTGAGTACTGGCCAGGCTTCTGTGTTAGATTCCATTTAATCAGAGGTGATTGTGCAAGATTTGCAATATTGAAGAGACTTGGGAACTGTTCTAGTACACTGGTGGTAGTTCACAGATTTATGGCCTTAGCAGATGTGCAATATTTAAAATATTGGGGATTTCCTGTGTGACTCACTCCTTTAGAGCTGTAGCCAGCTTTGATTACTGCCAGTTTCCTATGGCTACTGTGACTTTCTGCCTCTGGAACCTAAACGTAAGCTTGAGAGTCAGACATAGTTTCTCTGGCTTGTGCTCTCTCTCTCTGTCTCTCTGCCTCTGTCTCTCTGTTTCTCTGTCTCTGTCTCTGTCTCTCTCTCTCTCTCTCTCTTGCTCATTCTCCTTTTCAGTTGTTAAGCATCAAATTCCCTTGATTAACTATCTCTTGCTTGAAATATCTACAGAGAGTACTTCTGGTTTCCTGATGTGTAGAAAAATGCCTAGATCTCAAAAAATCTTATGGGGTAAAATGAGAACTTAGAACTTTTCTATTTTCCTGTATTATTAAATTTTCACTGAATGAATGAATCCTTGAATCTTGTCTTTGTCCCTATGTCTCAAAGCTTACGTTTTAGGGGCTGGGGAGGTGGCTCGGTGATAGAGTGCTTGCCTTGCATGCCTGAGGCCCTGGGTTCAATTCCTCAGCACCACATAGGCAAAAAGAAAAAAGTTGGAAGTGGCACTGTGGCTCAAGTGGTAGAGTGCTAGCCTTGAGCTGAAGAGTTGAGGGACAGTGCCTAGGCCCAGAGTTCTGGCCTCACGACCAGACCCCCCCCCCAAAAAAAAAACAAAAAAAACCTTACATTTTAGAATTTACTTTGTGGATAGATAACAGCCCTATGCTTTGCCTACATTTCTCGTTTCAAAGGGTAAATATTCACTGGGAAAACAAATATCTGTGAATTCCTTTGGTTTAGTAATCACCTTGTCTAACTCATAACTGGTATCATTTCAGGAAAGGGTTTGTCTTATGTATAAGGAACGTTATTGATGCAGTGCTGGTACACAAAATGAAAGAAAAAGTACATCTACATCTCAAGCAGCTTTACAACATCAAACTATTTCCATGTGCCTTTCAGTTGTCCAGTTATCTTATTCATAGGCATATATAATTTTATGTAATGCAAACTATTGGGGAAACATTCTTACATTCTGCTTTTTTTGAATGAAACAATATATTAATAAATCTTCTGCTTAATTACATAGACTTTCTAGTTGTCATATTTAATTACTTCATAATGTCTAGTTGAGTGAATTGATTATAATTTACTAACCTTTTCCCCTGTGGCTGAATATTGAAGTAAGTTCCAATTATTTTGTTAGTATGATTAATGCTTCAATGCACTTCTTCTTGCTTCTGTTGCTTAATCTCCCCAGGATAATTTCCTATAAGTGGGGTTTCTAGTCCAGGAGGCCTAATAGACACTTCTGGAATGGATTTTCATTTTCACCTCACTGAACTCCTCTGGCTCATGCTTGATTAGTTATTTTAATAGGATAGAAGGAAAAAGAAAACAGTAATCTGAGGTCCTGGGGCTCTTCTAAAGGAAGGCTGATGCTATGTGAGAGTCTGGGCCACCAGGTACCTATATGAAGAGACATAGTGTTGACAGGGAGAGAAAATACAGTCAGCAAAACTGAGCAGTCTCTGGGCCGGTCAGGAGGGGCTCACTATGGCAACACAATGCCCTTTGAATGCAATGAGAAAGTTCATTTCTTGTTCATTGATAGGCAGGGTGGGAATGTCTAGGGTTATTGTGGCTATTCCATATTGAGATGTCACCCTTCTCTGGAACATTGTTGTCCTCTCTATCCAAAAGGGAGAAGAGTGAGTAGCCCATTGGAAGGCTTGAGCTGCATAATGACACTGACTGAAAAGAAATCTCATGTACACAGCCTGATGGAATTTCATAACATAAGCAAACTTTTCACAAAGCAGGAGCTTTGAAATTTTTGCAATGATCACTTAGCTTCAGAATGCCATGCAATCATCAGTCAGACAAAGAAAGCAAATATTAGCCTGATTCAGAAATCTCCATCACATGCCCTCTGTTTCATTCCTTCAAGGTAACTGGGTAAAATTTCCTATCTCTACAAGAATTTGTAATTCTTCATGCAGTCAGCAGACACTGTGTTTCATCACCCATTGATCCTTTATATTGCTTCTTGTTTTTAATGCTATTACTTATTTTACGTTATATGTTATTATTTATTTTATATTATTTTGCTCTTGAAGTTTTAGATTTTGATTGGGATTGTGCTTTTTTGGGGGGGGGAGGGGTCCAGTTGTGAGGCCTGAACTCTGGGCCTGGGTGCTGTCCCTCAGCTCTTCAGCTCAAGGCTAGTGCTCTACCACTTGAGCCACAGCGCCACTTCCAGCTTTTTTCTTTTTTGCTTATGGGGTGCCGAGGAACTGAACCCAGGGCCTCATGCATGCAAGGCAAGCTCTCTACCACTGAGCCACCTTCCCAGCCCCTGGGATTGTATTTTTTAAATCCTAACATCCCTCTTGATATTTTTAAAACAATTATAGGTGTGCTGGTATGACTTCTCTTAGTTTCTTTTTCCTTTCTTTTGGTCTGATTTTTTTTTTTCAGTCCTGGGGCTTGAACTTAGGGCCTGGGTGTTGCCTCTGAGCCTCTTTGTGCTCAAGACTAGCTCTCTACCACTTGAGCCACAGTACCATTTCTGGCTTTTTTGAGTAGTTTATTGGAGATAAGTGTCTCATGGGGACTTTTCTGCCTGGGCTGGTTTTGAACTGTGATCCTCAGATCTTAGCCTCCTGGGTAGCTGGGATTACAGGCATGAGCCACTGATGCCAGGCTTGCAATGTTTTTTATCTTGCCTTTATTTTATTTTATTTATTTATTTTTGGGTCCGGTCGTGGGGCCTGAACTCTGGGCTTGGGCACTGTCCCTCAGCTCTTAAGCTCAAGGCTAGTGCTCTACCACTTGAGCCACAGCACCACTTCCAGCTTTTTTCTTTTTGCTTATGTGGTGCTGAGGAATCGAACCCAGGGCCTCATGCATGCAAGGCAAGCACTCTCCCACTGAGCCACCTTCCCAGCCCCTTGCCTTTATTTTAAAGGGTACTTTTGGTGGATATGAAATTAAGATGACAGTTTTTCTTTCTACACTTCAAAGGAATCATTCTATTGCAGGAGGTATGATTCAAGTAGTAGGGCATTCATCTAGCATATGCTAGGCTATGAATTCAGTCTCCAGTGTGTGTGTGGGGGGGGGGGGAAGTCATATATACTTCATACTTTCTTCAGTCTACATATTTTTCTCCAAGTAGTGTCTCATGTAGAGAGACTAATATGCCATGTCTACTATGCCATTATACTTACTGAGATTTTACAGTAGCCTCTGTTTCACAATTATCATTTGATTCTTTTCTGTAGAAAGTATTTCTGTAGTAAGCTTCACATGATCATTCATTTCCTTCCGCTTATTCACCACAGTTATTTTTAAATCTGTGTCTAATAACTTACATGCCTATCACTTGTGGATCCTTTTCTATTTTGTTGGTCTATTTTTTCTCTTGTTTTATCTCTTTGTTTTTATATTGTTTTCTAATATTCCCGGAAAATTTGGATTCAATGGTAAATATTATATATTGAAAGATTTATAAGTAATTGAGGGCTTCAGATTATGCTACCCTTCTTCAAAGGAATGGTCAAAATTCTAGGCAGCATTACTCAAAGTATGGCCATTGAGCTGAGGTTGGAACCTTGGAGGTTTGGGTTGAATGGTCTTAGAAATACATCTTAGTCCTCATTTAGCTAACCAAGAGTAATTCCTGGAGGCGTGCTAGTGACAGACATATGTTCATAAGCAAAAACTCAAAAAGCAAGATGAACTATTCCTCACAACACCCATTTGTCCCTATTCAAAAACTATTGATCATAACACGTTCTGTAACAACAGGTTAGAAAGAGAAGAGGGCAGGCAGAATGCCATTACTCCATCCCAAAGTCGCTCACTTCTCCCAGGAACCTGCAGAGAGAGACAGCCCTTTGGAAGAGGCAAGGCTGTTGGCGCTGAGATCAGACTTGGAGCCATGTGGGGGGAACTGCGGTTTCTTCACAGAAATAACCAAGCCTGTGTCTATGTCAGCATCAGAGTTGGGTAAAAGTCAAACCAATGCTTCCAGATGCCTTTAGACCTCCATGTCATTGATATGGGTTTATTATATCACCATATGATGAACCGTGGTAGATGTTTCCCATGAAAGTGAGAATCTTCTTAACTGTTTTGTTACAATCACCAAGTTATAAGTGGAGGTGTGGCTCAAGTGGTAGAGTGCCAAATTTGAATGAAAAAGTAAATACAAGCACAAGGCCTCGAATTCAAACCCTAGTACAGGTGCAAATGACCAGGAGAAGGCTATGTCACGTGAACTAGATGACCTCAATTTGAATGGCACCATGTGGATAACCCCATAATACATGAAGTCCCTTCAAACAGAGGATGGGGTTCTTAACAATTTATGAAGAATTGTTTATACTGTAACAAAGGAAAACCCAATATATACTTGGGTGGAATTACACAACGAGGAGTCACATCTTAGTAGATAAGGAAATTGAGGCTTAAAGGCTTCAAAGATTTGTATGAAGTCATAGAGACAGAGACTAATACATATTGTATTTGGCTATTGGTCACCTTAGGTACAAACTCTGGGACTTTAGCCAATACATCACCTCACATGTTATTACTGCAAATAGGGAAATGATCTCTGTGTGTGCACACACCTACAGTGTCCTTACTAGGTTTGGTTAGATGGAGGATTGGGTCCAATTTGAAACCAGAGCAAGAAAGGAAAGACAACAACCAGATACTCATGCAGGACATAGAACTAGCCCCCAATGGGAATCACACTGTCAAATGAGTCTTCATTCTCGTTTTCAACCAGCTCAACAGTTCCCTGTTCACCCTCCTCCTCCACACTGCCACAGCCTCCACCTTCTGCACTGCCTGGGGCTCAGTAAAAACCCCTGCTACCCAACGAGCAGCTGTAGAAAGGGAGCAGATGAAATGGTCCACCACAGAAAGGACTGTTGCACTCTGGATGTAGAATCTTGAGTGGGTTTCCCCACAAATATTTTTGCAAAGTCTGTTCTTCCATCACAATAGTGTGACATTTAGGAGACGTGACATGAAGGATGGCATTCAAAGAGAAATGCAATCTAATATTGTATCTAGGGTAAAATGTCTTAAATGAGGACTTAAAAAGTCCCCATCGGCTAGGTGAAGAGAAAACACACACACCTAGTGATGCACACTGGGGAAACGAGGGATCCTTTTCACTTCTAAATCTCATGAAACCTATCCTGGCCCTCTTTCTCTCCCTTCATAGGAACTGAAGCTGGTCTCTTTGGTGGGTGCAGCCTTTTTGGAAGTGACTCATTTAAGAAACCCATGGACTTCCCAGCACAGTGAAAAAACATCAGCCAAACAATTTACCTCCTCATATATTCCCTGAAATGTAAGGTTTGCCTCTAACTATCTGATTGTAGCTCAAAATACTGCCTACATGTGAAATTGCTTGGTTCCAGGGGCCTGATGAAGATTTCCATGGAGCTCTAATGAATTGCAACAGCAATACCAGTGCCTAGTATTTAAATATTCACTCCTTGTGGAACCAGATGGTGATTTAGGAATGGCACTGACATGCCATGGCCTCAGTGTTCATTTGACTGAAAAATTATACGCTACTAAAAAGCAGGTTTATAAAATTGGAAGACTTCTTTGAGTTAACATTTGAATAGTTGTCTCATCTTTAATGTGATGTGTCTGAATGTGTATCTGTGTGGCTTTCTGACATAATAGGTATCAACATATAGAACTAACTACCCATTAGAATTTCAAGATATAAACAAAGGAGAGGCAACATGACAGAAAGAAAAGACTGAGCTTTTGTATTATTAGACTGAATTACATTTCAGGCGTTTTATCACATGTATATTACTAACAAGGTTAATTAGTATCTCTGCACAGGTTTCTAATAATGAAATAGGAATAGCAACACTTCACTTGCTTCATGAGGTTGTAGAAAGTATTAAATGGAATGAAGCTTTACTTGTCTACCCACTGTCTGACACATGCAGGGACTCCACGAATACTAGATTTCATCTTTAGTCTGAAACAAATCCATGGCTATTGGCTGCATTTAGCAGAATGAACAATAGGGGGCAAGCTTTACAAAGTTATTTGTGAATGCCTGTGTTTCATTTTCTTTTTAAGTCAGGTTCAGAGGAGGAAATGGGAATTCCAGAAATGACTTTTCTTAAATGCTGTAGCTGAAAGATGTCTCCATAGCTACTTTAACTTCTTCACAGAACCTGCGACTTTCCTGTTAGACAAGAATTCCAAAGAAGGATATTAGCTAATGTTGAACCAGCAACTTTCAACACCATGTCCGTGCTCAGCTCCAGCGCCAGGTTGCGTGGAGCACTCTTGACAGGTTTCTCTGACCACTCATGTTTATCATAGATTTGATGACAAATAAAGGAAACAAAAGATACCAAGATGTCTTGACACGATTTCAAGTTGCATCATTTCAAAACATCACGAAGCTTGTGTCTGGGATAATGGAAGCATCAGGGACACAGAACTCACATTCTAGTCCATTACCAAAGGAGAGGCAGGTATTTTGTGAGTATGAGGTTCGTTTCCTTCCTTCTCTTCCTTCCTTCCTTCCTTCTTTCCTTCCTTCCTTCCTTCCTTCCTTCCTTCTTTCCTTCCTTCCTCCTCTCTTTCTTTTTTTGTGCTGGCACTGGGGCTTGAACTCAGGGATTGAGCACTGTGGCTTAGTTTTTTCATTCAAGGATGGTGCTCTATCATTTAAGCCATAGCTCCATTTCTGCCATTTTGCCGGCTTTTTTCTTTTTGCTTATGTGGTGCTGAGGAATCGAATCCAGGGCCTCATGCATGCATGGCAAGCACTCTACCACTGAGCCACCTTCCCAGCCCACAAGTCCAAGTTTTTTGAGTTGGTAGCAAAACATCTCAGCATTTCTCAAAAAATAGAGCTAAATGCAGGTGGCCTATAATTCTAGTTACTTAGGAGGCTGAGATCTGAGGATTGTGGTCCAAAGCCAGCCTGGGCAGGAAAATCCGAGAAACTCTTATCTCCAATAAACCACCAGAAAACCAGAAGTGGAGCTGTGGATTAAAGTGGTAATGTGGGAAGGAAGGGATAAAAGGAGAAAAAGGAGGGGGTAAAAATGCTTGACAAGAAATGTACTCATTACCTTACTCATGTAACTGTAACCCCTCTGTGCAACATCTTTACAATAAAATAAAATAAAGTGGTAGTGTGACAGCACTGAGCAAAAGAGCTCAGGGATAGTGCCCAGACCCTGAGTTCAAGCTCTATGATTGACTGACACCCGCCCCCTCACCAAAATGCTATCAAAACACTGGATGCCTTCTTTTGGGGTTCCTGTTGGGTCTACATGTACCTGAAGCCTCATCATCCCAACAGCCAAGTCCTCTGTATGGTCAAATGTAGAGAATTTCTTCTTTCTCTTGACCTTCTTTCTCTTTCTCTTCTTTCTCCATGACCTTCTCTTGGCTCTTCTCCCACTTTTCCTACTGCTTATCTGGATTATATCCTTCTTTCCTTCCTCCCTCCCTCTCTCCTTCCCTCCCTCTCTCTCTCTCTTTTCTTTCTTTCTTTCTCTCTTTCCTTTCTTTCTTTCTTTCCTTCCTTCCTTCCTTCCTTCCTTCCTCCCTCCCTTCTTTCTTTCTTTCTTTCTTTCTTTCTTTCTTTCTTTCTTTCTTTCTTTCTTTCTTTCTTTCTTTCTTTCTTTCTTTCTTTCTTTCTTTCTTTCTTTCTTTCTTTCTTTCTTTTCTCTCTTCCTCTGCTCCCCACCCCCACACAACTTCTTCTGTCCCATCCCTTGGGGAATCTCATTTAAACACACAAGTCTTCATGTTCCTATCCATATTTACATAAGTCACATAGCTGTGGATATGTTTTCCCAAAATTCTTTCATTTAACAGCTCAAATTTTGGTATTGACAGCACCAATAGCAACACAATAAAACATAGTAAGTCATTTGGTTTCCTGGAAGTGACAGATTCACTTTATTCGTTTTCAAGAAAATGTCCATCCAATACCCAAATCCGAATGGCCATAGTCTGTTTGTCAGGCTTTCAAATAAGAGCCATTCTCCAGGAAGCAAGCAGCTAGTTGAGCTTGTGCATCAGCTGTTGTACAAGAGCTCTTCCTTTGTGTGCCATTTTCTGCTTGCCTTTTTGGAAATGTCATGGCTGAAAAGTAATTTTCTATGATATCTAGCCTCAACTATTTCTGGCCTTTGGACTTTAAGCTATGGTAATTGTTTCTGATGATCAGATCAGAGCATAATGTATTGAAAGATATTTTTCTCTGTCATGTTGATGGGAGACGAGAGAGGCAGAAAGTTGTGTGTTCTGATGGCTTTGATAGTCTGTGTGACTGACCAAAAGAACTCTTGAAATTGGAATGATTTGAAAAATTCCCAAGAAAGGCACCACAAAAAATGGTGAGTGGCAGGTGCTTCCAGGAAGGTAACAAGGAATGCTGTGATCATGTTGGTGTCCCCTGGAAATGGGCATGTTCTTGATTGTTAGATGTAGCATGGCCTAATACAAGTTGACAACTCATTCCAAAACCATTTAGAACATTGTATTAACTATGTCAACAAGCACTGGGCACGAACATATCAAGTTAAATAACAATTTGGTAAATTAAAGAATGCATATGCCCTAGTTGTATACAGTTGAGACATTTATTTATTCTACAAATGCTGGACTGTTTATCTGCTTGATTTTGGAGGTAGTCATGTGATCACAGGTACCACCTGTTAGGGAAGGAAGGCTCATAATTAATCCATGATTCTTGGGCAGATGAAAAATGGGGCATTGTTATGGAGGGGAACTGATTACAGTCTTTACAACTCACCCATCTGGCTGCATGAAAACACTTGTACATCCTGACATATGGTCACTGGCCAGAGGGAAGGGAAAGAATTACAAGGTATAGTGAGGAATGGATACCACAGTTTCCCTTCCAACAGAAGACAGCCTTAATTTTAAATTTTGTAAAAATAATCATCATGAAAGGGACTTTAAACTTTAGTCTCAATTCTGTCCTTGTGACATTTTGAGCTTAGCCAAGCAAGCCAATTCTGTTTTTTAAAAAGGAATCTTAACTATCTACTGACTTGCCTTATAACTATGCATAAATATTAAGTGGTGTTTAATGATGACCAGGAGATTTATGGGGGCAGTGCCATATATTTGTTGGAGCTATTGTTACTGTGCAATCATTTCAATTATGCTCTTTTTTGCAGGGCGAGGGGATAAAGGCAATCCTTAATGTTAACTGCCATTTATTGGTCTGTTATGTATTAGACATTATTTTAAGTGTGACATTATTATGTATGTATTAACTCATTGAAATATTATAGAATTCTAAAAGATGAGAATTATCATTCCCGTTCTATAGAGGGTAAAATTGAGGCATGGCGCCATTAAAGAATGACTCCAAGAGCACACAGTTGAGCACACAGTTGAGTCCACCTTAGCTCCAAGCTTGTGTTCTTCACCACCTTGCTTTAGTGTGGGAAAAATGGAAAGAGTTTAAGATAGAGAGAAGACTCCAATGCTCCAGCCAGCCCCATGGTGAGCTAACTGTGTGACTCAGCATGGTCACACACCCTTTGTTTTTCATTTTTCCTATTTATAAAGCAGGGATCATAATACCTGCCTTGCTTTCCTCAGATGGTTGATAAGGATGAAAAGACTGAAAGCTCCTTGAGATAAATCTTGACAGAAAGAACTGCAGAGTTTATACTTGTCATCTGAGGCCAAGCATAACCCTTGATGGGGAAGTTTTCAATGATTGTTGCATGCATGATTGAATGGTGAGAACATGATGGATATTTAGATTTTCCAAACATCAAAATCATGACCTAAATGAGCCTCTGATGTTTTGTTGTAGCAACAAAAATGGATGCAGACATATATTTTGTGGTTCTGTGGTTTCATACATATACTATTATGATTGCTATGTCTTTTTTGGTGGATTGATCCTTTTATGTAATCCATTATGTAATATTCCTCCTTGTCTCTACTGAAATTCATTGCTCTGAAATTTACTTTTTTCTGATTCTAATATATCCAAATCTGCTTTTTTTGTTTTAAATTAATGTTTATATATCTTTGTGGTAGGAAGAGAAATGATCTTCAATGGCATTCAGATTCGAATTTTCAGAACAAGAAAACATATGGCCTTATATAGCTAAGTAGACTTTGAAGATGTGAATGTGAAAGGCTTGGAGAGAGTATACTGGATTGTCCAGGTGGATTCAATGTAAGCATACAATTCTTACGTAGAAAGGGGAGGAGAAGAGATCAGGGCTTTCCTGCCATTGCTAACTTTAAAGATGGAGGAAGAATCTTAAGTCAAACACTGGAGGATGATTTCTAACAGCTGGAAAGCTAGAAAAGGCAAGGAAATAAGTTTGTGTTGTTTTGAGCCACTAAGTTTGTAATAGTTTGGCATAGAGGCAATGGAAATCTAATGCAACTCTTCCATGCTTTTACTTTGACTCCATCTGTATTAGTATCTCGGAAGTGAGTTTCTTGGAGGTAGCATACTCTTGAGTCATGTTTGTTTGTTTTTAACCCTTTCTTTCAACTCCATCTTTTAATTGGCATGTTTAGTCTGTGGTAAGTGTTTGAGTCTGCCATTTTATTTCCTATTTGTACTATCTGTTTTTCATTTTTCTGATGTCTTTTCCTTGCCTTTTGGTGGGTTACTTGAACACAGTTATTTTAACTGTCAAGAAAGTTATTTTTCAACTTTGGTGCTTGGGGGGGCGGGGAGGATTGGGTGGGGGGGGGCTAAGGGGGGGGAAACGGATGGGAAGGGGAAACAAAGGAGGAGGCTACAATGCTTGATAAGAAATGTACTCATTATCTTGCCCATGTAATTGTAACCCCTCTGTACAGTATTTTCACAATTAAAAAAAAGAAAGTTTATTTTTAAATATACTACTGTATGGCAGTCCCTGTGGAATATGGAGTGCACAATGTACAGTGTGCTGAGTTGTGAAGGTGAAAAAGGCATGTTTACTAAATACAAAGAGCTTATTATCTCATCATAGGGATATATATATATACACACTTATTTATATAGATGTACATAGATGTATATATACATACACACACATAAACCAGGGGTCAGCACATTTTAGGCTTTATGGGATAAATGGTCTTTGTCAATACCATTTAACTTTGTCTCTGTATTACAAAAACAGCACAGGCAATATGAATGGATGTATATGTGTGCCTGCACTTAACAAAATAACAGGCAATGGGCCAACTTCACCTACTAAGTGTAATTTGACATTATTTCCTTACCCCTATATATTTTCCTGTGTAAGAGATTGTTATTATGAGAATTATATTGGTATTTGCAAAGTGCTCAGAACAAGGTCTAGCAAACATTCAATTCTACATAAGGTTGGCTTCTAGATCTGGTTTCTTGTTCATCCCTGAAATTCATACATGTGAGCATCTGAGGGGGATACAGGTAAGTGATATGAAATATATGTTCAGAGGCTCAAAGGGGTCATAGCTGATTTATTTGCTTCTTATATAGGCAGGACTTATCAACAGTGGCCCGAATATATGGAACTTACCAGGTTAATTTCTACCTAAAGTGTTCACAATCGTGTGAGCATTTCTCTGCTCTCCTCCTCTTCAATGAAGAGTGAGTAGGTAAAAGTTGTTCTGTTGTTGGATGTCTAGGCCTAAGCCTGACCTCTCTATACCCATTTAGCTTCCCTTTATTGTTCAGCAGTGTCCTTGTGTTTAAACTGGGAATAATGATTCACTCTTCACAGGATAGTTGTAGAAATTAAACAAGATGACATGTATGAATAGTACTTTGCAATTGTTGGTAATTACTTAGATTATTAGGCTATAAGGACCATAACATCCATACATAGGTCTTTCCCCACAGAGTTCTCAGCCTCTGTAACAGGAAGAGTAGTGGTTATAGAGGCCATAAAGACACAACACACAATAATTCCCAGGGAAAAAAAGTGAATTGTTATTTAGCACTAATATTTAATTAGTAGTTCAAAATCAGATTAATTGTGTAGCTCTTGGTTCCACTAAGTAGTACCTCTGTGACATTTCAAACTTTACATGCTACAATGTAGTAAAAAAAAAAAAAAAAGGGAGGTAATTGACCTTTTCTTGTGGAGGTGTGTCTATACAATTGTCTGCTAAGTAAGAATTAGCAATGGAAAGAAAGCTGACTTTGTGGGTGAGGCTAAAAGGTGACTACATTAGCAGTGCCACCCACTCCTTTGAAGACTGAGACCCAAATAGGAATTCAATTAGCTTCAATGCAGTTTAACCTGACTAAATCAACTGAGGTTTGCTATTTGCTGGGCATGTGCCAGGTGTGAGAGGTACAGAACCAGAAAACCTCTGTCCTCTTGGATCTCACAGCTCTGTGAAGAAGTCTCCAAGTCTCCATATGGAGGGAGCTAGACTAGAAGAAATCCTACACGCGGAACACCACGAGATTTCATCTTTATGCACCCATTCCCAGGAACAAGGGTAGAATTGGAATTTGTAAAGATTGTGAAGAAGGCTGTTTTGTTCCTGTTTTCAAAGTCATTTTCTTTTGGAGGGTCATTACCAGCCAGGGCTCTGATGTCATCATGTGTCTGCGGATTTTCTCAATATCTACCTAATGACTATTTTTGTTCCCTTGGATTGCTTTTATCCCTTTCTAGATATTAGAGCACTACATCTCAAAGTATAAAATTTCAAAAACATAATGTAAAAACCTTTACAATTCCATAATCCAGAGGCAATCCAAGATACGTTTTTCCTAGTAATTTTTCATAAATATACTTTTCCATTATTGAGATCATATCATATATGTAGCTTTGTATTTTGCTTTTTGATGTTTTTAAAAAATATATGACATTGTAACAAGATATTTATTGCAAATGAATTAAGACTTTTGGCTATGGAGTAAATTAAATTGGCATGAGACTCTTGGCTTCACCAGCAAATAAGTTATGTCACAACTTTAGTTTCCATGTGTGTAAAGTGGGAGCAATAATGCACCACTACAGTTTGCTTTTCATATTTGCTATTCGTTGATATCATATTACCATCACCGCCATCACCATCATCATCATCACCTTGAAATTAGAGTTTCCTCACCATCATCTTCATCACCTTGAAATTTGAGTTTCATCTTGGTGTCCCAAACTGGTTTTCAGTTGAATGTTAAGACAAATTTAGCTTAAGATGAAAAAGTCAATTTTCAAAGAAACGGATAATTCTCCAATTGTTTCAGAAATGAAATAAATTTTTAAAAAAGCTTTACATTTTATATAACACAATCTTACTACTTTGTTGTGTATCCGCATAGATTTGACCCTTGTCGTTTTATAGAACCAAAAAGCTTTGTTTCCTGAAATCCCCAAAGGAGACATAGAGCAACCAATGCTGAGCACCTGAGAAGTAGCAGAACCTTTCTGGTCTTCCCACAGGATACTGACAAGGAGCTGGTACTCAGTGATGACCTAAAGGGTCAGTTCCATGGAGCACCTACCATCTACTCTATCTTCAACTTAACCCTGACAGGTAAGTCAGTAGGCAAAGGGGAGAGAAGAAATTCCAGGAGCACCTGGCCACCTTTGGCCTGTGGACGTTAGGCAGAGAAAGGTGATCTCAGGGGAAAAAAACAAAACAAAACAAAAAGGGGGATAGAGCTCAGAAGGAGTTCCACCCTGTGTTTTTCTGGGAACTTCACAGCCCGCAATAACAAATGTCTCACCCTCTTCTTCCAGAAAAAAACATTTTCCTAACCCCTCTGAAAAGGTTGCTGCCTTCTTAGGAGTCCAATACTTCCAGAAGAAAAAGCCACCTTCTTTTCTATCATCTCCATCCTCCCTCCCTCTTACTATCTTGAAAGCCTTAATGTTAATATGGGTAAGAACTTGCTGATATTAGCTCATTACTGAAGCTGCCTGTTGTAACAGATAAATGGGGACCATACAGGTGGAAGATTGCATTAAGCCAATTTCTTTATACATAACATCTATGTGTCCTGCTCTCTTTGTAGGTTTTTTTTTGGGGGGGGTCGGTCATGGGGTTTTGAACTCTGGGCCTGGGTGCTGTTCCTCAGCTCTTCAGCTCAAGGCTAGCACTCTACCACTTGAGCCAAAGTGCCAGTGCCGGTTTTCTGGTGGTTTATTGGTGATAAGAGTCTCATGGTCTTTCCTGCCTGGGCTGGCTTTGAACCGTGATTCTCAGATCTCAGCCTCCTGAGTAGCTAGGATTACAGGTGTGAGCCATCAGGGCCCAGCTCTTTGTAGATTTTTAAAGGAATGCTGCTATACTTTCCACCAGTGTTCTTATGGATCCTTTACTGTGTCTATAAGGCTTTCTGAGATCTGGCTCCAGTTTGCCTCATCAACTCATTAAGTATCATTTTAAGATGAAAAAGCCAATTCTCTTGCTCCATACTGGCCTTCTCTGTTTTCTTAAACACACAGAGCTTCCCTCTCATATGACAAACTATCATATAGGAGACTGACCCAGAAGGATCATGTGTATTTTAGGCATGAGCATCCCAGTCTGAACAGGTAAGAGGCACACAGCAATATTTTGTGACATTAGCTCAGTGTTGGTGAGTCATATCTATAATCCTGACAACTCAGGAAGCCAAGGTCCAGGTCAGGGCAGCACTGAGCAGTAAAGTCTGCATGAATCCATATTTTAAATTAACTAACAAGAGAGTTGGGAGTGTGGCTCAAATGGTGGAGTACCAGCAAGGAAGCACAAGGCCCCCAAACCAAAAGTAAAATGAAGATGTTTCTTCTAATGCGAACACACACACACACACACACACACACACACACACACACACACACACACTATAAGACGTGCTTAGTCTCTGCCTATTTTTTAAATTAATTTTCTAGTTTGTGTTGATACCATGGATTGAGGGTGTTAAGATCTTGTTTTGCTTTCTTGCTTGTGATTGATGTACTAATACTTGAGCCATGCCTCCAGCCTAGCTTTTTACCGGTAAATTTGCAGATGGAGTCTCAAGGAGTTTTCTTCTCCTACCTGGCTTTGAACCCTGATCCACCAGTTCTCAGCTTCCTGGTAAGATTGTAAGCATGAGCTATTGGTACCTACTTCATGGTTTATTTTACATGAATTTTATGCTGATATGCATGTGTATTTATCATACACATGTGTTCTAGTGTAAAAAGTATGAAAAGCAATTTGTGTGGAGATTGAAGGTTTAGCTCAGTGATAAGAGTACTCACTTTCCATGTGCAAAGATTTGGGCTCAATCCAACACCATAAAAATTATTTTGTGGAAAGTCTTCTAAATTAAACTATATAGTATAATGTAGCTTTGATTCTTTCTCATGGCCCTAATAATCTCAGGAATGGATTCCTTAGGATTAAAAAAACATTCTATTGATTTGCATTCAGTATTTAAAATGAGTCATTATTGAAAATGTCAAGAATTTACAAACAGGAGAACTACAGCTTGCATGACTATCATTTCCCAGTTATTTCACTTTCGTCCATCACACACTTTATTCTCTCCACTCCTTGGAGTATTTTGTATTTGGCAAATTCCAGCATTATGTCATCTCACGATGAGCACTTGTCTAATCTGCAGACTTTTGCTACTGGAAACCTTGCTGGACTGGAGATCCTTCTTCACCTATTACAAGATAGTGGTCATTTTATTTCTATGGGATAGGTTACTGTTTTGAAGGTTATGGTTATTTTTAATTTTATTGCTCTACCAATCGCCCTCCCCTGAAGTCTACCATTTATTAAACTTTATTAAAGTATATGCTAATTTTAATTCTAGAATAGTTCTATTGGCCCCTTCTGAGAGCAGGACGATGTTCTTTTCTCTGTTTGTTATCCTGACTCACTGGCACAAGAACCAGTCAGCAGAGGTAAATGACATCAGCTGCCTTTTCCTTGTTCTTTTTCCTCCCTTGCCCCCCATGCACCATAAAAGTCTTACCATGAAAAGATAATCACTAGGTATTTGATGAGGGATGGGCTACTTAGAGCTTTGGAAGGTATTCATTTTCCTGTCTATGAAGTGGAGATGTGCAGGTAGAAAGTAGACTGATACATGTAAGAGCACTGAGAAAACAAAAATAAAGGGGGGGCTACGCAAATTTCAAGAGATTTGGGGGATATTGTCCTTATTATTGCAACATGAAAGATTTCTTTTCTACTGTAAAGGTGATTACAGTTACATAAGTAAGCGAATGAGTACAATTCTTATGGAACATTGTTACCCTTTCCCTTCCTTTTCTCCAGCTATCCACCCCTCCTTACTCCTCTCCCCAAGTTGTAACATTTATTTCCAACATACTATCTTTTGAGTATCACTGTTGCATTGGTACTCTTTGTCCTTTGTCTCACCATTGAAAGATTTCTTGAAGGGCATTTTTTTTGGCAGGACCTTCTTAACAAAATGTCTTTCTACATGGTTGAGTTCCTTCTCTCTAGGCTCTTCAGAGGCACTCTGCCCAGATACTTATCCGAAGCTCAACCCCTGTGGTGCCCAGTGTGGAGCAAGGCTGCCTTCCTGTCTATAGGGAAGACCAGAAAGGCCAGTAGCTCAGCAGCTTAGAACCTGTCACCTGCTGGAGTGACCTTCCTTCCCCAAACTCCAGATCCTTCTAAAAATAACCTTGTACTTTCTTAGTTTCTGTGGCTGAGTTCACCCTCAGTTCCCTTGGATATTAGCCAAGTGCTTTTGCCTGTTAGGTCTTAGAGAAAGCTAGAAAGACTAGTGGGTAAGAGACCAGACTGTCTTTATCTATGTGTCCTTATTTACATCATTCTCTGAGCTTCAGTTTCTATTTTCACAAATCAAGAATAGTTTTCTAGCCTGGCGGTGGTGACTCATGCCTGTAATCCTAGCTACTCAGGAGACTCTGATCTGAGGATCATAGTTAGAAGCCAGCCCAGGTAGAAAAGTCCTCATGAGACTTGGGTGGTGTGGCTCAAGTGGTAGAGTGTTAGCCTTGAGCACAAAGATGCTCAAGGACAGCGCCCAGGCCCTGAGTTCAAGCCCCACAACCGACAAAAAAAAAGAAAGAAAAAAAAACAGAAGAAAAGAATAGTTTTCCTTTCTTCACAGTGATAGACATCCATTGTGCTGTGGCCACCCTGGGTGCTGTATGCACTGTACCTTCTGAAGCTGTCATGGTGATGAAGATGTTGCTTTTGTGTGTGTATATGTATATGGTGTATACATATACGTATGCAATCCCCAAGTATTAATTAGGGGGTTTACTTATTGTTAACTAATTCTCTTTATATATGATTTGAAGTGAGAATATTATAACGGATATCTTCTTCAAGATGAACCAGAAGAAGTTGATTCTTCATGCACACAACCAGAATCAGAATCTAGAAAGTGCTCCTGCCCCTCTCCACTGCCGTTCTACCCTCCTCCCCTCCCACCCCTATCCTCCCCTTCCACTTCAGAGATTGACAGTGAGTGCTCAGAGCGTTCATTCTTTGCAGGAACATTTATTTATTTATTTTTCTGAGATAGGGTCTCACTACATTGCCCACTATGTGGCCTTGAACTCATGGTCTTGTCTCTGCTTCCCAAGTGTTGGGATTATAGGCGTGCACCACCATACCTGGTGATCATGCAGAAGCTACTGCTTCATCTTTATTCTTTTATTGGATTAATTTCTTTCTCCCTCTTAATGCTTTGATATATGTATACATTGTGAAATGAGTTAAGTAGGTTAATGACTATATCTATCACCTCATATCCTTTTTTTGTGGCAAGAATACTTAAAATCCACTCCCTTCACAAGGTTCAAGTATATGATACATTAGTAATTGCAGTTTAGTCACCATGCTACACAATAGATCTCCAGAGCTGATTCATCTTGCTTCACTGAAACTTTGTCTTCTTGCACCAACATCTCTGCAGAAACTTAAGACTCAACCCCATAGTAGTTTCTGGCCTTCTTGGAAGTTCTCTAGCACTGGTGACCTGCAGCTGGTGATTTGTCAATGACAGGGCATGATGAACTGAAGTTGCCTTTATGGTTGGCTCCATGACCTGATATAACTTCTTAGCTGTAGACTTGGATCCCTGGGACCCATGCATATTTTTCTCTTCCTGCCTACTCTCTGCTTTGATGGTTGCTAAGAAAATCCTTCACCTTTAATCCATCAGCTCCGTCCCAGCACAGATACCAACTCAGCTCCTTGGAGGAGCACCAGGAAAAGTCACCCAAAGCAAGAGAGGCAATCAGAAGTGTCAAGTTCCCTGTTAGGCTCACTGCATTTATCAAAATCAAGTTATGCCTACCCTGGGAAAAGGAAATGGGAAGCCTGGCTGTGCCCTTTTCCCTGAGATTAACAGCTGTGATGTGTCGCAATCAGGAGCCCCTTCTGGGAAACAGGGTGCGCTGTTTATCTTGCAGCCCGCCAGCCCGCCAGCCAGCCGAGCACAGCCAGCTCCACACCCTCTTTGTGTTTCTTCCATCTAACATGCAGCCTCTTCACAGCACTGCAGAGTCAGGTCTCAGCCTGCAGAGCCACCTCGGGGTGCTGGACAGAAAGATGTTTTGCTCTTCATGTGGTCACCGTGGGCTTGCGTCCAGCAGACTAACACTGTTGGCTTGGTTTGAGGCTTGGTTCTTTCGTCTTTGCAGCTGAGCCAAATGACAGCCCCAGGGAGAAGGCACTGCCCACTGGTGTGAGGATGAACTTGGCAGTGAGCACCAAAAAAGGACGCCAGCTGGGACATTTCTGGTGAAAGGCACTTTTCAACCTTCAGCATTTACATTCTGAGTAGGGATCCAGTCTGAAAGAGAGGACCTCCCTGTGACACCCTGGGTTCTTGGAGCCAAATTGCACTGGGAACCAAGCTGGTGGGAGGTTGGAACTAGTAACAGGGTGAGAGGAGAAGAAAAAGCCAGTGTGTGAATTCCAGTCCCTCTCACAAGTGGCTGGCTTATCCAGGGTACACCATCTTGGAATCCCTTCTTCTCAGATTTGGAGAACTATAAATACATGAATTAAAAAAAAAAACAGAAGAAAAAAAATCAAAAATAGAGGAAAGCAATAGGTTGCCATTCTCCTCTTTGGAAGTTGGCTGTAGTTGTACACACTAGTTATGCATGCTACAAATGTGTCCACACAAAAGGATGGAGTGTTAATGGAACAATAGGTCTATTTCTCTCCCTCATTGTGTCTCTGTGTTTTTCTCTTTGGATCTGGATCTCTGTCTCTGTCTCTCTCATTCTGTCTCTCGGTCGCTCTTTCTCTCTGTCTCTGTGAATTCCAATGGACCAACAACCAGCTCTGTCCTGTCTTCCTTAGGTCTGGTTTTGGTAAAAAGAAAAGTTCCTAATACATAATGCTGAATTAATAGTAAATGCCTCATTCCCTTCAGGATTCAATGCTTGAAACTTGGCAGCTCTGGGGCTTCAGCTAATTCTTATAATCTCCTTGAGGGTCAGGTGAAACTCTCTCGCCTATAAAATTGAACCAACAGGCCAAGCCCATGGTTGGATGGTGATGATTAGAAGAGATAGGCATGTGTAAAAGTACTTTAACTGCTCAGGAAGGCGTGTGTGAGGAGGTGACGGTGGAGAGGGAGGTCTGAGACTGGCTGCCTCAAAAGCTATTGAAAAGACCTTGTCTATGCCCAGAAAATGGGAAGTCAATGAAAGTTTTAGAGGAAGAATCACGATTAAAGGTGAGGAGGATGGGTACAATCTTTTTCTGGGCTGGGACCTTTGATTTCTTGGCTTTTACCACTGCACCTGCACCTATCTCTATTACAAAAAAAAGCTTTGATCTTCAGGCTTCTAACCTTGAACCCACCCTCATTAAAAGTTCCAGTATAGTGGAACTCAACTCAGGAGGGGAAAATACATAGCAGGCAAAAACCCTGCCACTGAGCTACATCCTCAATCTCTCAAATGTAGCTTTTGTGAAATGCATGTTTATCATTAAGTACCCATCATGTGATAACTCTACTGGTTGTAAATACAATTTAGCACAGAGATGGAAAATAGGCTTCAACTACACATGGATAGAATCTGTTAGAAAGGCCTTCAGCACACTTAGCTATGTCTGCTCTCTGTGTGTGTGTGTGTGTGTGTGTGTGTGTGTGTGTGTGTGTGTGAGTTTTAGAGTATGTATGGGAGTCTATGGGGGAAGGGGAGAGTGTAGGGGTGAGCAAAGCGGGGAGTGGGAGGAGTATATGTGTGTGTATGTATGTGTGTGGGCATGCGTACATGCTATGTGTGAGAGAAGACAAAATGTTTGTCACTGATTTGTCATCTCTCAACTCCTATACTCTACCCTTGTGTAATCCTGGCTCTGCTCAGGCTAAGCTGTTTTCAAAAGCCTCCTGTTGACCTGGCTACCATAGTAGACATCTGTACTTGCCATCTAGATAGTAGCTATTGGGAAAGTGACATTCTTCTATCATTAGGACCTCCTCACAGCAATGAGTTGGCTGTCAGGGACCCCAGCGAGTCCCTGTGGAGAGAAAATGCCTGATAATGGACAGAGAGGAAAATAGAGTTGAAGGAAGTGGCGCTGTGGCTCAAGTGGTAGAGCGCTTGCCTTGAGCTGAAGAGTGTAGGGACAGCGCCCAAGCCCAGAGTTCAGGCCCCACAACCGACCAAAAAAAAAAAAAAAAAAAAAAATGAAAATAGAGTTGAACAACAAGAAGCTTAAAAGGAGTGATGGTTTGGGGGATTCCTTGATCCAGCAACACTGGCAGCTCTGTTCCAGGAAAGAGGCATGGATGTGAGTGCTGATGCCTGTAGCAGAAGTTAGCATATACAGGGAGTGGAGTGATGGTTAAGTGGCAAACCTCTCAAACAACTGACAACCAAAATGAGCCTTTCTTGGCAAGTTGGGGAAAGAGACCTCAGAGACCTGGCTTTCTCTCCACTTGGATGGATGCTTGAGTGACCACTGTTCAGAAGAGGAGAGAGAAGGGGGATATGCAATTCTGGTTAGGGCCTAAGAGTGGATGTGCCTTCCCCATGCTCTTCCTTTCCAGTTCATAGGACTTGAAGAAAGAGCTCGAAGCTAACATTCTAAGACAAAAGTTTTTTGAGTCCTTGAGCCATCCCTAGGATAAGCCCTGGTTAAGAGTCACTCAAGCCCTAATGAATTACACCACTGAGTGCTGGCAAGTTTGTGTATACTGCCATTCTTACAAACAATGTTCAGAAAGGGCCCAAAGTTCTCCAACTCCAGGGTTTAGAGTTATTGTTTATACAACTTACACAATTAAAAAAAAACCTCTAGCTCTACTCAGGCACCACTGACTTACTGTGTAATCTTAGCTACTAAGGAGGCTGGAATGTGAGGATTATAGTTTGAAGCCAACCCAGGCAGGAAAGTCTGTGAGCCTCTCAATTTAAAAGAAGCCAGAAGTGAAACTGTAGCGCAAGTGCTAGCCTTGAGTGAAATGCTAAGTGATGGTGTCTGAGTTCAAACCCCAGTACTGGCACATACACACACACACACACACACACACACACACACACACACACACACACACACACACCTATCTTGTATTGCTCACACATTGTCATCATCACAGTGCCCACCATGTGCTCACTTTATGGACAATGCCAGGTAGAGCCATGTCAAGAGTTTGGTGAGAGGAACATATTTACACATAGTTTATGTTGTAAATGGCAAAACCGTTTTGGAAAGTAGTTTAGCTAAATTTGTCAATCGTGTGAACTCATTACTCTACTTCAAGAAATTGAGTCTGAGGAAACAATTCAAAAAAAAATCTGGAGAAATGTGTCAGGACCAGCGTGGAAGGAACACTGCTATTACAAAGGTGTGGAGTTGTATACTAAATGGAAGACCATGTATTACTTACATTGATGTTTATGAAGACATTTTAATGGCGGAGAGAAATGTTTTCATTACTTTAATGAAGAACTAGGAATTCTGATTCTTCCTCTAATTAAGAATCAGAAGATTGAGGTAGGGTAGGATGTTAGAGGGTGAACAATACTCCAAGATATTATATCTGGTGAATGAAGACAGCAAAATGAAACTCACTGAAAGCTAATGGAGGTAGGAAGATGGGGAAAGTAAGAGTAACTGAGGGGTGAATGTGATTAAAATACTTCATGTTTATGTGTGACAGACCAGAGTGAAAACCCTCTGAACAATGATCTCTCTCTCTCGCTCTCTCTCGCTCTCTCTTTTACACACACACACACACACACACACACACGAACAGGAATGTAAAACAGGTCCTGTCTAGGTGGGGATACGGGTGTGACAAGGGAGAGCAAATGGAGAGGGTGAAAATATTTTCCAGACATATTTGAGCATGAAAGAATGAAGCTTGTTAACATGAGTTTTAAAAATTAGGGGAAATAGAGGAGAGTGACTGAGGGAATGAGTCTGGTTAGGGTACATTGTATGCATACAGAGACATGTCAAAATGAAACTCAACTAGTTAATGCTAACAAATATGTAGGAAAAAGAATCAGGAAACAACTATATGAACTCCACTTTGAGCATGCATGTGTAATTATGGGAAGAGTAGAAGGAAATGTACCCAACTTTACAGTCACCAGTGCTTTTTTCTTACTGCTGAAATTTCTATTTTTTTCTGTATATTTGGTTCTCCAGTTTTAAAGAATGCTAATGTATCAATTTCTGTAATAAACAAAGAGTAGCTGGGTGTGATAGCACATATTTGTCATCTCAGCTACATAGGAGATGGAGATAGATGGGGCTCAAGGCAGAGGGCAGTCTAGGCAAAGGCAGTGAGACCTCATCTCAAAAATGAAATCAAGGGCTGGGAAGGTAGCTCAGTGGTAGAGTGTTTGCCTCACATGCATGAAGCCCTGGATTCAATGCCTCAGCACCACATAAGCAGAAAAAGCCAGAAATGGCACTGTGACTCAAGTGGTAGAGTGCTAGCCTTGAGCTGAAGAGCTGAGGGACAGTGCCCAGGCACAGAGTTCAGGCCCCACAACTGATAGAGAGAGAGAGACAGAGACAGAGACAGAGACAGAGACAGAGACAGAGAGAGAGACTAACAATGAGAAGAGCACGGCTGAGATCAAGAAAGCAACTCTATTCGTAATAGCCCCACAAAAAATAAAATACCTAGGAATTAACCAAAGAAGTGAAGTACCTCTATAATGAAAACTTTAAAAACCTGAAAAAGGAAATCAAAACAGAACTTAGAAAATAGAAAAACCTCCCACGCTCCTGGATCAGAAGGATCAACACTGAAAATGGCAATACTTCCCAAGGCGATCTACAAATTCAATGAGATACCCATCAATATTCCAACCTTATTCCTCAAGGAAATAGAAGAGGCAATCCAAAAATTCATGGAACAATAAAAGATCCCAAATAGCAAAAATGATCCTTTCCAGAAAGAACAGTGCTGGAGGAATATCAATACCAAATTTCAAACTCTACTACAAAGCCATAGTAATCAAAACAGCTTGGTACTGGCACAAGAACAAACCTCAGGACCAATGGAACAGAATTGAAAACCCAGAAATGAACCCACAGACCTATAGCCACATAATCTTCAATAAGGGAGCTAAAAAAATAGAATGGAAAAAAGATAGCCTCTTCAGTAAATGGTGCTGGCAAAATTGGTTAATCACTTGTAGAAAACTAAAGCTAGATCTTTATATATCATCCTGCACCAGAATCAACTCCAAATGGATCAAAGACCTCGGAGTCAAGGCAGACACCCTGAAAACATTACAGGATGGAGTAAGAGAAACCCTAGGTCTCCTTGACACAGGCTGAAATTTTCTTAATAGAGACCCAGAAACACCACAAATCAAAGAAAGGTTGGACAAATGGGATTGCATGAAGTTGCAGAGCTTCTGCATGGCAAAGGACATAGCTAGCAAGATCAATAGAAAGCCCACAGATTGGGAGAAGATCGTCACTAGCCATACAATGGACAAGGGCCTCATATCTAAAATATATCTAGAACTCAAAAAATTAAATCCCCCAACAACAAATCCTCAAAGAAACAACTGCCCAATAAATAAATGGGCTAAAGACTTAAAAATAAACTTCTCTGAAGAGGAAGGAAGGATGGCCAATAGACACATGAAGAAATGCTCAACCTCTGTAGCCATAAAAGAAATGCAAATCAAAACATTGAGATTCCACCTCACCCCAGTTAGAATGGTTATAATCACGAACTCCGATAACAACAGACGCTGGAGGGGATGTGGCCAGAAGGGAACCTTACTGCATTGTTAGTGGGAGTGTAAACTTGTTCAACCACTTTGGAAAGCAGTATGGAGTTTCCTCAAAAGACTCCACGTAGAGCTCCCCTATGACCCAGCAATCCCACTTTGGGACATTTACGCAAATGATCACAAACAAGACCATACTAAAGCTACCAGCACAGCTATGTTTATTGTAGCATTATTTACCATAGCTAAGATATGGAAGCAACCCAGATGCCCCTCAGTAGATGAATGGATCAAAAAATGTGGTATATATACACAATGGAATGCTATACCTCTATCAGAAAGAGACATTGCCCCATTTGTTAGGAAATGGAAAGACTTGGAAAAAATTATATTAAGTGAAGTAAGCCAGTCCCAAAAAAACATAGGTCGCATGGTTTTCCTTATTTGCAATAATTAGTATATATCTGAGACAGGCAGAAAAGGTCAGATAGGATGATGTTAAGTGAAATGAACCCCAAGATAAGGACACAAGTGTTTTTTTTCTTTTTTGCTATTGTTTCTAACGTATTTGTAAGGTACCATGTGATTTTTTTTGTTGCTTTGTATGTCCCTCCCCCACAGTATAACCCCTGTTTTCACTGTAATTGATGTTGGTATAATTTGGGGAGTGGTAGGGAAAAAACAAATTGTTTAAATAGGGATAAAGGTTGACCCATTACAAGGAGATATACAAGATGCTATGTCAAAAAGTGAACTTTACAATTTAGGTGGGAGGGGGGAGGAGGGAATGTAGGAAGGGATGGTAGGGGAAAAACAAAAGAGGAGGCAACAATGCTTGATAAGAAATGTACTCATTACCTTGCTCATTTGATTGTTACCCCTCTGTACAGTATTTTCACAATAAAAAATTATTCAAGAAATAAATAAAGACAAAAATTGCTGAGGGCTTGGTTCAAATAGCAGAGTGCTTGCCTAGCATGCATAAAGCCATGGATTCAAATCCTGGTACTACAAAAAAAAATCACAGAAAGGTTGATATTCAAGTGTTTTGCCAGACTGAGGCTGCTATTGGTATTCTCAAAGTTGAGCTGGGCTTCCTGAGATACATTCAGGAGATTTCTTTTTTTTCTTTTTAAGTCATACTTGTCGGTTCCTGCTGTCATCCTCTAGTCAACTAGCGCTAGTCAGAAAATATTTGCCTGTGCCTATAACTTGCAGGGTTTTCCCCACATTTCAGGAGACAATCTCTCTTCGTAAACACTGTAAATGCAACATTGAGCTAATGGCCATGAAATACCTAATCCGAAAAGCTTCAAAGTCATTATTGCTCACTTAGTATCCTAGCATGTAATAAAGAGAGTGGTCAGAGGATGTGTTCTCCAAGGTAGAGACTTTTACAAGTAGTGCCTCCTACACCTAACCTCTGATGTCCTCTGTAAAGGGTAAAGTCCAAGGAGAGAAAGGGGTGCTAAAGTAAAAATTGGGGTATGGCAGGTTGAGAGAGAGAGAGAGAGAGAACAAGAAAGAAAGAGCCTATAGATAGATAGCAGATCTGAGAGGAGAAAACTACATTTCTAACATTGCATAGAGATCTCATTATGAAACATAACAGGATAATGGAGCTAACGACTTACAGAGAAGAGATTGAGAGATGGAGAAGTTACTGTAAGTAGTGTTAAAGTACATTCTGAAGCAACGGGCCTAGATTAGAATTCCATTGCCATTACCATTATCTTCACCATCACCATCATCATTATCTGAGATGAGCATTTACACATGCACCAAATGAAGATACTTTCTTTCTTCTAAAGAGAGAAATTGAAGCCAGGCACTGGTGGGTCATGCCTATAGTCCTAGCTACTGAGGAGGTTGAGATCTAAGGATCAAGGTTTGGAGCCATCAGAGGTAGGAAAGTCTGTGAGATTCTTACTTCAATAATTAATCACCAAAAATGCCAGAAGTGAAGCTGTGGCTCAAGTGGTAGAGCAATAACCTTAAGCAAAATACATGGACAGCTCCCAGACCCTGTTCAAGCCCTAGGACTGGAACCAAAAGAAAGAGAAATTGGATATTAACATCACACAAGTATTGAATTTTTTTTATCATTTGTTCTCATAGTTTGGTGTAGGTCGATGGATGCAAGTAAAAATGTTTGAAAGAGAAAAAAAAATGGCTCAGGGCCTTTTTGTTATTAGCATACTTAGTACAGCACAGTGAATTGGAAGAATGGGTGAAACACATGTCACTGAATTGCTTCTTCATTCATTCATTCACTCATCCTTTTTTGCTCATTCAGCTCATTTCTCTCCTATTCTTAGAGACAAGTGAAAAATTAGCTGTTTTCAATAAGCCCAGGGTCCAGTGGGCTGCAAATAATCTAACAAATGTAATTGTGAGAAGAGCTAGAATACTAGAATGCACCAAGTGTTCAGAGTATAGGTCTAGTCCTGAACCTGTAGGAATTTTCCAGGTCAAGAGAGGAGTAGGGCAGTTCCAAGTAGCACACCTTGCAAGGCCAGAGGGGTGAAAACAGCGCATAGAGACTGAGAGGCATGTGGTATGGCTAGAGCTTAGGAGTAGGGAGCAGTTGCCTGTGACTCCAGAGCCAGTAGGAGCATGACCTTGACCTACATGCAATACGTGTTCTCAGACTTGGCTGGGCATTGATTGAGGAGGTTTTGTTTTGTTTTTGTTCTTAAATCATTGATGTCTCAGTAGCACCTAGAGATCCTAATTTAATTGTACTGGAGAGCAGCTGGAAAACTAGGACCTTAAAATCATCTCAGGCAGCCAGGGCTGCAAAGAGATGAATAATTTAACTGACCTATGGCTTTATAATCTTACTTTGGCAGCACTATGATCAGAGACTGAGGGCAAGGAGGCAGGTGAGGATGGAGTACAAATGTGCATATGAGAGCTGAAGGTCGTAAATGAGATGTGGGCAGTGAAGACGAAGGGAAGGACACAGATCTAAAGGGGAAGAAGAGAGGCAGAACCAGTGTGAGAGGAGGAAGAAAGAATAAAGGTAGATATACAAGTTTCCCTGTCAGATGGTGAGGCTTTCACTGAAATCTAAGACACAGGAGAAGAAAGGTAGAAAGCAGAAGGAGTGAGGCAGAAAGCAGAAGTGAAGATACTAAACTCAATTCATCTCTTATTAAGTTTGAGATATCCATTTTGGTCCTTCTAGGACTAGCTATCACATTATACGTTTTTCTGGCTGAGTAGGTAACAAGAATCAGATTGCTTAGTCTTATCCTAATCTTTCCTCTTGATGCTTCTGATAATGTGAAAGCTGGGGAAGAAAAGAATCCTGTATTTGTTAGACCCCAAAGTAGCTACAGCTCTGCATGGGATATAGGCTCTGCCAATCAGATTATCCAGATTCAAAAGGCAAGGGTAAAGCACAGTGAGATGAGACCACATGTCTATTGCCTCTATTTCTGCTGGCAAGTGTAGTCACACAGACATCAGGGGTTGGGGCTTGCTTAGGCATTTGAACAGAAGAGGCCACTGCCCGTCTCTTACTTTTGCATATACACCAAAACATACCTTATTATGTAAGTCGTTACCCCAGAATGAAAAACCTCTTGATTGTCCATTTGAAGTGACAGTATGGATGAAAACTACTTCAATTAAGGTTCTGTAAATTTGTTATTGGGTTCTTCCCCTGCGTAGTACATAGTTCCATTAAAACAAAGAATATGGCTTCAGAAGAGGTGTGTTTTGGTATACACTGAGATGTTGTAAACTCAGACATGTTATAGAGTACCAGGATAGAGGGGAGTGACCATTTTCACTGAACACCTCTTTTGAGCATCCTTCAAGTATCATTATAGAACTCCTCGCTTCTGACAGTAAAACTCAGTGGAGTAAGGCAGAGACAGGTGAGAGGCAGCTGTCCTCGTCATCAGCAAACTTGGGAGTAGGACTCTGACCTGTCTCCCTTGCTCTTACTTTCTCTTCTCCCCCCTCTCTCTCACTCTCTCTCTCTTCCCCCTCTCCCTCCTCCTTTCTCTCCTTTCCTAGTGCAGAATTAGAATGCTCAAGATTTTTAGCAAGCATGCTGGGAAATAACTGGTCTCTAGGGAGCTAGCTCTTTCTGCAACTCCTCCATTTTCAGTAAAGGGAAAGAGCTTGCCAAGCACTCTCCTTAATTTGGACTTGATCCATGTTCCATTTACATATTTTGCATTTCAAAGAAAAGGTGATAAGTTTCATGTATACTTAGGAAATTTTTTTAAAAAAACACATGAAAGATGAGAATTGTTCTATGTTTTTCTGAACACGTAGACTGTTTGTTGGTTTGCTTTTGCCAAAAGATTGTTGGATAACAAATGTAACACTCATTTCACAGAAAAAATAAGTAAATGTAGCTTATCCTCTTATGTTTGTTGCAGAAAAAAATCATGAGGTAAAAGTTGAAACTTACTGATTAAAGCAGCACTTTTAGTTAAAAAGTATGTGGAATGGAGGTCAGAATTTAAGAGAAAATGATAATATTAACCACTGGCTGGGTAAGGTAGAGTTGCATACATGTTGCTTGAAATAAGCAATGGTAAGAATTAAGATGTATGATATTTACAGTCATCTGGATACACTTACAATAATTATAAGCCAGTTTTTTAATTGAAAATGTACCAAAGGTTACCTATTGTATAGTTTTTAATGGTGAGATACTTCATTCATATGCCAACTTTTAAAATCTGCAATCAGTTCCTAGTTCTTCAATTTTATTTTACAAGGCATTGCAGTAAAAAGACCACTATAAGAAGTAAACACACTGGATGGTAAAAGAAAGAAAAATACATTGAGGCATGATAAATTATACAGGTCTCTAGGCATTCACACGGAATGAGACCAAAGGAGAATATACTTAGGAGAGGATCACAAAGATGCAATAGCTATGTACATCTGATCACATAAAATAATATTTACTGAAATGAACTCCAGGAAATGGAAACAAGAGGGGTTTTTTCCTTTTGCTGCATTTTTGTTTTCTTTTCCTTTTATCTTATTTGTTCATTTATCTGCTTTGGGAGAATATGGGGGGGGGTTCACAGAAATGGTGGGACAAAGAGTGAACAAATGCAGCCATGATGCGCACCATGACAGTACGCTGAAAATAAACTATACCACTTGTGAGTGGGAACAGGAGGGAAAAGCCTGGAGGGAGGGAGTGGCATTGTTCAAAAAGAAATGTACTCTCTACCTGACTTATGCAACTGCAACCCCTCCGTACATCACCTTTACAATAACAATAAATAAATGTTTTTACAAACGAATTTAAAAAAGAACACTATGAAGACCACACATTTAGGAATAAATCGTGCGAGACTCTAGTTAACTTCCCCTCCCCTTCCCTCCATGCCTCTCCCCTACTGAAGAGGTGGGATGGAGATGGGATGGAGACCACAGAGGAACTCTATCTAATGCTAGCCCAAGACAAACACCCCCATGAGCATCTGCCTGCTGCTGAGGACCAAAGTTCTGATGCATCCCATGCACCTCACACTAAAGCAAGAGGGACTCCAGGTACTCAGAAAACCACATTATTCATGCCTCCAGTCCCCTCTGTCAAGGCCAATCCAGACTTGACAAAGATGAGACGCATGGGCATGTCTTATGTTGGGATGTGGCACACACGTCACCCCGCCATTCACATGGCTGACTTTACAACATTTACAACTTTTAGGTACAAGTGGGAACATGCTAGTTTGTGTATTAATTGCTATTTAGGTAAGTGTTAGGAGTTTGTGAACAGCTGCGTAGGATGGAGAAAATGAAAAATGGGTCAATGACGTGCTTTCCTTCACCGTTCCTGCCCGTTGCTTTCTTCTCTTCCTCCTACCTCCTACTGGAGGGTTTCTGACTTGGCCTTCCTCACGTTGGGCCACATCTGGCTTTGGTGAACTAGAAGCTTTTAAGACCCAGGGTCTTGGCATGGTCCCCAGGCGACTTCCAGCCTCAAATTGCCCATCCATGCTGTAGAACCCTCACTGAGCCCCTGCCACCTCCAAGTCTTTGTTAGGCAGCCAAAGCCCTCTAGGCAGCTTTCCCAGATGTTGGCACCTTGGCAACACCCTGGTTTGAACATGATTTTAATAGCAACTAATTCCTTCACTGTGGCACTGCCGTAAATGGCTCATCATGTCATAGGCAAGTTTCAACAACTGTGTAACCAGATGAGCATATTTTCCCAAACAATAGTGTTATGGCAGAAAACAGGATGGTGGGGGACAGGTAGCAAAGGGAAGGAAGGATGGATTATCTGCTTTCTGGAGTGATTACTTATTTAAATCTTTAATGCCTTTGGAAGGCAAGAGTGTTGTTTTAAACCATAGGGCCAACTTTTTTTTTGGGTGGTATATTTGTATCATACAGGAGGGAGTTTGTATGTAGGAACAATGCTTGCTAAGGAAATGGGTGTAGACTAGTAGAGGTGTTACTTTCCAACTCCAATCTAAGTTTTGAAAGGAAGGAAAGCCTAGAACACTGGCTGGACATACATGGGTACAGGGCAGAAAATGCATCCTTTCTTTGTAATGGGCTGCCATCCTATCCAGTCTACTTCCTGTCACTTGCCTGATGGATCATTAGAAATCCTACTGCCCCTTTGGGCACGCTGGTCTCCACTGGCTTCATAATGGAAGGAGATGATGGGAGGGGACGAAGGACAGGGTGCTTGAGGCTGGGAAGTTTGTCCTCTGTGATGTCAGCTCTAAAGCATATGGCATTGCTCAAACACCTGCCATTTACCTTACAGCTTATTAGAAACTCACTTTCACTCATTTAAACCTATGTCCATGTTGACTCTAATTGTAGGCTCAGCTTCGCCTGCCTCTAACAATATGAAAGCGTAGATGACTTGTAGAAGTGAGGCTCACAAATGGCCCTTTCTTTCTTGTATTCATTTCCCATCAAAATCTTCCTTGCAGTAGATCTTGAGGCAGATCAATGTGAATTCTCATCTTAGGGCTACTGATCAAGTATGGTCATCCATCTCCAACTCTGTCAAGTTTTCCTTCCTTTCATTTTTCCCTCCTCCTCCTCCTCCTCCTCCTCATTCCCCTCCTCCTTTCTGTCTGTCTGTCTGTCTCTCTCTCTGTGTCTCTCTCTCCCTCCCTCTCTCTCTCTCCCTCTCTCTCTCCTCTGACAGGAACTCACTATGAAGCCCAGGCTGGCTTTGAACTCATGATCCTCTTGCCTCTACCTCCAAGTCCTAGATAATATTATAGAGATTGCAGGCATGTGCCACCATGTTCAGCAGCTATTCCATGATTGTTTTTGATTGACTAGGAAATTCCAAAATTTTTGAGTTGGAATGGAGCTTATATGATCATATAAATGATGCTTATCAAAATAAACTCCAGGAAATAGAATTGAGAGGCTTTTTATTTTACTTTTTTGTGTTTTTCCCTGTTTTTCTCCTTTTGTTCCTTTTATCTTGTATGTAAGTTTATCTGATTTGGGGAGGGAAAGGGGAAGCACAGAAATGGTGGTAAAAGGATGAACAGCAGTGATACTCACTAGACACTATGTTGAAAATGAACTGTACAACTTGTGGGAGAGGAAAGATGGGAGGGAAAAACTGGGAGAGAATGAGGGAAGAGGTAACATTATTCAAAAAGAAATATACTCATTGCCTGACTTATGAAACTGCAACCCTTCTGCACATCAGTTTTACAGTAAAACATTCTTTTTAAAAAAGAAATCTTCTAGGCCAGTGACATTCCATCTTCTGTGTGCAGCAGACTCACCTGAAGGCTTGCAGTTTATTATCTTCTGTTGTGTGACAATTATTCTGGAAGAGCAGCTGAAACTAGCATGCATTTACATTTCCCATCTCTGTGGATCAGGAAGGTAGAGGTAGCTTCTCAGACCTGACTTAATGAAGATGTCTGTCTGCAGTCATGTGAAGGCTAGACAGAAGTGGGGTGAGGTACTTCTAAAGGGGCTCACTCACCTGGCTGGAGGTACACTCTCTCTTTCTCATCATGTGGGCCTTTCCAAAAAGCTTCCCAAATGTCTTCAAGACCTGGCAACAGGTTTTCCTGTTGATCCAACCAAGAGGTCAACAGAACAAAGAAGCCACTGTATATTTTGTAATCTAAACTTGGAAGGGCTACTCATAACTTCTGCTGCTTTTTAGCAATCCTAATACAAGGTTGGACAGGACGTCATACGTGTGTAAATTCCAGGAGTTCGGGTCATTAGGGACCATCCTGGAGCTGACTATCATTGTTGAAACACAGGTTCCTGGGACTGTCCTCAGGTCTGGGATGGGGCCCAAGACTTTTCTCACAAGTTTCCCAGTGATGTGGATGTTACTCATCTAGGGCACACACTTTGACAACCACTGAATGATTTCCTGTTCTGATGTTATAGCTGATGAATTTAAATCCCAGAAAGATGGAGAAAAAAATAAGAAGCAGGGAAGTATACCAAAGTCTTCATTACTGAATGTCTACTGTGTGTTGCTCACAAGGCATGAGCCCTTGCAAGTAATTCACTGTCTTTTTTGTTATTGTTATTTTTGTTTTGCTTTCTGTATGTGTGGTGGGGAATGAGGGCAGTACTGAAGTTTGAACTCCATGATCTTGTTTAACACAACAAACTTCTATGTATTTCTTATCATTTATGAACAAGGTAAGGAAAATCAAGAAGGCTGAAATACCTTGCCCAAGTTCACATGTATAGTTATTGATGTGGGTAGGACCAGAACCCAGCTCTTCTGACTCCCAACAAAGTGTTTTATATAACCCTACTAGGTAGTATTATGAGTAGAATTGTTTTCCTCAAAAGTGCGTTAGCTCAAAAAAAAAAAAAAAAAAGAATGGACCTGCCATACAGCATTAAGGATCACCCTCTAAATTATACCTACTGAATCAGCAGAGAGTCAGATTTCTGTTATGTCTTTTACTGAATTTTCCTTTATTCTGCATGATGCTAGGAACATTCTCACATGATAACCATCTTGCAACATTTTAGAAAATCTAGGAAATGTAGTGGTCACTAGGAGGCAGCATGGGTTAATTAAAATCACCTCCCCCCCCAAAAAAAAAAAAACACCAAAAAAGCAAAGCAAAACAAAACAAAGTCAGAAGTGGCATTATAAGTAACATCTTGATTTTAACATTTATTTTGAATCTAGATGGCTAGAATTCTCCAAACAACTGTTTGATAAGTATACCTAGAAAAATGCTGAGTCAACGATAAAATCCTGGACCTCAAAATCCTGAGCGTCTTTGTCAAAGTTGATAACTGAAGAGGATGTCCTCATTCAATTTAGACATGGTGTAATGCTGTTGGGAAAGGGACCATGTTGTGTCATAGAATTTACTGCACTTACTGTATTTCCTAGCATATACTGGGTGCATAACAAACACCTGATGACTTGTTACTTAATGGCAACAACCAATGAGTACAGGCTACTGAAATACATATTTTAGCTCCACATGAGGGCTGATGCAAACCTTGCTAAGGACTGGAAAGGGATGAATCATAAAGGGTTAGTTCATTTTTTTTCTCAAAGATGTGAACTCAGAAAAACATACAATCTTCCAAAGGGTGTAGTTGGTGTAGTTGGCACTTCAGAGGCTCTGCCCTAGGATCCTAGGGCCTCTTTATCACTTCCTATCTGCATTCTTTTGCTTCTAATGGGCAATGACACTGGCTTGGAGACCACAGCTCCCTTGCCCTGATTTGGATAAACTCTCAAGTATTGTCTGTCTTCCTGAGCTCTCTGTGGCATCCGGCTGAGGTTGGAATTTGATCTCAAGTCTCTCACCTCCTGTCCCTGCTTCCCGCATTCTTTTGCTGGTTTCTCCTGAGGGTGCTCCTTCATACAAGTAACATGTTACTTGTATGCAAATCCTCATCTCAGTGCTAATTTCTAAAGAATCTGACTCAGACACTTGGTAAAGAAAGACTTGATCTGATCAGTTCTGGCAGAGGATCATTTCAGACCAAACACTATGGAAATAGTAAACCCGCTACAGCTGTCCTTAAAACTCCTAGACAATGCATAGTTCAGTCTGTCTAAACACAGAGTCCACTGACATAACCCAGAGGAACTGAGCCACTGGGGATGACTGTGGCTTCAGAGGTGGGTTGATCTATGCACCAGGGAAGGAAGCTGAAAGGAGATGGACTAAGAGAATGGCAGTGTACATATATCAAATTGCAAGAGCCAATTTGGATGGCTGGTTTCTCCTCTTGGAAGTAAGCTCAGGAGACAAACACAGCTAATTCCATTTATCTCCAAGGGAAATATCAAAGTTCATAGGAAGTAGCACCAAGGTTTACTGAGTTTAGATCAGTGTGATAGCTTCTCCCTGCTGACTGGATATAAAAATTAACAGTAGGAGAATTTTGTGCATGGGGACATAGAGGTGCCTAATTCTCACCAGAGGTAGCTCATGCTGGACTTCCAGGCAAACAAATGTCAAACTTCCCATGTCAGGGGCATAGACATTTCTAATAGAATCTATGCTCTGATGAGGGGCGGGGAGCTTTTGACTAGGACTACCAGATACTAAGCACGCTCCTAGGTATCTGTCATGCTATCTTTAACTTTCACAACATTTGGAGAATGAGACTCAGAGAAGTTAAATGGAGTGCCCTATGTCCCTGGGTAAGGCAGAATTCACACACATAAAACAATAGCTAATTGAACAATGACATCTGTGGGCTGTGCTAGGGGAAGGTTTAAGTCACAATCATTGCAGGTATGTGTCAACAGAAAAGGTAAAGGTGCCAAACCAGCTTCATAATAAAATGAAAAATATCAATCATCCCTGTGTATTGCCCCTAATGCCAGCTTCTTAGGAGATAGAACATTTCTTCTAACAAAGCATATGCACGACATATGTGCACACACCTGCACGTGTGCATGCGCACGCGCACACACACACACACACACACACACACACACACACACACCTATTTCAGAAACTTTCCTTAATTTTATAAACTGTCTGTCCTGCATGGGGCACAGGAGGAGATAGCAACCTTTAGTTCTCTACCAGTGTTATTTACTTAATCCTTTCAATATGAACTAGGAAGGTGTTCATCTTTGTGTTCAAGAGATCGTTTCTATAACATATTTCCCAAGGCTGGTTAAATTATTTTAAAATTGTATTTCTTACAATTCTGGTGGCTAAGAAACTCTAAGCTCCATGGTGTTTGCATCTGCTAAGGGCTGTCCCATAACATGGCAGAAGACATCCTGTGGTAAGAAAGAGTCACTCTTCTTTCAAAGCTAATGGTCCCACAGGCAGCCCCATTCTAATAACCACATTTAATCCACTTCCAAATTCATATACAAATTTGAGGATTGAGTTACAACGTGAGTTTCAGAGGGGGCATTTAATACTCAATACTGAAGGTATTTAATTTAAACTTTCTCCCAAATCCTTTAAACTATACATGATCCTGTTACCCCTGATCCTAAGTCTCTGGTGAGCATTCTTTACCCAAGTCTCCTTTTTTTGTGATTTGTTTTCATTATTATGATTGTTTGGTCTATTTGCCTGCTTGTTTGCTAATGGAGGGATTTTCCTTGTTCTGGACTGTGTGAAAGATCAATCTTTGTTTTAATTTTTTTACTCTGGCTGTAGTGGGAAAAAAAGTGGCTCTGGTGTAATTATCTGTATTCTTGATCAATGGAGACAAACAAGAAAACTCAAGCTTCTGCTTTAGGAATGAGGATACCCAGATAGATATAGTTCATACTTATGAGATATAGATATTTGCAAAGCCCTCTATTGGGTACGTTTATGACTGCCCACCTACCTCACTTTCTTTCCCTAGGAATAGCTCCTCAACCCTGTCACTCCAATGTGGGTTTTGAAGGATACTGTCCATCCTTCCCTTGGCAATAGTTGGGGATGGTCACCTGACCCAACCCAAGCTATCAGATCAGTTTCCTGGGATTTTATGAACTGGGAATGAGAAGAAGAGTTTTTTTTTAGGTGAAAACATAGGGAACATACAAGTCTACAACATTTAAGATCATTGATCCATCCTGGGGAAAGAAAGTCCTTTTGAGAGAATGAGAGTTTTCTATATAGAAAGAATTAGGGACCAGAAACAGAAAGATAACATATGAGTGACAGTTCTAATACAATTTGCATTCCTGGTTCTTTAATTCTAGAGTCCAGGCCACTTCATGGATCTGTAATCAAAACAAAAAAGTGCCTCTAAAGGATCATATACTTAGGGGAAGAATCCAGAAGTGAACAACTAAAGTGCTGTTTATCAAAATACTAGGAAATGGAAACATTTGGGGAGGGAGAAGGGAGAGCCCAGGAATGGAGAGAGGAAGGGTGAACAAATGCAGTCATTGTATTCATTGTACGTTATGTAAAAAATGAAGTATGTAACTTGATGGTTAGTGATATGGGGCAGAATTGTAGAGAATGAAAGAAGAGATGACATTGACCAAGAAGCATTGTACTCATAACCTGACTTAGGCAATAGTAAGCTCTTTGTACAACTACTTAATAATAATATTAATAAACAAAAATGTCCTCTTGTTGTCCAAGCCAGTCTGAGTTTTAGTTCTATCACTTGCCACCAGGTCTAGAATAATATATTCCTATTGCTTTTTCTCAGCCTAGGGCTTAGAGAGTGCTTCATCCTGAAATGATGTAACTTAGGCCTGTAGGATTGCAGCAAAACTGACAGATTTGTAGCCTCATGCTTTAAGGCTAGTATGACTATCCTGATTTCCCCGAGAGAAACTGGCTTATGTCTATTTCCCTAATTATTACCAATGTTTCCTTTCAATCTCAGAGAGCTCTGATTGGATGATAAGGTTACGTATAGTTACCCCACTTAAGGTTTCTCTCAACATTCCCTTTAGGAAGGCTTTTAGGATTCTCCAAACTCCCTCTGTCGGTGGGAATCCCTGGGAGATAGAGGTGAGAGACTGAATTGAATATTTGTGCCTCAAAAAATGGACTTCCCTAAAAGAAATTAATTTGATTGATTCATATTAGTCATGACTTAGATTCCTAGCACTTCAAATTTAAAGCGGACCTAAGATTTCTGAGACCTATTACACATATTTTGGATATGTACTTTCACCTAATTCTATAAAGTAAGACCTTTGCTTTTTTAATTTAATGTATTTTTATTGTAAGGGTGATGTAAGAGGAGTTGCAGTTACATAAGTAATGAGTACATTTCTTGTCAAACATTGTTACCCCCTCCCTCATTTTCTCCCACTTTCCTTTCCCCTTGACTCCTCTTCCCCACCCCACCCCCAAGTTGTAAAGTTTAAGGACAAAGGGTGAACCGATGCAACAATATTCACAAGACACTATTTTGGAAATGAATTTTATCTTTACTTTTATACAGTAAGAAATCAACACTCAGAGATAAGAGTGTGCTTCTGTACCTTGCACTGCTTCACACCACAGGACCTGTGCTAGGTCATGGGCACTGGCAATTAACTCAGTCCTGAGTGCCATTCTGCATGACAGAGACTAAGCACTAAGCACCAAACTCCACAGACGCCTCATCTCTAGGGTTCTGGCTGTGACTTAGCCATTCCTAATCTGGTGTTTGATGATACTGGCTGGAGCCTGGATTCCACAGGAAGAGAGGTGGGTACAGAGCTCTGATTTACTGGGCCTGATAGTTTGGGAGACAGCAGGTGAAGATGCAGATTTCCACTGTGGCAGTCACACCGCAGCTTCTGACTGATGGGTCACACCACAGCTTCCTGACATCCGCATCTGCAGCTGCAGCTGCCCCTGCAACCTGCCAAATGGGTCTTGTGGCCTTCCTGCAACTCCAGTCCATTCCTCTGCCCCTGCCATTGAGACTGTAGGTTGAATACCCATATGGTAAGGAGAGCTCCTCCTCCTGCACACACCCAGGGGTTATTACAGTTAAAATTCCAAGCAACAAGATGAGATGACTCCGCTTTCATGTGTATGCACTTTACTTTTCCTCCCATTTGGTAGTGGGGACAGAGTCTGAGGATCCTCTTGAAGACTTTTAATAATATGGAGGTCAATACCTGCTTACTTTCTGCTGCTGTTTGCCCAGGAAAATCATAGTCACTGTCCAGCTCAATTCAGATGCAGTCACAGGGAAGAACAACCAATATAATCATGACCACTCCCCACACTACTGCATTGCTGTAGCTATAGTCAGATTTCCTGACTATAATCAGGAGAGACCCTACTGATAAGCAAAAAGAGTTCATTTGGCTCACAGTTTTAAAAGTTTTAGCTCATGGTCAGTAAGCCTTGTTGCTTTGGGCCAGTGATGAAGGCAGCATGTCATAAAATTGTACATAGCAGAGCAAAACCCCTCACCTCATGGCAGAAAAGTGAGACAGAGAAAAAGAGATTTGGATTCCGGTGTTCTTCCAAAGTCATGTCCCCAATTCCTTTAAAACCTGCTGGGCCCTGCTGTGTTCTTAAAGTTTCTTCTGTCTCCTACTGGAGTCAATCTGAGGACAAAGTCTTTAACACATGGGCCTTTAGGGCCAGTGAAGATCTAAACTGTATTAGTAACCATGAAATCAATCATCTGGTGCTTTCCTTACATATGTTAGGGTAGATCTCTTCTTTATATGAAGAGCAAAGGTGGTTGAATCTTATTTACTTCAACTGATTCTTGGGTAGCAATTTTTCTTAGTATAATCATAACTTGGTTCAACGTTCTCAGAACTAATCATTTTTCTTTTCTTTTTAGTGGAGATGACTTGGAATCATAGACAAATGGTAATTATTTGATGTGGTTTCCTTGATTAAAGGAACTATAAATGGCTACTTGAAAAATTCAAGAAAGACTCATTCTTGGATTAATATCAGGTAAAATTTATGTCTATAATTCATCCTACAGAAAAACTGGATCTTTCTTGAAAGTTCAAATACAGACAGTGAAATGAACAAAACGGTAATCATATCATTAGTTCTTAATCTGCAAAATGTCTCAGGGCATGTTTGGTTTGTCCAACCATTAGGGCAGGAAAGGTTTTTCTTACTAATTTCTATGTCATATAATTTTGGCAACATCAAGAAATAGTCACATAGCCAAAACATTCCACTCCATTTTGTTACAAATTGTTCAGATTTCATGAGAGAGACATCATGGTTAATTTTATGTGCTAACTTCATTGAGCCATAAAGTGCCCAGATATGTGGTCAAATACTACTTGAGATATTTCTGTAAGTGTGTGTTGGATAAGATTAATTAAATTAGGGCTGGGAAGGTGGCTCAGTGGTAGAGTGTTTGCCTTGCATACATGAGGCCCTGGGTTCGATTCCTCAGCACCACACTAGCAGAAAAGGCTGGAAGTGGCACTGTGGATCAAGTGGCAGAGCACTAGCCTTGTGCTGAATAGCTGAAGGACAGCTCCCAGGCCCAGAGTTCAGATCCCATGACTGACAAAAAAAAAAAAAGGATTAATTAAATTAGTAGACTAATAAAACAAATTATTCTCCCTAATGTGAGGGGGATTAAGGAAGGCCTAGAATTATAGAATTATGCCATGGACTTTCCTAGGTCTCTAATCTGACAACTTATCCCATAAGTTTGATTTGTCAGCCTCTCCAATTGTATAAATCAATCTCATATATATATGTATATATATATTGTATATATCAATCTCTACTTATATATGAATATACAAACATACTCAAACCCTTCATGGGTATATGTGTACACAGTCTCTCCTTCCTATTGGTTCTTTTTAATTTTTTGAGAACACAAATCAATCCAGAAGAGACAAGATAGCATGAGTTTTACATACATAGGCACTCATTTCAGTGAAAACTTCATTGGTTATAAACTGTATCTATGATTTCTCAGCAGAAACTTAGCAAATGGAAGAGGGATAAAGTGGATGTTTTTCTTTGAGGGATGTGGATAAGGAAGACTGGTGAAGAGAAAGCCATGGCTTACCAGGGTCAGCTCAGTGTGAAGGGTTTCACCCCACTGCTTGAGACAACTTCCAACAGTGTCTATGACAGGAAGTAAAGGTTTTATGAGTTGAGTTGCAAAATGGATAGGCTTGGCCACAAAAGAGTTTTCTCTGGCTTGCTGGATCCCTCATCTGTTCGCCAGATTGGGGCCACTGGCCTGGGAAAATGTAAGCCCCCCACTTTCTGTTTGCACAAATGACGTGCATTTTCCTCAAGTTTCTCTTGTTAGCCTCGAGTCTTCTCAAATCAAGAGGAAACACAGATTGAGGCTGGCATCACAAGAATGACAAAGTGAACGAGGAGACAGCTGCAGTTGTCTGAGGCAAAGAAGACCAAGCAGAAACCAGGGCCAGCCAGGGCAAGCCTTGGAGATCAGGGCTGAAAAGTTCTTCAAGAGGCCTCTGATCCAGAGTGGTGACAGTGAAGTCCAAGGGCTTGCCTAAGGCCACACAGAAAGTTCCAGAAACTCTGGATTCTGCCTCCTAGTCATTTTCTATATTTTTCTTGCACTCTTAATAGGAAACTTAAGCCTAGCTTTCCACTCAATAAGCCAGAAGACCTGAGGGTCAGGGCTGGGCTGAATGGAGACAAGCAGCTCTAGAGAGCAGGATTCAGACACTGGGTCTAGAGACACAGCAGTGCACACCCTGCCATTTCTTCACCTCTCACTCACATCCACACATGGTTAGTGAGAAAGAGGTACCAGTGAGCTGCCTGAGGGAAGAAGCAGAGACTGAAATGTAGCATTTATGTTTCAGAGGTAGAACCATGTTGTGCATTGGTCACAAAGCATCTTAGTAAGTTAAGAAGTTCTAGAGTAAAAAGCCACATGAAGTGTAGATTTTCAATGAAGGTGAAGGAAAGCAAGAGAAATATGTCCTCAGGCTAACTTTAGAAACATTTCCTTATAGACTTGAGGAGGTCCTGTCTATGAGCCTCTCCCATCTTCCCCAGTGCAGAAGTTAGCTTGAGAGGCAAATACAGGACCTGTTTTTCCTCTGAAGTGGTGAGTGCTCTTGGTTTCTTGACTGCCAGCTGTGGCAGAGTTTCTCGAAAAACAGATGCTCATGGGGAAAACTAGAGCTGACAGCCTGTGGGATCTAGGCATCTGGTTATTTCTGAAGGAGTTGACCTTACCAGCCCTTTCCCTCTAGGTCTAGAACAGACTGGACTCTCAGACACACACAACTATTTGCCAAAGAAAAGTACACAACACTCTGAACCATTAGATCACTTAATGTTATCTTGCTAATTACCAACAACTAAAACTGAGAAAAGTAATAATAGGCAGTGTTTTTTAAAGCTCATTTCTCAGCCTAGTTGCCTTGTCAACCCCTGCACAAGTCTCATTCACCTTTAAGTGTGATGTGACCTCTCCTGGAAGTCTGTCCCCAAGTGGAAGGTAGATGACTATACCAGATGCTGAAGCTCCTCCTCCTAGATCTTTTTTTTTTTTTGGGTCCAGTCATGGGGCCTGAACTCTGGGCCTGGGCGCTGTCCCTCAGCTTTTCAGCTCAAGGCTAGCGCTCTACCACTTGAGCCACAGTGCCACTTACAGCTTTTTTCTTTTTGCTTATGTGGTGCTGAGGAATCGAACCCAGGGCCTCAGGCATGCAAGGCAAGCGCTCTACCACTGAGCCACCTTCCCAGCCCCCTCCTCCTAGATCTTCTGTTGCTCTACTGTTTCTCTGCAGCTCACCTTAGCATCCTGAATTCCTTTGGTCTTCCCAGTTGGAATGCTTTTGTTTTCAATGTCCCCATTTGAATATTTTTTGGAAGAACTGCCCTATCACGTACTTACAAGCAGTTGAGTCGAATTTTGGGGGCTGTGTTCACCTCTGTATCTCAGGATTTGCCAATGGACCCAACGGGAGCTTAGTGAATGAATGAGCTGTTCATTCTAGCTATTGGGATAATTCCAGCACAAGAGTGAACCCAGACACATCCTGACACCTTGAAGGAAGCATAGGCCCTAGTAAATAACAACATGCATGCTCTTCTGCAAATGGTTTGCTTCAGACAGGACTCCTTTCTTGCACCCTTCTTAGGAGTCTCTATCAGCATACTCTTGGCCTTTAGTTGCCAATTCTATTTTTCAGTTAGACCTTCCTCTTTAAAAGATACACTATGTGACCTCTGTCTTCCTTCTGCATGGTAGACTCTGCCCCAGGATTTCTATTCATCTCTTCCCTTCTAGCTCACTGTTGGATTCTGATCTGCCTCTGAATTCCACCTCAGCCCTGTGCTCGCATATCAGGTCTGCTGTCCCAATTCAGCCTTAGCAGCTACCTGTCCACATAGCAGAATTTAGGGTTTTAGACTCCAATCACCCCAGCAGCATCCCTCTGTTCTCACTCAGTGCCAGAAGAGTGCGGAATCTGGTTGCGCCAGAGAAAGCCAGCTTGTTGCCACAGCATAGTCTCTGGCATGTCCAGGCAGGCCTAGGCAAGTCACTGGAGGTTCTGCTGTCATGAAGTCCATAGATTTCCCAGAAGCAATTCAAGTGGTGTCTTGGAATGGACACTTATCCCAGATGGAGATGCAGGCAGGTTGAAGGCCTTTACACTCTTAGTCTTTGGTGGCATGGAGGGATAATGGACCATGAGCTTAATACTCTGAAGAAGGACCCTGAGGTCTGTTTGCCCAATTTACTTGAGGGTAGAGAGGGGGCCCAGAAATAACAAGTCAGATAAAGAAATGAAAAAATATGAGAAAAAGAGGCTGTTGGTGGAAGAGGAGGCCACAGTTCTAGCAGAAGACACTCAAGCAAGTGTCAAAGCAGGAAAAGTCACTGGACGGGGCTGTTTGATTCTGGGGGAACTGTGCCTAAACCTCTCAGACTAAAGAAAGAGGAAAGCCGGGCGCTGGTGGCTCACGCCTGTAATCCTAGCTACTCAGGATGCTGAGATCTAAGGATCGCAGTTCAAAGCCAGCCCGGGCAGGAGAGACCGTGAGACTCTTATCTCCAATAAACCACCAGAAAACCGGAAGTGGCGCTGTAGCTCAAGTGGTAGAGCGCTCGCCTTGAGCTGAAGAGCTGAAGGACAGCGCCCAGGCCCAGAGTTCAAGCCCCACGGCCGACCAAAAAAAAAAAAAAAAAGAAAGAGGAAAAAAATGTGCTTGGAAATGAACTTTGTGCGCCAGTGTTTCTTTCTCCTTGCTAAGGTGGCAAACACAATCTTTTCTTCAAACATTCACAAGCAAGTTGTGAGCACTTGGGAGTTAATCTGGAGAGTGGGGGGTGGAGGGGAGTATGGGGAATAGAAGTGGCAGTGACCTTGGCTAGGCAGTCAAACAGGACAGAGGCCTGTTAATGGTTTACAGCCAAGAGGCCTGGGGATTCCCTGACTTGCAACAAATCACAGGCCCAGGGAACCACAAAGGCTCTGCTCAGGGTGGTCCGTGGAGGAAGGGCCATGCTCTAACATGTCTAGTCTGAAGTATTTCCCTGTATTCACTTCTCCCACACTGCTTGGTTCACTAGCCTCCTACATCCTCCCCTACTCACTTGGCTGTCAGGGAACCAAGCAATCTCCCTGCCTCCTCTTCCTTCAACAAGTATGTACTGTCTTCCTGGCCTGGAGAAGCAGCAGTCAAGATCCTTCAGGGAGCCTCACTCAAAAGTGAGGACATAGACACACATAGAGCAACTCAGACAGCTGATATGTTCACGGAGAGAAAAATTAAGCCGAGAAGGGGAAAATTGAATGGCAGTGGCCATGGATGGGAAAGGGTTACATTTTTAAAGACAGAGGTCAGGAAAGACCTTGCACTTGAAATTCTTGTTAAACTTCTTTGTGGCAGCCAGCCTGCTACCCACTGGGTCCAGGCTGCATTGGGTACAGAATCAATTAAGAATGAAACGATGTGTGAACTTCACAGGCAAGCTCCTACCCCAACACCTTGAATCTCTCCAACAGAGATTCCCTGGTGATCTTCCCCAAACACCAGGACTGACACATCCTTACCCTGTTTATGACACTTCAGCAACATTTCTTGGGCTACGACGGTCAAATTCTGGCTCCTCAGCAGGTTTAAATCCTTCAGATCCTTGTCCCATCACTGTCTTAGTCTGGTGTCCAGCCACAGCCTTTACCCTCACTCACTAGGAAGGCACAAACCTTAACTTGTCTCGCTTAGTCCTGGTTTGTGCCTGTCACCCTGCCCTCATTATTAATCGTGTATCATGTTTCTCTCAGGAGTGTCCCAATGTGGACACTACACTATGTGGTCACACTGTTTGTTTGGTCATGCTGTGGTCACCCACTGCTTCACTGATAGAAAATACTCACAATTGAAAAATGCTCTCTACCATCCAACTTCTGCCTTTGGCTCCCGCTCTTTCTTTTATCTAAGTTACTCTCTCCTGCCTTGCTTGTCTGACAAAATTCTCTATTTCTTAAAACCATCTTGGGCTCCCACCTGTAATCATAGCTACTCAGGAGACTGAGTTTGAAGCCAACCTGCACATCCAAATCCAAGAAACTCATCTGCAATTAGCCAGCAAAAAGCTGGAACTAGAGGTGTGGTTTAATGAAAAAACTAAGCCCCATGTTCAAGCCCCAGTACTAGTGCATGCGTGTGCATGCATGCGTGCACACACACATACACACACACAGAGATAAGAACCATTTTAGATGTATTGTCTTGCACCCCTATCCCTCTGTGGGGTAATCATCTGCTCCCCCTGTCTGCTTCCCTAGGAGGTGAACCTTTCACTAGTCCTGTTTGCCACATGCCTTTGTCATATCGTCCTGTCTACCTCTGCACTGGGGAAGGGGCCTGTATTCTGTTCTCTTTAGGGTTCCTGGAGCTGTGTGGTTTCTGAACCAGAGCAGGTATCTAGTGAATAGTCAAGCTCTAGCTGTCAATACAGATAGGCTTATGTGCTTTCAAGGACACAGAACTTGAGACTGGGTCCACTGTACATTTCTTTCCCACCAATTCCTTCATGGTATAAAGTTGATGACCCAATGGTGGATCACTTGTTGATCTACACCTTTATTTTCCAGCTCACAGGTGCTCACTCACCTGAACTGTGATGGCTCCCCTTTCCCGTGGGGAGTAGCCACTGTTCCATGTACCGTAGTTCTGAGGGTTGTTTTATTTTGTTTGCACGACTGGGAGTTGAACCCAGACTCTATTGTTTGATTACTTGAACCATGCCTCTGGCCTTTTGTCTTTTATTTTGTTTTTGAGACAGGGTCTTTCTAACTTGGCCTGTGCTGGCCTTAACCTCATCATCCTCCCGCCTCTACCTCACGAGTAGCTGGCTCTGTAAGCCTGCACCATCATACCTAGCTTAGTTCTGAGTCTTGATCAGGGAGGAAAGAAGGATATGAACAGCTTAGGAAGAGACTCAGAGAGAAGGAAAGGGAAGAAAAAAGCATATTTTATCCAAATCTGATGTGAGGAGTTTCTAGAAAAGGAAGCAACCCCAAGGGAACGTTTTAGTGTCAGCATCTTATTTTTAAGTAGCTGGGAAAGAACAAAGCAAGTCTTGCTCAAGGAAGGACCAGAAAAAACATTCAACTGATGTTGTAAGGAAAGGAGACAAGATGGCAAGAGGCGTGTGGAGGGAAGTACTCAGCACAAACTGGGATATAGAACTTGGGGTCCACTTGTTCAGGCATCCATTTATTATTCATGTGGAGGCACATCCACACAACTCAGTATACTATGTTAATTGTAGTCTCCAAGGACAGTCAGTGAGAAAAACAAAAGGGTCAGTCTATGCCAGCCTAGTGAGGAAGCCAGATCACATGCTGCTTTGTAATTGTGGTAAGGAACGGTGGGTGATGGTGGCTCATGCCTCTAACTCTAGCTACTTAGGAGACCAAGATCTAAGGACCATGGTATGCGTCAAGCTTGAGCAGGAAATTCCATGAGACTCTTACCTCCAATTAACCAGCAAAAAAGCCAGAAGTGGAGCTGTGGCTCAAATGGTAGAGCACTATCCTTGAGAGAAAAAAGCTAAAGGATAATACCCAGACCCTGAGTTCAAGCTCCAGCACCGGCACAAAGGAAAAAAAAAATGTGACAAGAGGAGGAAGAAAGCCTACTGATGGGGTATGCTAATGCAGGGTAGGCAAGAGTTTTGTCTGAGAAAGGAAAGGAAAAATTGTGAGCTTAGGATGACTAGAGATCAATTGAGTCTGGGGAGGATGGGAGAGGTGGACCCCTGAGAAGGTAATTCCATCTGGACGTGTCTTGGGCGCGACAGGACCCAAGTGTAGCAATGTGGGTTCTAAGGTCAGAGAGTGAGAAGAAAGGACAAGGTGTGGCAGCCGACAGAGGAGGAGCCAGATCCCACAAGGCTGTGGCAGTCTGTGTGGAGGCTCTGTCTCCGTGCTAAAGAGCCTGGGATGACATGGGGAGGAGTTCTCTGAAAAACCTCATCCTAGTTGTCAAAAGGTTCTGAAATGGAGAGATCACTTCGAAAGCCATTGCAAGAATCCAGGCAAGAATTGTGTAGGAGTTGGGACTAGGGAGGGGCCCATGTGACTTCTGATAGTTTAATCCTATAAAGGAAAGACTCAGACTGAAGACTTAGGGTAAATAAATCTGCAAAAGGTCTGGCTTAGAGCAAATGTTCAGTAAATATGTGGTTCCCTCCCTCCTGATGTAAAGAAGGCACCTGTCCCTTGGCTGAGGCTCCTGGGCCTGTTGGGCTCTGCTTTCTGACATGATTTTTGTTTAATTCACAGGAGTAACCCTATGTTTGTGTAGGGAAATGAGAGCAGGAAGCAGCCTGAGACACATTGTAAAGAAGTTCCTTTCTAAAATATTTTCTGAAGCATGAAAAGAGAAGACAGTATAGAACCTAGGATGTCAGAGATATCTACACCAAGTGAGGTTTGTAGGTAAAAAAAAAAAATGACATTGGCCTCTGATCCACGTGGAGAGGGCTTGTGTGCCTGGCTAAGAAGATTTTGGACTCCTGGGAATGCTGTCACTTCTGAGGTTTCCTTGCCAAACACTTCTCTTGTAGCCAATAACGTAATGAAAATTGCATAGGACTGAGATGGAGTGACTCAGATAAAGAACTCCTGTGCTCATTCTAATGTGTGTACAGTATTGGGTGACAGGCTCTTCCAATGGAAAAAAGGGGAGATCGCCTACCCCTCAGGAGAGGAAGAGAAAGCCTCCTCCTGTTTCTTGTGCTCAAGTGGAACAAAGGGCTCCCCACTGGATAGTTTAAAAGTGCATAACTAAGACAGATCCCACTTTTGAATCTGTCAGATGGCATTATTCTTGGCCCAGTCACTAATGCTGCTGACCCAGAGGAAAGTGCAATGTTATTATTTTTCCCTCTCAAAGAAAGATACCACCTACAAAGGAGAGCTCACCTTGCTGCCCTAAAAGCAAAGTGCTCACTTCTCAAGACAATTCTTGCAAAAGTTATTGTAACAGAAATGATTCCTTAGAACTCTGTAATCACAAAAGAAAGTAACACTTCCTTTGAGAGCCCAAATAATGATGACATTGATCCTAGCAGCTTGATGGCCAATAAGTAGCTCTCTTCCAAATGCCCTTTGGTTATGTCAAAGAGCAGCTAAGAGGATGCCCCAATCTAGACTCTCAGCTACAGATACCTGCAGTAGGGCCCTCCTCCTCTCCCAGTAGGCTGCTCACTCATCCTGAGCTTCTCTGAAGGTCCTGCCTCTCATAAGAATGCCAGTGACCCCCGCCCAGGACTCTCTCCATGGCCAGGGAACTGTTGTAGGGTTCTGAGCAGAGACTCCAGTTCTGAGCAGGAACATCCAGCTCTGACTTGCCTTTCAATAGGATCATGTTGTTGCTGTGATGAAAACAAACTGTAGGGGGCAGTGTCACAGGAGACCTGTGGTATGCAGGTTAGAGATGACAGGGCAAGAACCAGGGTGGTCGCAGTGGAGGTGGTGACAGGTAGTTGAATTCTGGATGTACTTAAAAACAAAATAAAAAAAAATAAAAGAACCAGTAGAATTGCCTGGTTGGAATCTTCAGAAAAAGAAGAGTTGAAGCCAGGCGCTGGTGGCTCATGCCTGAAATCCTAGCTACTCAGGAGGCTGAGATCTGAGGGTCATGGTTCAAAGCCAGGCTGGGTAGCAAAGTCTGTGAGACTCTTATCTCCAATAAACCACCAGAAAACTGGAAGTGGTGCTGTGGCTCAAGTGGAAGAGCACTAGCTTTGAGCTGAAGAGCTGAGGGACAGAGCCCAGGCCCAGAGTTCAAGCCCTGCCACTGACTAAATAAATAAGGAGTTTAGAAGACTGCAAGATCCTCAGACTCAGAATTAGCATAGATGGAACTGCTACTCCCCCAGTGTCAACATTCCTTGAATAGAAAATCAGCATTGTTTATTTTATTTGCTTGATAAGTCCCTACAGTTGTCACTGATGATGAAGTTGAATGGGGAAGCCGAAAGGCTATTTTCTGACTTGCTTCACTGAAGATTATATTTACTTCTAGCAAGCAGACTACAGTCACTTGTCAAAAAAAATTCAGATTAAAAAAAAACAACTCAGACAATTTACAGGAAATCTAAGAACACTAAAAATAAACCATAAAACTATTTAAGATGAAAAAAAAAGTACTTAGATAATCTTTGCCAATAAGAAAACCCAAAGGGAAATTTTTTATTGCTAAAAGGAGAAACACAAAACTAAAAAAAAAAAAACCCTGAATTCAAGACTAATAACGTGGGGGAAGGAGGGACAGGGGAGAATCCAATACAGCTGGACTGCTATACAGGTTGAGGGAGAAGATGATGATTTAAGACAGAACTAAAAAAAAACAGACAACATCCTAGAATAAGTGATGTGATTTATACACATAAAGACTAGGGAAATATATAATAGTGTGGAAGGGCCTAAGCAATCATGTTCACTAGCTGGAGTTCAAATTCTGGTTCTACTTTTAAGTAGCTTTCTAACTTGGTTCACTCAACCTCACTGTGACTCAGTTTCTTCATCTGAAAAACGATAGCAGTATTTACTTTGCAGGCTTATTATGAAGATTGAATGGTAGGAAGGTGTGTAAGGCACTCCCCAAAAGGGCTAGGCAGGTACTAAGTTATAATTATGGAACTATTTAGTGTAGTTTCTTGGTTTCAATTTACTATACTTCCTGACACTTATTAAGGACATATTTAGTGTTAGCTATTATTAATATTGTTGCGATATTTAGTATCCTTATTGTCTTTGGGTAAAAGAGATGACATACAAAAGGTTCTCTGTGTATAAAGGGCTTAGAGACTTAGGGACTATCCAGCTTTAGGATTCTTTGGAATTTTGATGCAAAAGTTGCCAACATCTTACTCATTGGCCAGAGTTGACCCACAGGGGAATGAACACAGGTTAGTCTTGAGGTCTGCCTATGTAAGACTGAGCTAAATGAGTATGGGAGAGGGCATAGCAACAGCAAGAATGCTATAAACCAGTAACCAGACAAAGCTGACTTCACTGAGTGAGGTGTTGGCCACTTCTACAGCCAGCTATGGAGTCTATCCGTTTCCTCTCCTTTCTCTCAGCTTGCCCCCAACCCTGTTTTCTCTTTCTTCCTTTCTCTCGCTCTCTCTTTCTTTCTTTCCTTTTCTTTCTTCCTTCCTTTTCTTTCTTCTCTCTCTCTTCTCTTCCTCCCTTCCTCTTTCTTTTTTCTCTTCCTTCTTTCCTTCCTTTTCTTTCTCTCTTCTTTCTCTCTTCTTTCCCTCCTTCCCTCCCCTTCCTTCCTTCCTTTCTTTCTTCCTTTCTTCTTTCTTTCTTTCTTCCTTCCTTTCTGGGGTGTGTGTGTGTGTGTGTGTGTGTGTGTGTGTGTGTGTGTGTGTGTGTGTGTGTGTGTGTGTGTGTGTGTGTGTGTGTGTGTTGATCCTAGGGCTTGATCTCAGAGCCTGGTTGTTATCCCTAAGCTTTTATCCCCCTCAAAACTAGAGATCTACCACTTGAGCCATAGCTCTACTTCTAGCTTTTTGGAAATGAATTGGAGATAAGAATCTCACAGACTTGGCTGGCTTAAAACCAGGATCCTCAGATCTCAGCCTCCTGAGTAACTAGGATTACAAGCATGAGCCACCAGCACCTAGCCCCAACCCTAAGCTTTTAATTGTGCTTTCCCAACACAGCTGGCAGCAGCTGCCTTTGTATTTTCTGGACCCTTTTTCCCCTCTCAGCTGAGAATCCCCAACTGTGAGATAAGCCAATTCAATGTGCTTAAAAAAAAAAAAAAACAGATCAGAGGCCAGGTTTTGTTTTGCTTTGTTAATTGCATATCAAGCTGTCACCTAGAGCTTAGCACAGGGTATGAACATACCCGTAAATTATCCAGTATTCAAAGGCAATTTTGATATTGCTCTGAGGAGCTGCTTTATGCTCAAATGAGCATGAGGTATTTTGCAAAGGTAAGCATTCAGAGAGAGTTGTTAATGATTTGAACCTAGGGTATTTGGGTGACTGCAAGTAGCAACTGATATATCAACTGATATATCCCGAGTGGGCATGAATTCACAGTGGCTGATGGAGAACCCATTTGGGCACCATTTTATAAAACAGTATGATCCATTACAGTTTCACAATTCACAAGTGCTCATTGTGACAGCAATGGAGTTTGGTGGGAAAACTAGGATTATTTTTTTATCCATTAGGCCACTGAGACTGACAAACCTAGGGATTTCTGACATTTGATCTCACATTCTCAGGTCTACCTCCTGTGTTTGATCCCTACTTCTTACAGATTCTTCTGCTGGCAATTCTAACTACAAAGTCAAGCTTTTCCCAGATTCTAGGTCAATCTCCATAGGACTTTTCAATCATATGTCAGTGTGTGTGTGTGTGTGTGTGTGTGTGTGTGTGTGTGTGTGTGTGTGTTGGTTCTGGACCTTGACCTCAGAGAGCCTGGACATGTCTCTTAGATTCTTTGCTCCAGGCTGGCCCTCTACCACTTAAAATGTAGCTCCACTTTCAGCTTTTTGGTGATTAATTGGAAATAAGAGTCTCATGGACTTTCCTGTCTGGGCTGGTTTCAAACATGATCATCAGATCATGAGTAGCTAGGATAACAGGCACAAGGGTCCAGTAATTGTCAGTCATGGGATTTTTGTCTTTTCATTTGAACAGGCATCGTTCAAACACGAGGAAAGACGAGAACATAGAAGGCTGGCCCTCTAGCCAAGCACTGGTGGCCCATGCCTGTAATCTTAGCTACTCAGGAGTCTGAAGTTTGAGGATCACAGTTTAAAACCAACCTGAGGAGAAAAGTCAGAGACTCTAATGTCCAGTTAACCAGCAAAAAGCCACAAGTGGAGGTATAGCACAAGTGGTATGGCCTAAAGCAAAAAGCTAAGGGAGAGTACACTGGCCCTGAGTCCAAGCCCCAATACTGGTGTGTGCGTGCGCACGTGCACACGCGGGCACACACACACACACATACACACACACACACACATTATGCTCTCCCCCACAAAATAGGTCGTTACCCACTGCTAGGGCTAGAAATGCACATAAAATCAGCCTCATCCTCAGTTTGTTCTTCCCGAGAGTTCATTTCTAATTAACTCTGGTTTGCTCAAAAAATTCAGCCCTATCCTCATCCCATTGTAGCCATAACCTGCTGGGAAGCAAAAGTGCCTTTTGCTCAACTTCCAAGATAAAGTCTGTCTGTGGAAGGAATCTTTCCCTACTGCCCCACACATGCACCGCAGCTTCTGAAGGCTTCTAAGAGTCTCCTTGGTGCTTGAGCTCAGGCACAGCTGCCAGAGCTACCCAAGCAAGGGATCCCAGATGGGATGAGAATGGGCCCTGTCCTTGCTTCTCCCCTTGGGGATGCTTGTTTGTTCTGTTTTTGGGTCCAGTCATGGGGCCTGAACTCTGGGCCTGGGCGCTGTCCCTCAGCTCTTCAGTTCAAGGCTAGCGTTCTACCACTTGCGCCACAGTGCCAGATTCTGGCTTTTTTTCTTTTTGCTTATGTGGTGCTGGGGAATCGAACCCAGGGCCTCAGGCGTGCAAGGCAAGCGCTCTACCACTGAGCCACCTTCCCAGCCCGATCCCCTTGGGGATGCTTTCTGGTGCTAGGCTCTGAACATGGGGTCAACCAGCTGCCTCCATCTCCCTTTCCAAGACAGTAGCTGGGCCATCTAGTCTTCCTTTATGATTGACATTAGATCAAGCTGCCAGAAGAGTACTGGTATGCCAAATATGTGGCTCTTCCTCCGGTTTTACAAAGGACATGTGAGTTACTCTGGGATAATGGTCTCATGCCAGTGCTTAGGCTTGCGTGGCCTCTTTCTTTGTCTCATCTGTCGTCTGACCACTGTGCCACCTCTAGGGAACTGTGGACCCAAGGGTAGTGAGCTGTGCAGGCACTACAGGTTTTCCCGTCAACAAATAGATGATCTCCCTTAGAGGAACTATAGTACAGAGAAGGATATTAAATACAAAGGGACAATAAAAATGCAGTCATAAATAGGAGTCCCATAGATGAAGATGCTTGGGCCATGTGTTCCAGACAGAAGAAATGGCGATGTAAATGCTATTGGCCAGAAAGAACATTCCTTAGATGTTGGAATTAAGGAAGAAAAAGAAGCTCAGTATTACTAGAGTATTTACTAGCAAAAGACAGGGCCAAGTAAAGACGAAGTGACACATGAGTAGACAGGCATCACCTTAAGAACCTTTGGAGGCTGTAATGGAGGCAGCACTACAGATTGACACTCTGAAAGATGATTATAATTTGAAGAACAGATGTGGAGATATATAGGCAGATAGCAGATAGGAGGAAGTCTGGTGAGCATTGCCAGTGGCTTGCTCCAACTTAGTCCAAGGAATGAAGGAATGAGGATGCTATTGGCACAGGTGGAGTCTATGGGTCTGGTGGCTTATTAGACAGCAGTAAGTAGAGGTAGCAGTCTCTGGGCTGGGGGGAAGCTTCCAGAAGGTGGCGGGAGAGTGGTCATTTCCTTAGGCTGCTATAATAAAACACTGCAAACTCAGAGACTTAGAATGGTAGACATTTCTTGTGTTACTGCTCTGGTGGTTGTGATGTCAGCAGGCGATATATTCTGAAGGCGCTAGGGAGAGATCTGTTTCTGGATCCTCTCAAAGCTTCCAATTCAATCCATACAATGCAGGGAGAGAGGGGGAATGTTGTTCTCTAAGACTTCTGTGGTGATCAAGATGAAACCTTGAGTTTGGCTATAGAAAACCCATGAGATGTCTAGAAGACAAATTGACCTATTGGGTTCGTGTTCAGAAGAAAGCAGGTCAGAAATATAGATATGAGAATCTTTGATATCTAAGAGGGACAAGATGGTGTGACTCTTCGGGGTGGGCCATACTACCCAGGAGAAATGATCAAGTCATCTTTTCATCTTTGCAGCCCCAGAATGGAGCCCAACCAATGCCTGTGCTAGCAATGCTCAGCGAATAACTAATAAAATAAATAAATAAAAGGCTTCTGCAGCTCTGCTTTAGCTTGAGGTACAAATGCTTTACATGGTAATTGCTTACCCTCCTCTGCCTCTGTGACCTGAGGAGAGCATTTTCTCTATAGAATATCATGCCTATGAATAAAGATGGCACAAAACAATCCACTGAACGATGATATGGGGGAGGGAGAGACAGGAAAAAGCAGAGCAATAGAGAGAGTTAATCTGATCAATGTGTAATGTATATGCGTGTGTGACATTCTCTGTGTATGTTTGTACAATCACTTGTTGGTGCAATTAATATATTCTAGTAAAAACGAAAAAAACAGAGTACTCTGTATATATGTATGAAAGTATCAGAATGAAGCACACCGTGTAGAACTAATAGATGCGAATAAAAAAAAATCTTTCAGAAGAAAAAAGAAGAGCCAGGCATTGGTGGCTCATGCCTATAACCTAACTACTCAGGCGGTTGAGATTGGGAAGATTGTGGTGTGAAGCCAGCCAGGTTGTCTGGCTTTGGAGACTCTAGCTCCAAAATAACCAGCAAAATCATCAGTCTGGAAGCATGGCTCAAATGGTAGAGCACCAACCAGCTGTGAACAAGAAAGCTGAGTTCAAGACCCGATGCTGGAAGAAGAGAAGGAAGAAGTGAGGAGGAGGAGAGCAAGGAGGACAAGGAAGAGGAAGTTAAGACTAATTAGAAGAAACCTCAATTCTAATTTAGTAAGTTAACCTGAAGAGTTCCCTTCAGCACCTCTCATGTACTCTAAGGCTGAGGGATTCTGAAGTTATGTCCATCTCCTGACCTAAAAAATGTGAGCGTTGGGTGTGTGTGTGTGTGTGTGTGTGTGTGTGTGTGTGTGTGTGTGTTGACAATAGATGCTTTCCTGGCTCTGGTTCTGAAGGAGACCTGGGGAGCTTGGGTATCAATCTACAAATACAGTTCCTTATTTCTTTACATCTCCTGCCGGGAATGGTCATGTGTGTCTCCCACTGCATGTCGAGAGTTTACCCTGGCTCTATGGAAGGTTCTTCACTACTTCACAGAGTGCAGGTGGGAAACTTCTCTTCATTTCTTACCTCTTCTTGAGTTGTCTTGTAGGACATCTTGAGCAAATAGATTTTGTTATTTTTTGAGCTGAGCTGAGAAAGGCAATCAGCATTAGCAGGAAAGCCACTTTGTTTTATCAGTGTGACATTCTGAAGACTCTGAAAGACCTAGGCTTCATCTTGGGGTGCCTAAGAATCTGCATGATCCATACCTTCCTGGGGTATGGAGCTAAGGTGAGAAGAAGAGAAGAAAAAGAGAAGAACTAGAAGAGAAAAGTAGAAGATGAAAGTGCCTATGGGAAGGTAACGAGTGAAAATCGAGGCAAAAAAGGGATTCTGAGTGCATCCATTGGGGACCTTACTGAATCCATGGCTTAAAAGTGAGGTAGCATTTATGGAGGTCTAGTCTCTGCTTGGATAGACACCCAGAATCTGGGCTAATCAAGCAGCAACCTGAACCCGCCCCCACTTCCTGCCTCCTCCTTGTCTTCTGCCAAGGGCATCCTCTCAGGAGTGGAGAACAGCTTGCTATCGGCTGAATTCATTTGGCATATTATAGGAAGAGGTGTGTATGCATCTCATTCTTTTCAATGGCTGACCTATGCCCATCTGCCTATATGTATAATTTTGTGTATCCCTCAAATGATATAATAACTACCCAAACGTCTCTTTGAAGTTCCCCTCTCCTGCTAGCACATAGGTCAGATGACTGTGAAGACATGGACAAGCTGGGCCTGGGCATGTACAGAGAGAACTAGAAGTTTCTTAGTTTGGGCTAGTTCTTCCGACGAGCCCAGTTCTGATGTTCCAAACTTATTGTCACCTGTAGAAAAGTACAGGCCTAGCCTCCCAGCAAAGTCCCAGACATCGTACCTCATAGTCTGCCATCTTCCACCTGTGACAAAACCACTTACCCGAAGACAGGGAAAGTAGAGGATCTTTCAAGGACCAAATAGGGCTGTCTCAGGTATAAGGGAGTGTTAGAAATGTCTTCCCTACCTTTGGTTGACCCTTGCAGCCAACTGCCTCAGTCCTGGCTAGCACCTGAGCAAATCAGCTGAAAGGAGGAAAGATTTATTTTGGTTATGGCTTCAGCGGTTTTGATCTATGATCAGCTGGCTCTGTTATTTTCAGGCCTGTGAGGGGGCAGTATCATGGTGAGAGTGTATGATAGAAGAGTCTGCAGGAAGCAAAGAAAGAAAAAGAGCCAGGGACCCACTCCCTTCAACGAAGACCCACTTCCTAGTGTCCATCCCCTCCCAATAGTCCACCCCAATATGAATCCATTGATAGATTCATCCGCTGATAAATCCGGAGCCCTCATGGTCCAATCACTTCACGAAGGCCTCACCTCTGAATGTGTTGCTCTGGGAACCAAGCCTTCAACATTTAGGCCTTTGGAGGTTATTTCAGGTCTTCACTATAACAATAACTATCCTATATCCAGGGAGGCTATTCTCAGGTTCTATTGTACTAAACCTCTAAAGCTGGGAAAACAATCTCCTTTCATTTCCCTCATCATCATCATCATACCACTTCCTCTTAATTTCCAAGCCTCATTTGTACCTCTTCCCACAGTCTGTCTGAGCCACAGCAAACTTCTATTTTGCCAGAAATAATAGAGCAAAGGAGTGTGGGTGGCAAGGCCCCAACACCCAAGCTTGGGCTTCCATTTCCCGCCATTGTTCCCTCCGTCAGGTCTGAGCTGTCCTGGGGTGGGGGGGCGGGGAGTTTTTCCAGATAAAAGGAACCTGGTTGGCTGCCAGTGATTGGGCAGGTTCACAGCCCGGCCTCCTGATGGGCAAGCAGTGATTCAGACTCAGATCCTGCTTATCTCCCACGCTTATCACTTGTCTTCAGCTGCCAGGAGACAGACAATGGGGCAGAGAGGCATTTTGGCTGAGCCAGGCCTTGGGTAGCCCCAAGGGTTTTCAGAGGCCTCCCAACAGCTAGCAGCAGGCAGTCTCACCAGGTCATTGGGAGAGGGATTTCATTTCTGTTTTCACTGCTCAGTCCTTTCCCTTTTAAAGGAGCAGGAATTCAATGAGTTCTTTGGGGAATATAGTGTTTCCTTGGAGCCATAACAGCAAAAGTGGATCTCTCTGTATCCATTGATTCATCACTTCTCTAGACCTGTTTAAAGAAACCCAGGACTTCAGAGAATACAAACTATTCAGAGGAGACATGCCCCTGAGGGCCTTTCAAAAGGATAGCTCCCATCCCCACCAACTGTATTTAACATTAGAAGTAACCCTGATGGGAAAACTAGCAAGCCTGAATTGTGCCAATGCCAGGTCCCACATGATAGATGATATTCGTATTATAGTTAGGTTGCCATTGGGGAAATTGGGTGAAAACTACAATTTTCTTACAACTTCCTATGATTTTTGTAATTCTTCTAAAGCAAAATGTTTTTTCCCCCTTAATCTCAATGGTTCCCTAAACTCAGCCAGAATGACTTGTCATTAAAAAAAAGTCACCCAGCTTATAATAATTTCATATAAAAACAAGAGCAAACAAAACAGAGTACGAACAAAAAGAACTTCTTTCCCTGTCTACAAAATATTTCTTGAAAACAAAAAACTACAAACAAAACACACACACACACACAATTAGGGGCTGGGAATGTGGCTTAGTGGTAGAGTGCTTGCGTGCATAAAGCCCTGGGTTTGATTCTTCAATAATATATAAACAGAAAAAGCTGGAAATGGCGCTGTGGCTCAAGTGGTAGATAGAGTGCTAGCCTTGAGCAAAAGCAGCTCAGGGACAGTGCCCAGGCCTTGAGTTCAAGCCCTTGCACTGGCCAAAAAACAAAAAACAAAAACCAGAGAAACAATCTTATTTCCTCATTGAGTTTCTGTATAAATTACCCTGGACAAAAGTATTTTGTTTAGTATATTATATGCTTAACAGTGTTATACTTCCAGCAAAAAAAACCAAAAAACCAAGAAACAAAAACTGGCAGTTTATTAGAGTAATTAATAGGTAGCATGTAATTTATGTGTAAAAAAAATAAAGACCTCTCTCTGTCTCTGTCTCTCTCTGTCTCTCTGTCTCTTCTCTGTCTCTGTCTCTCTCTCTCTCTCACACACACACACACACACACACACACACACACACACACAAAGCCACCCAGGGCAGTAACTGACAAGGCAGGCTTTGGTGTCTGGCAAACTGCAGTTCACATGCAAGCTTCACCACCTACAAGCTGTGTTGGTGACTTGACCTTGGGCAAGTTACTCAATCCCTCAGAGCTTCAGCTTCCTTATCAAGAAGATCGATCTTTGTGCTTCCCTGATGGGGTAGGTATAAAAAAGAATGAGATAACTCATGGAAAGCACCTAACAGGGCAAATGGTAAACACTAAATTAAAAAAAAATCCTTTTGAAGCCATACTCTATTGAATATAGAGGCCACACTTGTATAGGGCAAGTCTCAGAAACTCAAAGTCATGTGTGTAGTTCAAACACAATTTTAGGGGCCTCAATGAGTCAAGAGGATGCACTCCTGTGAGATACACACTCACCTGCTGAAATTCAAAGAATGGGACTTGGAGACAGCCAAAGGGAGACTTTAACGATTAGTGGTAATTATATCAGAGAGGTCACAGTGAGTTGCTTATTCCCTAATGCCAGCTATGGTTTATGGGTTAATTTTAATGCATACACTTGTGGGGATTGGTGGAATTTTGGAAGTGGGCTTTGGTTGGCTCCACCCTGCTTTGTTCTTTTGTAATGGGAAGGATTTTTTTGTGAGGGAAGGGGTAATGTACTTTTTGGCATGTACATCGATTTTACTTATTTTCTCATTTTATTGTAGTCCACCTTTTCCCCTGGCTCTCGACCCCCTTCCCCGCCCCCCCATTCTGATGTTGTTTGCTTAGGCACCTTCAAGGTGTACAAACTTCACAGTCACCACTATGAATGTAGGGTTATATCAGATATGTCATTTTGAAAATGGACTGCCAATAATTATTTCTTGCACTCTTGAATACAGTTCAAACATAAGTTAAAGGGTAGTGGAAGAATTGTTCAACTTCTGTCTGAATTTTTCCCTTGTATTTTGACCAAGTTCCTCCTCCTGGGTTTGATATTTGAGAATGGAAAGGAAAGCAGGACATGGAGGCAGCTATGAAGAAGCAGAGAGAGGAGTCAGAGGCAGTAGAAGGTACAATCGTTGGGCCACAAGGTTGTATTGGTAAGATCTTCAAATTTGTTTCCTAAATGACACAGTTGCCAATGACAGAACACATAGCATCCAGTTACCATACAAATAGGCATTGGCTCCAGCCTGTCATCCTGATGCTTGGAGTCGGGTTGGAAGCACAAAGGAGCAGAGGTAATCCCACCACTCATTTTTATAAAATATTCCAGGTCCTCACACTCCAAAAAGAGAAGTACTGCCTTGTTTGGGGGGAAGTCTCTTAGTCACTCATCACTCCCTCCTGAGGATTTAAAAACAGGTCCTAAAGTCAATTCTGGTCATGTCCTTTCTAGTCCTTCTTCCTTTCTCCAGCCCTCTGTTCCAGACATCCTGGTTACTCATCACTTTTCAGATACCACCTGAGTTTCTCTAACCAGGTTGTCCATCTATCTGGAAAACCCCTCCCTCCACCCACTCCTCCAGCACCACTCCCCTCCACCCACCCATTTTACAAATCTGTCATCAAATGCTGTATCTTCCTTGAAGCCTTCTGACACTGTGACTCAGGTCATCTCTCCTCCTTTGAACTCTTTTAGCCCTGGTCTATTTCTCTTCCCCAGCCTATACTGTATTAAGTTATCAAAGATCTACTGTGTCCACTTGATTATGGATGGTAGGCAGGAGTGCATGTGCGTACACAAGTTGGGGTGGAGATGGAATGATAGATGCCAAACAGTCTCTTGAATAAGTATACACATGCAAATTGTGATGCGTGCTATTAAGGACCAGGAGTTAAAGAATTGTGGTGCATGCTCTCTTTTGAAGTCTTTCTGAAGAATGAGCATTTAAACTGAGACTTGATGGACCAGTTGGAGCTGTCAGTTACCAGAGAGAAGAGAAGGATAAGGTACTTCCATGATAAATGAAGATACAGGGGCTGGAGGTGACTCAGGGGTAGTGTCCATGCTTAGTCTCATACAATTTTAGATGTTTGAGAACTGAGAAGGGGGTAGGGTGTGGCCATAGCCTTAAAGAAGCTGAGAGAGGAGTCAGAGGTACTTGGAGGTACAGATGGAGGACCCTGAGGTTGTGGTAAGCATTTTGGGTTTTTTCTTAAGTATAATGAAAACATTTAGAGCTATTAAAATAATGAGGTTTGATACCTAGTAGTAAATCTTTTTTGTTTGATAATTACGAAAAGAAGCAGGAGAGTAAAAGTGGGGTGCCAAGAAGTGGTTGCACCATCTCCGCGTGAGAGATGATGGTGGCATTGGCAATAGGGAGGGAGCAGCTAGCTCTATTTTGGAGGCCTGTCATTATCCTGATTGTAGACACGGAGAGAGAGGCAATTGTTCAAGATTACTCTCCGACTAGGGAATGAGGGTGCCACCCAACAAATAGAGCCATACTTCAAGAATATCAAGTATATGATGGAAATGTCCCAGGGTTCAGTTTTTAGGCATTAAAGTGCAAGTCAAAGGGCTAGGTATATTACTCAGGGGTACAGCCTCTGCCTAGTATATTTGAGTCTCTGGATTCAACCTCCAACTGAGCCCCTGACCTCCTCTTCCCCTTCCCTCCCCCCACCCAGGAAAGTACATATCCTAAATGTGCTGGTACTAGAGTCTAAACTCAGGACGTCAAACTTGCTCAGCTTACTTACTCTACCACTTGAGCCATGCTTTCAGCCCAACTTTTTGCTGGTTAGTTTATTGACGATGTATTCTCTTGGACTTTGCTGCACAGGATAGCTTTGGACCAAGATCCTTCAGATCTCAGAATCCTGAGTAGCTAGGATTGCAGGCATGAGCCACCAACACCTACGTTAAAAATCTTAATTGGCTCTGTTTTGTGATTCTAGAGTCAAGCAACTTGTCATCACCTAAGACTGAATATATTTCAATGGGCTGAACAGTGAGGTGTATGTGTGTGTGTGTATACATATGTACGTGTGTGCACACACACATGTACTGGGAAGGAACCCTGGGCCACTGAGCTATACCTACAGCTCCAGGAGGTTGGTTTTCTTTATAGAGAAGGGCTTTTTAAGAAAAAAAGGTACAAGCAAAGAACAAAAAAACACACCAGATTGGTGGTTTTTAAAGTTGCTTTCCTCATAAGGTGGTGACAGAGAGACAGAGCAACAGAAAAATATCTGATTGTTCAACATTGGGTTTCTTAGCTTTACCTTTTTTGTGAGGATTAAAGGATTAAACAGTGTAAGGATTAAAGCAGAGAGAACTTCACTGAACTAATTGGTCTATTTAGGAAATTTCTCAATTCTTGGAAGATGAGAAAACAACTGAAGTCTCGGTTTTGGTGACATGGAACGTCAGCTTGATTGTCTATTTGCATTTGTAATCTGGTCTATTAGGGCCCAGTATTGGCACTTAAAAAATACTTTGCTCCTATAATTTGTATTTAGCATATGTTAAGTAGGCATCTGGGTATATTGATAGAGATCAGTGAGAGGCTGGATGGAAACATACACTTGGAAGGCAACCAACATTTAGATTTAAGTTCCATGAGTAAACAGAACCTCCTCGGGCCACAGTGCAGAAAGGAGGCTGGAACACTTTATAGGAAACCTGCTTTCATGGTAATAAACCCACTCCCTGAGGAATTAGCTCATTCTTCTTTAATTCAGTGACCAACTTGATCACCTTGTAAAGCCAACAGCTCCCAAGCACCATCAAGATAGCAGTCAGATTTTAGCATGTGGGGCGGGAGGGAGGAAGGGTGGAGAACATATCTAGGTACTATAAAACTCACGCCAGGGGTTGGGAAGGTGGCTCAGTGGTAGAGTGCTTGCCTTGCATGCATGAGGCCCTGGGTTCAATGCCTCAGCACCATATAAACAGAAAAAGCTGGAAGTAGCACTGTGGCTCAAGTGGTAGAGCACTAGCCTTGAGCTGAAGAGCTGAGGGACAGTGCCCAGGCCCAGAGTTCAGGCCCCATGACCTGAAGAAACAAAACAAAATAAAACAACAAAAAAAACCCTCATGTTAAAGTTGATAAACCTCAACAAATGAACTCAAAACAAAGGGTTAGAGAGGGGACAAAGCAAAGGATGGGCACTTTGGGTTTTCAGAGGTGGGAGAAGCCTGGGAAGGTAAATATAAGGGGAGAATACATGGTAGAAGGGTGACTCCTCAGTAAGTCTTGTTATGAGGATTCCTCTGGTATTGTCTCAGCCGATGGGTGTCTCCAGGGATGAACATTCATCCTTCCTGGTACAAAGGGGAAGAATGGCACCCTTAAAATTGATTAATTACTTGCCTTAGGCAAATAACAGTACAGAGTGCTTTTTTTTTCTTTTTGTTCCTTCTCCCTTGTCTACAGCTTTTTGGGAAACATCTTCTTGTCTCTCCTGGCAGGCAACCACCACCTTGTATCTCTTGCTTTTGGCTATTGCCACAACCGCCTGAAAGAATTTTCTGGCTCACTCTCTCCTCAATTTATCTATTGTCTACATTCTAACCAGAGTGGTCTTGGGCCACAAATCTTAGGTCAATCCCTGGCCTAGACCCCTCCAACATGTAGACATTACCTGCAGGATGAAACCTCAGCTCCTAAGCTGGCATTCCAAGGCCTTGATAGTAGAGTTTGAACTCAGGGCTTCAGAGTTGCTAGGCAGCAGCTCTAACATTTGATCCATCCCCACCCTCCAGCCCCCAGCCCTTTTTAGCTTCAGTTATTTTTCAGACTGGGTCTCTCCTTTTTTTGCCCCAGATAGTCTGAGATTACAATCCTACTTATGCCTCCCATTAACTAGGATGGCACTCCTAGTCTGTTGATGGAGATGAAACCATGATAACTTTCTGCATGGACTTGCTTCTATCTTTCCCTGGGATTACAGGAGTGTACCACCATGCTCTGCCAGACCTTGTCTTTCTATGCTTCAGTGTTATTTTCCACTTCAGCACCAAGGTGTGCACAGAGTCCTTTCACGTATTTGGCTGATCTCAGTTCTGATCTGTACTCTTCTTGTTCCCCAATAAAATGTACATATCTCCCTCTTTTCTGGGCCATCCTCCTTGTTTACCACAGAAGATTCCTGAGCAGAAGTGTAACTTGAGCTACACATACTGTTCTAACAAGCTTCTTTAGAGGTGTCAGAATTCACTGATGAGTTTCTTAAGGACAATCAAGGCATCTCTTCACTTGTATATCTATCTATCTATCTATCTATCTATCTATCTATCTATCTATCTATCTATCTATCTATCTTCTATCTATCTAGCTATCTGGCTAGCTAGCTAGCTATTTATCTATCTATCTATCTGTGATAAGTAAATAATAATCAGTCAATAGCTGCTTAAAAAGTGAATGAATGAGCAACTGAATGATTAAATCAAAAGTACTAGGATGTATTGAGTGCCAGATGAGTATTGCAGACAATAAGTGTAAGAGAAAGCAGGAAATGATCACTTCCAGTTGGGGATAGTCCCAAAAAGCTAAACAGATAAGAAGAAATTTATGCTGGCCTTGCAGGATGAGATAAGGCATGGGAAAATGCTGGCCTAAGACCCTCTTGCAGTTAGTGTGCAATAAGGGAGAAATAAATCTGATTTGGCTGGGGGGGTAAAGGTGGGGAGGGCAGGGGGAGGATATTCCATGGGGACAGGTGGTGAGGACAAAGGTTTTGAGGTAGAAAAAGCACAAGTGAAGTTCAGGAAAGGCTTATTTGGAGCAGAGGATTTGGGGAAAAGAGTAGATCACAAAAAGAGGCAGGGAGCAAGTAGTAAAGAGTGCAAGGCTGTCTGAGGAAGAGCCACAATATGGCCTGAGTTATCTTCTCCACCCAGGGAGCTGGGCTTCTGACCTTGGTAAAATGAACCTCTAAATAATGCAAATGAAATACTTCAATACTGTCTTCTAGGGTCATGGGATAGGAGCAGAGTGGGTGCAGGATTTGATAACTATCCAGAGTCTCTGGAGGGCAAACTAATCCCAGCTATCTTTCCTTTCCTCTACATCACTAGTTTTGTCTGAATTAAGGGGCAGCTGAGTTGACCTGGAGCTGGAGGGTGAGAAGGGATTACTCTGAGCAGGAAATATTGGGAGGAGAATAAGAAATCCTGAAATCACACTGGAAGATGAAGAGGCCATTGTTGGGCAGGCCTTTTACTTTGCTTGTTTTTGTTTTTTGTTTTTTTTTGTCAGCTCTTGGGAATAGCCTGTCTTCAAGGTGTTTGACAGCACAGGGTAGCAATCAGAAGGCACATGGCAGGGAGGTCAACACAGGCTGGTAAGAGCCAACCCTGCTCCTAAGAGGAAATAAAGGACTATGGGTCAGTCAAGAGCTCTGCCCCTCATCAGCTCCAGTTGCATCCTGTGCCCAACTTGGAGGAAGCTGCACTATAGTGGAAGCGCCTGGGAAGGGAGCTAGGAGCCTAGCCAAGACTTTGTTCTACAGCTCTGCATCTTGCTACTTACTGCTACTGCCTATGTGGTCTCTACAAGCCTTGGAAGCTATGACGTGATCTTCCTTTTTCCTTGCTCTAGTGAGGAACATGGGTTTGGGATTTCTCTGGATATACGAAGAATCTAACTTAGTCTCTCTTTTTCTGTCCCTCAACACAAAACAGTACATTTCTGTGACCAAAAGCTATAGCATAGTAAATATATGAGCCACTAATAATTTATTATCAAGTATTGTATCCAGCATGTGAACTACACATGCTATAATGTTAAATGATTAGCAACACAGTAGGTTTGTTCATATCGGCATCACCTCAGACAGTCATACACTGGGCTGCATTATGGTGTTGCTAGGTGATAGGAATTTTTCACCTATAAAATAATTGAGGGCTGGGGAGGTGGCTCAGTGGTAGAGCCCTTGCCTTGCGTGCCTGAGGCCCTGGGTTCGATTCCTCAGCACCACATAAGAAAAAAGAAAAAAAAAGCCAGAAGTGATGCTGTGGCTCAAGTGGTAGAGTACTAGCCTTGAGCTGAAGAGCTGAGGGAAAGTGCCCTGGCCCAGAGTTCAGGCCCCAAGACTGGACCAAATAAATAAATAAATAAATAAATAATTGATATGACCATCCCATATATGTGGTCTATTGTTGGTCAAAACATTATCATGTAGTATGTGGTTATGTTTGTAGGTATGAAAGGATATTGGATAATCTTGATCATGAGATTTGTTTGTTTGTTTTTTATCTTATACACTCATTCTACTTATAACTGGCAATTACTTTGTTTTGGGGACTTGATTTTAACTAGTAAATCCTTCCTCCCTGGCTGACAGATGAAACTCTGGAATCAGAGGGAAAATGTAAATAAAACCTGTGTTTGCTTTGTTACTTACTTTTAGCACCAATTTTAGACAATGTAACTGAACTGTACACTCCCATTAGTTTTACTATAGAAACACATGTGAGTATGATCACATTGGTAATGAATGCTTAGGCTGTTTGTCAGGAACTTGGAGCAAGCTCAGATCACTAATCTTTATGTGGACCTTGCAGGGACCTTTGAAAGTCAGGGAGCTGAAAACTCCTCTCTTGGATAAGTCAGGATAGATAAAGAGACAGGTAAATTAAAATATAGTAAAAGGCTCAACTCATCCATTGAAAACAGGTAGTAAAAACTGAAAAATAAAAACAAACTATCTTCCCTCCTGCCACATCTACTTTCAGATGTTAAGTTACCAGAATGGGAAATACAAAGCACTGTCTTCATCTGCCTTCTCCTCTGATGTTAAAAGCTGCAAACTTATTACAGTGAATGAAGAGGATTAAAAAGGCATGTCTGGCAAAGGAAGTCCTGAAGTGAACTGTTATCCCTGTCTTTTGGATACATCTAGACCAAATCTCTATGTTTTAGAATAGTAAACAACATCCATCTCACCCATTATCTGAGAAACAGGTGCGTTCTCCCAGCTCAGAAAGCAGAAAGGCTGCCAGTGTTTTGAGTGTTTACTGTACTCCCATTTCCTTCATAGCAAACCAGAAATATTTTCCTTTTCCCTCCCTTCATTCTCCCTACTTCGTCTAATGATACTAAAATAAATCACTTCTCAAATGTCCACTGTATGAGACTCCTTGTTGTGAAAGACCCCATGAGATAGTTCGCATGTTTCCATGTAATTTTTCATGGGAACTGGGAAGCTGAAGGAACTTCTGACCTCTCATCCATGATGGGAGCATGCCATTGCTACCATATTCTGGAAACACAACCCCTAGAAAGCCATGAAGCACAAATGTGCAGGCCATTAATCATTTCACTCTTCTCTGCTTCCAATCTCAGACCATCTGTATCTTGTAGACATTTGTTAAACCTTATCCTCCAGGAGGTAGACTTGAGTCTTGGTAGTCTTACTTTCTCACATTTGGCCTCCTTGTGAATAAACTCTTTGCTTCAGTGACTGGCAAACTGTGCAGCAGGCAAAATGGGACATGTTGTTTGGTAACACGATGAGGGAGAAAGGCAAAGGGTGGGCACGGGTCAAGGTTGTGTATCTCTTAGTCCTTGCTCTGCCTTTACTTTCAGTGGTGCTCCATAGTGCCAATGCCAAAACTTTCAGAGCTTTCAAATTCACCAAGTCCAAACCTTCAAAGGCTGGCTTTCGAACTGAATTACTCACTGTTTAGCGATTGTATTTCCACAGCCTGTGAACCATTTGCTATCGTGGGGAAATGTAAATGAGGGACTATGAGCCCACTAGGGCAAATATTCTTGCTCCAGCAAGAAGGCCACAGAAATGCAAATAGCTAACTGGAAGCAGAAAGGAGGCTCTTGTTGGGCCAGGATGACACTTTATTTTGGGAAGTAGGGGGGTAGCGGGAAAGGTGCTCAGAGAACCCCTGATGCATACAACAGGAAAGACTGAGGGAAGGGGAGCCCAATAATTAGAAATGTAAGTGGAGATAAAAACTACCCAGAGGCTCTTATTTTTCTACCTTTAGGGAGATGTCAGAAAGTCTGGCTGAGTCTCTAAAGATGTTGCTCAGCTTGAAGCAATTATAAAAGATGAGAACTTCCCCCTCAGTAACCCAGGATAGCTTTTGTTGTTTTGTAAGAGGAAGACATGGAGGAGGCCCATTTTAGGTGACATGGCAGACAGAGAAATACCAAGGTTCAGATGGAATGAGGAAGTGATTCAGGGCTGGGAAGTGGGCCAGATGAAACACAGATATGAAAACCACAAGCCATTCCCACATGTGAAATTAAAGCCATGGTGCAAGAAAGAGTCAACAAATTGATTCCACAAACAGAGAATGGCAAATCAAAAGTAGTGTAACCAAAGGCAAGACCCCCACTCATAGCCCTGTTTGTGTGAAGCTCCACCCCTTTGTCTGACCAGCTACCTGCCTGCTGTGTCTCTCTTGACCATTGTCCTAATACATTTTATTTCTCCTATTTGTCTGACTAGGTAAGTTCTTTTACCAGACTGCAACTTCATCTCCATATAGTTATCACACATAGGAGAATATAAGAGTTTCATTTCCCCGTATTTGCAACTTTTTTTCCCTCCTCTTCCTGTGCTTGGGCTTGGAATGATGATTATTCCTGAGCATTCTGCATCCTCAGTTCAGGAACATCGATGCCAGCTTTTCATCAGCATGCTAGAGTTGTATTTGAGATATTCCATTATGGCTCCTTAGCTGTTTAAGTTCTCTTGTGATGGTCAGATTGGGCCAAGCGACTTCATTCTTCTCTTGCTTTCCCATTCCTTCTCCTTCTTCAGGGAGAGCCAGGAGGTTCAGCTGCTGGTTTTTCTGCTTAGTGTGAGGTTGACATTAGGGGAAAAATAATATCACCTGGTCCAGGAGAAGGCTGCAGTGACTGTTCCTTGGTGGTGAACACGTGTATGTGTCTTTGGATGAAATCTGAAAGAAATCTTACAAGGCAGGGGCTGAGCAATAAGAAAAAAATATTAGAAGGCACCTGGGTGTCTAGGTGCTCCTTGCTGGAATGGCTTACCTCAGTTGACATTTTTGCTCATTGGCCTGGGCTATCCCTGAGCTCTTTTGCCCAAAACTAGCACTCTACCACTTTGAGCACAGTGCCCCTTCTAGCCTTCTGCTGGTTAATAAGAGTCTCACAGGGATTTTTCTGCCAGGGCTGGCTTCTAACTGCAATACTCAGATCAAATGGGCCTTTGCCCCTTTTACTTCCAATTGAAGTAATAAGGAGATCAATAGAAATAGTTTTTAAGCAGGGTTTACCTAGAACTTGCTAAGAATTAACCAATAAATACTTGCAAGAGTTTATTCTTTTGTGGGTCTGACTAAATGCTGCAGAGGATGAAATCTGCAATGACAAAACTCAGACATGATGAGAGTTTTAAATCAGCAATGGATTAACTGAATATAGCACTTTAGGATACTACTTAAGACTGAAACCATCATCAACTTTGTATCCAAAGAGGCTTACATACTTGGGAAACAGACACTAGATAGCAAAAAATAGCATTCCACAGAAAAGGTGTTCATTTCAAGGACCTTGACAAAAACAAACACTTAGGTGAACTTTGGTTTACACAATTACTTTTATAGACAGACATAAAGAATGAGATGCTGGTTTTACATCAGAGTATTAATCTCAACCTTATTTAAATCACAGCCAACTTAATTACATACCAACTTTACCAACTATGCTCATAAATTCTTTTTTTTTTTTTTTTTTTTGCCTGTGATGGACCTGAACTCTGGGCCTGGGCGCTGTCCCTCAGCTCTTCAGCTCAAGGCGAGCACTCTACCGCTTGTATGCTCATAAGTTCTATTTTACAAACTCAAGATATACTCTGCTACTTACTCAAACCTTCTGGGGTTTGTCTTAATTTTCTCCCTTTTTCCATTTTGGAACAAACATTTAAGAGAATTCTTACTTTCCAAATCCTTTCTAATCCAAAGAAACCATTTTTTGTTCCCTCAATTCCTTTCTCTTTCTTACATTTCCTAATCACCTTTGAACACTTGCTAGATGGGTTGGGGTTGGGGGGGCTGCATGAAAACTCATCATGTGGCCAACATGGAACATTTCTGGATTAGCATACAAATTGACCTTTGAACACTTGGTTAGAGGGAGTGGGGACTACAAGAAAACCCACCATGTGGCCAACACAGCAAAAGACAAGTCAGGATGATAAGAAAACTTGGTGGAGCTTTATTAAGTAAGTAAGCAGGAAAGAAGAAAGCAGACAGAGAAGCATACAGGCAGGGCACACCATAACCATGAGGACGCTCTCCAGGAGAGACAGAGACAGAGAGAGACAGAGGGACAGAGACAGACAGACAGTTTTAACTAACAGAATTCAAATCCAGATGGCTAACCTTTAAGAGGAAACCTAGAGGGGGGTCCCTGGGACCCAGCCTGCATCTCACTCTCAAGGACAGAAGCAGAGAGGCAGAGAGAGAGAGAAAGAGAGAGAGAAGCAAGGAAATTTACCTTTCTAGAGGAGATGGCTGGGAGGCTAATGAGTAGAGAATCATCAGCAACTTGAAAAGATATCCTGGGCTCCTCTATGCCTAGGTGGGGTATGGGAGGGGCTGCCCACCTTGTACAGACAAAGTGGGCCAGTCGATTCCCTAGTGTCTCAGTTGGCCCCATTTTGGACAGGGTCCAGGCAGTGATCACAGGGCAGGGCAGGTTTCCTGCCCTGTGGCCTTCCTTACCACACTTAAAGCATGGTCTGGGTGGTGTGTGTTGGGTGCCTCTTCTCTGAGGAGTCCAGAGAACAGCTGCTAGGAGCTGGCACTTTTCCCTATCATGGGCAGCTTTATTGGCCTTCTCCTGTTTTCCTTGATGATTGAAACTCTCAAAGGTCATGCTCACTTGATCTCACTGGAGGGTTTGAGTGCCATCCCCAGCCTTTTCTTTTTTTTTTTTTTATAGATAAAATGAGTATTAAGAACAACTATACCCTCCTCTGACTCTGGGTCCAGCTGAATATAGCACTGAAGTGCCACTGTGAGGTGACTGAGAAATGCAGTTGGATTTTCCCTGGGTCTCTGGGTAATCTCCAGGCTCTCCAATGACTTGGCAGGGATGGGCATGCCAGGAGGATAGGGAAAGTTGGAGAGCATTGGCAGAGGTAGAGACAAACGTGGAGAGCAAGGAAAGCCTGACTGTATAGAACTTCTAACCATTTACTATTGCTATAGCAACAATTGTCCAACTCTCTGAAAGTATTATAATCAAAAGTCCCATTTTGGGGCCATTAAGACTGATTATCTAGTCTATATGTTTGCCAGGCCTTACTGCCATAAAAAAATCAGGCTCTTTGGCTTGATAGAGTCCTTGAGTAAAAGGACATCTGGAGAATATAGGAGATACCCCAAAGGAGTATCCCGGCTCAAAAGGGACTGGTAGCATCCCTTTGGAATCTGGTGAGTATAAATAGGCTATGGATGAAAGGCATCCCTGTCCACCCAGAGTCTCTTCTAGAATGAAAGTCAAATTCTCTATTCAGGAATCCCCCAAATGGGAAGTGACCAGCCAGAGAGGTGTAGGGATTCCTCTGGTGTGGTGCCATGTGGAGAGAGAGATAGAGTCAGAGGGCCCATAGGTAGACATTCACCAGACAGAAGTGTGGGGGAGAAGGTGGTATGGCGTGGATGCAGGGCCAGCAATGGTAAAGCTGAGAAATCTGGAATGGAGTTCCTTCAACAGTTCTGGTCCATGGAGAAGTGGTCAGGATGCAGATTAACCCTCAGAAAGAGAAGCAGAGGGAATCCAGTGATTCCTGAAACTAGCCCCTCCTGAGTGTTCCGCACCATTACTGTAAAGTTAGCCAAAAGGAAACTGCCACATGGTCTTCAAGCAGAAAAGTTTATATTAGATGTCTCTGAACTGCCAGCTCACATGAGGTATACGTTGTATAGAGACCGGTGCATGGAGAGACTGGGGTTATGTAGGGAGAGGATTGGAGGAGGGGTGGCCATGGTAGATGCGACCTGACCTCAGAACCTGGGAACATCCCATGGTCCCAAGGAGGTATGACCTGGGTGGTCTAGGTTGTGACCTCAGAGGAAGGAGAAATGACTTCCAAGCCTTGGGAACTTCCCACTGCTCCCAGGTGTGCTAGTCACCTAGGTTACCCAGGTGCTAGGCCGAGACTTCTAGGGAAGGACACATGCAGTCTCACATGGAAAACAAAGGGGAAGAGGGGTCTATATGCAATTTCACACAGAAAGAAGGGGCCATTTTCCCTGGCAGACCTAACACCTAGTAGCTTCCAGATGTTCCTGAGTCCTTGCAACACCACATAGACCATCTCGACTGCCATCTTGCCCTGCAATTGGTCCAGGAGCTGGGTCTGCGTCAGCGACTACTGGTTCAGGGTTTCATTCTCAGAGGTCACCTGCTGATAAGTACCCATGTGCTGTTGACAGGATTTGGTCTCCCTGCTTCTGCAAACATGGAGTCTCTTAACTCTTCAGCTCCAGGGTCTATTTTAGCATTCCTAGCCTCTCCTGCAGCCAGCCTGGCTTCTTTCTGGGAATACTCCTTTAGCTGCAGTTTGCTGGTAAACTCTATACTCTCATTGGCCAGCCTGATGAAGCCATCCCACAACTGAGTCTACACTATTGAGCTGGAGGGACTGCTAGAGCATGGCTGATGGCTGTTCTCCATAGTCTCCAGGATCTTCTTGCAATCATCTGCCTGCTGCTCCAGATCTTGTCAGACTGCTCCAGTGCTAGGAAGCTGCTCCTTTTGCTCCTGGTTCAAGTGACTCAGGCTCTCATTGTTCTGCACCTGGATGTGCAGCTGTTACACCAGGCTCTCCAGCTTCTGCAGCTGCTGGGCCTCTATTCCAGCTAGCTCCTTCTGCCAGATGGCTTCTCAGTTTTGCCAAGTTGGTCTCCAGCTCCTGTACCTGATTCCTATTGTGTTCTTTCTCCTCTCTCAGTGTGCGCATCTGTTCCAACATTTGCTGTATCTTCTGTTTCCATGTGGTGCTCTTAACTTTCAGATTGTCTGTACATCAGTCTCTCTCCTCCTCTACTTGTTTTTGCAACTTTATCAGGTTCCTTGTCTGTGTCTCCAAATGTACTTGCTCTTCCATTTTAACTGTTGCTTACTGTCTGGGGTCAGACTGGCTAGAGAACTGTAGCAGCAGGAGCCTGTCTCTCTCCAACTGCTGCAGGTCCTACATTCCAAGTTGCATATAGATTTTTTGATCTATAGAACTTGACGTCTATTTACTAGATTTGCTTTCTGCTCCTTCAGGTCTTTTTTTTTTTCATCCAGCTGCAGGGCACTTTGCTGTTTAGCTTCTATTGTATCCATCTACCTACTTCTGCTGAGTGAAAGCAGCAGACAGAGTCAGCTCCTGCTATTGCATTTGCTTACCTTCAAGATCTCCTGCTTTCTGTGTGGTGACCTGTTGTTGTGGGCCAGGAGTATTTGTGTTGTTTTGTCTTCTAAGATCCCAGGATCCCTGTGGTGTAAACGTAAACTTGCAGCTCCTTCCTTAGCTCTTTGGTTAACTTCTAGTGGCCTTCCTTTTTCTATCTGATCCAGAGTGTCTTGTTTCTACCTTGCCAATTCTTCTATCAGTTAGAATTCCAGGCTATTGCTAGCTCTTGAAATCAGCTTTCCAGATCCATCATGGTACACCTTCTTTACCAGCTTCTTCCTGCAAATGCTCTGCCAGCTGCAGCGTGCTGGTGAGCTCCATGTTCTCATTGGCTAGCCTGATGAAGCCATCCCAGCTCAGCCTGCATTATTGAGCTTAAGTTCTTCAAGAGTGTGGCTGATAGTTTTTCTCTGTGGTCTCCGGGATCTTTTTGCAACCATTTGCCTGCTGGTTCCAGATCTTGTCGGGTATAGACTTGGACACAAGGTCATTAGGCCGTTGAAAATGTTGCAGGCTCTTGGTTGATCAGACAGTCTTGGTCTCAGCCATGAAACTACTACTGTTGTTAGCTTGGTGGTTCTGAGGTCACTAAGGATATCCAGCATCAAGGCTGGCAAATAACACAGCAAGTTAACAGGTAGTAAGTAGTGTGGGAATAGCAGGGTCTCTGTATCCTTTGGTGAGTTACAACTGCCATCAGTGGTTGTCTCAAGGTTACTACCATTTTTCTTTCTTTCTTCTTCTTTGTTCCTACCAAACGCCAGCAGTATCCTCTGCTGACAACTCCCTTAGCTTTTTCTTCGCTGAAACCAATTTGATGAATCTGCTTTCTTTCAACAACCAAGGTGGGACAGGAAAGGTAGGGGGAGGGAACACAGTACCACAATCCCAGAAATCACCAGGAGCCGCCTCCCAAGATACTCTGTGGAAAGTGGGGGATTCAGAGCTGTCCTGTGCACTAGAGGGCACGTGGGCGTGGCCTAAAGTCTCCTCTATCATTGCTTGTTGAGAAAGGGAAAAGGGGGCCTAACCAGCGGCTCTGAGCCTGTGAGCCTGTGAGCCTGGGAACGCAGGGAGTCAGGACACAAAACTGCTAAACCGCTGGAACTGCTGGTAGCCCGTGGCCCCGCCCACCGGGGGCCCAGGTGCGTTTGTGGCCTACATCACAAAATTGCAGCTATCTGGTGGACCTAAGAGTTTACTCTCTGGCTGCTGCCCTCGATTCTCCCGTGCTACAGATCCCCAGATCCTGAGTTCCTCTCGCTTCAGACTTCAAGAGCTGGGCAAGGAACAGACAGTAGAGAACAGTGCATCACATTACAACCTCCCCGCCCCGCTTTCCTAATTCCGCAGCTCAGTGCCATACTTCCACATTCTGGAAATCGTCTTTGGGTATCTTTCATCCAGTTCTCCAGATAATCCTCCTTCTACAGCACATGCTCCCTTCCTCGAGAATGCCTCATTCTGGTACCACTATTTCTGCTTTCCTTCCAGCAGGATCCAGTAAGAAACTCCTACTTGCCAGTTGCTGCCCTTCTGGCACCTCCATGATACCCTGGTCCACTCTCCCCTGAATCTGCTGTTCTCCTAAGATTCCTCTCTAGGACTGAAGGGAAATGCCTGGAGTTGTGCTTGATTCCCCATGGGTCTGTCTAAACACTTGCCTCCAACCTCATTCCAACAGCAACTAGGCTCATCTCACCCCTCTTCAAAGTTCTTCCTCCAGCAGACCTGTGCACTAACCATATTTTAAGTGTGCAATAGCCACAGGTGAATAGTGGTTACTATATTGAGCAGGGCTGCTTAAGAATAATAAAGCAGAATTGATACTAAAATGTTATTTTAGTGCAGTTGTAAGCATAAATGAGAAGGAACGGATTAAACACTCAGCAAGTACATTAAATACATTATGAGCTCATTTAATGTTGGTCCACTGTTCGTAGGTATTTTGTGGGTAGGAATAGATATCTTTAAGTTTGTTCAAGTATGGTTACACATTCCTTGAGCTAAAGATCATTTACAATCTGCTCGTGTGTGTGTGTGTGTGTGTGTGTGTGTGTGTGTGTGTGTGTGTGTGTGTTTGTGAGGAGGGTTGTGGGGAGGAGGGCTGTATGCCAATACTAGAGCTTAACTCAGAAACTTTTTTTTTGTCAGTCGTGAGGCTTGAACTCAAGACCTGGGGGTTGTCCCTGAGCTCTTTTGCTCAAGGCTAGTGCTTTAACACTTTGAGACACAGCTCCACTTCCCATTTTCTAGTACTCAATTGGAGATAGTCTCATAGACTTTACTGCCCTGGCTGGCAGTAAAGAGATCTGATTCTCAGATCTCAGCCTCTTGAGTAGCTAGAATAACAGGCATAAGCCACCAGCACCCAGGGAACTCAGAAACTCTTGCTTGGCTTTTTCCACTCAAGGTTGGCATTCTACCACTTGAGCCACAGCTCCACTTTAGGCTTTTTGGTGATGAGAGTCTCACAGAGTTTTTTGCCCAGACTGGCTTTGAACTGTGATCCTCAGATCTTGGCCTCCTGAATAGCTAAGATTACAGGTGTCATTGACATTCATTTATAATCTGCCTTTATCTGGTGCTAGTACCAACGTTTTTTATTTTTCTCCATTTCTCAACAGTCCTTAATGTTTCCATTTCTATGTATCTGCTCCATTTTCTTCTCCCCATTGACTGGCATCATCTCCTTACCTTCAGTTCACCATGGCGTCCACATATCTCTATGATATGACCTTTAGATAGACTATGGCTGTAACCAGCATAAATTCTCATTTCCCAATCCAAATACCAACAGAGGTAAATCTGATCCGTCTGGTTCATCTTTTCATGCCAATTCATGTCCTATATCAACTGACAACTGGCTGCCCAAGTTCAACCTTTCCTTGGTCTAATCAGCTGCAGCTCAAAAAGTACCTTATTACGGTTCTCAGTATGGCCACCTGGAAGTCATGGAGGTGGGTGGGTACTTTCCTTTAGAGGAGGTAGCCAGACAGATAGTGATTGATATCGAAATACTCTGTTTTGTTCCCTGTCATTGAGATTTCCCAACTGAGCTCATCAGTCTAACCTGGAAGAAGGATTTGCTACTGTCTTTGAACTTTAGGATAATCCCACCTGAGCTAACAGCAAGGCATATGCTTGAAGGTCTTTTTTTTTTTTTGGGTTCAGTCGTGGGGTCTGAACTCTGGGCCTGGGCGTTGTCCCTCAGCTCTTCAGCTCAAGGCTAGCGCTCTACCACTTGAGCCATAGCGCCACTTCTGGCTTTTTTCATTTTGCTTATGTGGTGCTGCGGAATCGAACCCAGGGCCTCAGGCATGCATGGCAAGCACTCTACCACTGAGCCACCTTCCCAGCCCCTGCTTGAAGGTCTTGAGAGCCCTGGTTGCTGAAAAAGTACAAGAAGGTACCAAGCAGGGCTCAATGAGTAGAAGGAGAATGCTTGTAGTCATCCTATAGTTTCTGAGGAACCTACCTGGGCTGGGTATTTATCAGAACAGATTGGTCTAAATGCATACTTTGTCACCATCCCCATAATTTTTGTTTGGTTCTTAGACCAGAAGAGTCCTCATGCTTGCTAAACACATGCTCTACCATCAAATCACATCCCAGCTCCAAGTTACTGAGGTTTTTTGTTGTTGTTGTTTTGTAGAGTTTGTTATATGAACTTCTTACATTAGAACCAACCACTTTGGAAAGCTCATCAAAATGTAGATTCGTAGTCCTAAATTCAGACCTGTGGAGAATCCCAGAGACTGTGACTCAGGAATCTACATAAATTTTTTTTGTTATTTTTAAGATGATGTGTAGAGGTGTTACCGTTTCTTAAACCAGATAATAAGTACATTAGGAATCTACATTTTATAATCTGCTTCACAGAGAGGTCTAATATACAATAAGTTTGAGAAGTCTGAGGTCACCGCATTCATTTAAATTATGCAACCTCATCCCCTAGACTCCATGAGAACACTTTACAACACTTGCCTTTTGGAACCTAGATTTTTCTAGAACTTTCCAGGCATTTGAGATCCACCTAGCTATCCTTAGAGATAATTTTTTAAAAAGGAAAAGAAAAAGAACGAAAGTTCTGGTCATCATGCCTCTTGACACAAACCCCTGGATTCACACAGGGAGCACCCAAACTTTGCCCCTGACTTGACATTTCCCATGGAATGGCAAAGGGATTTACCTGGTAGGTCTTGTGCAATAAATCAGCACAGATCCCCAGGCACCACCCTGGATAGAGGCCCTTCTGGCTCACTGCCTGAGTCACAGCTCAATGGGATAAACCCCAAAGAAGCCCCAGGCGGGTAGAAAGCAGTTCGTGTGGGGCTGTGTCCCTGCAAAATCACAATGGAGCCAGTGTTTGCATTAAAACCAGACAATGACTCTGATTCAAGGGCTGGGATGCCAAGGCTGAAAGCTCCTCTGGGGAAAGGGGAAGACTTGGGCCTCTATCTTGGCTAAGACCCGGCCTGGAAATTCTTCCACTTTTGTTTTTAACCTATTTGTCCTTTTCCCCCCATATGTCTAGAAGCATGAATAAATGGCTACATATTGCTCTTAGGTAATCATATGTTTTTACATTTGATCCAAGGATTTAGACATTATAACTATCCCAGCCTGTTTTAGCTGTATTTGAGTTAAGATATATCCAGTGCCTGATGGAGGAGAAAATGAACCTATCTCCTATTGAGTTGGAATTGGCATCTGGCCTCTTGAAGAAAGGGAACAACACAGAGCTCTTTTGCAATACCCCACTGGAATGTATCGTACATTTGCAGCTTTAGTCACTCAAGAGATTTTCATTTCTACCCTAGAACAGAACCCAATGGTTCGTGTTATAGGCATTTAATCACGTGGGTCCTTCACAGATAGCCTTACTCTTCAGCATTCATCTTTAACTGTGCCAAGAACTTTCAACGTAGACCAGATATCTAAGTACTATTCATATAAGGCGCTTGATCATTCATTGAAGAGAAAATTTACTATTCTCTCTCTAACCTGAAACTCAGTGGATTACTTTGATGTCTCCAGCCTACATCTAAATATACTGCAGTCTAAAATGATGACTAAAGAAAGCCTATGAAAATCAACTGTTAATTCAAACAAAGAAAAAAAAAAAACAGACACTGGTCCTCATACTATAATCCTAGCTATTCGGGAAGCTAAGATCTGAGGATCTTAGCTCTACTCTACAATTAACTAGGGGGAAAAAAGACAGAACTGGGGGTGTGGTTCAAGTGGTAGAATACCTGCCTTGAGCAAAAAAGCTGAAAGCAAGAGGCCCTAAGTTCAAGTTCTGGTACTGACACCAAAAAAAAAAAAAAAAAGGAAGAAAAGTAAAGAAAGAAGAAAATGAGCCAAAATTCAAAAATGTTTTTAGGGATTATTTGTCTTGTATTTTTCAGAAGCTGTTATTGACAGTATTCTACTACATATGATCAAAGAACATTGAAAATACAGCTAGGTAAATTAGCAACTTTATGGAATTTAAAATAGGCACCAATTATGAATATAGAAATATATTAATGTGGCACTGTAGAAAAAAGCACATTAATGAGAGAATCATAAACTAAAAACAACTATACTAAGAAAAACATAAAAAACACATATAAATTGAGAGTTTTAAAAATAAAATGGAAAAGAGAGCCCAGGATCTATCTTATTAATCCTACTGAGAAACAAAAGGTAAACAATAATATCTGAAAATATTCTTGATGTTACAGACAAAATCAACCTGAGTATGTATCCAATGTGCTTTATTCACAATAATCAATAGCTACAAAAATTCTGGCAACTTAAAATAAGTTTCTTCTTCAGTAATATTTCCATACATGCATATGTACCTATGATCATACTAACCCCTTGGTTCTCTGATAAATTTCACCATAAAGAATTATATAATCTAAAAGAAAGAAAGGAGCTACTGACAAAACATATACAAACATTAGCAATCCTTACACCTTTCACAATAATGAATGCTAAAAAGTGACTTTAAAAGTCTCTATATTGACTAGTAGACATGAGGTCATTACCTGTAGATTCTGAAACATTGCTAATTTATGGATCACAGCAGTGGGAAGACATTTTTGGAAATGCAAGAACAAAGAAAACATGTGTCTAACTCCTGAAGAGCTTTTATGTCTCCCAGAATATCATTAAAAATAGTCCAGAGTAAGATCATAGAGCCAGTACAATAGACCCTTCTTATTCATGGGGATCATGTTCTAAGACTCCAGAGGGTATATGGAACCATAGATTGCATAGATCACATAACTATAATAAAGTATAATTTATAAGTCACATACAGAAGAGATTAGCATCTAGCTAATAATAAAATACAGGAAGCTGGCCTTACTTGCAGATTATTGCATGTGGATTTTACCAGGCATTGTCAAAAATTTTTTTAATCAAAAGAAACTTTTTTTGGGGGGGGGAGGGTCCGGTCGTGGGGCCTGAACTCTGGGCCTGGGCGCTGGCCCTCAGCTCTTCAGCTCAAGGCCAGCGCTCTACCACTTGAGCCACAGCACCACTTCCGGCTTTTTTCTTTTTTGCTTATGTGGTGCTGAGGAATCAAACCCAGGGCCTCAGGCATGCAAGGCAAGCGCTCTACCACTGAGCCACCTTCCCAGCCCTCAAAAGAAACTTTGAAAACAAAAATTTTAATTTTTGCACATTATGTCACTCACTCAGGGTATGTGGAGAAGTCCTTCATTGTTGTCAGTTATGTTTCAATTGTTGTGAGATCTGTTAAATGTTTCTCTGTCCTTAATTTTGGAAAAATATACCCCCCTCAAAAGTAAATATACCTAAAGAGCAAAATAAAGTTAATGTACTTGGTGAGATATGATGGCTCACATCTGTATTTAGGAGTCAGAGATTTGAAGGATTGGAGTTCAAGGTCAGCCCAGGCCAAAAAATAAATAAATTGAAAGACCTAAATCAATACCAGAGTTTGGTGGTATATGGCTTTCATCTCAGCTATTAGAAAAGGATAAATAAGAAGATCAGAGTCCAGGCTGGTCAAAGAATAAATGTGAGACTCTATTCCCAAAATAACGAAAACAGAATGGGCTGAGGATACTGCACACGTGGTAGGGCATCAGCCTAGCAAGCTCAGGGTCCTGAATTCAAATCTCAGTAGTGTAAAAAAGAAAAAAAAAACTGTTCATCAAAGTAGTGATGAAGTGAAAATGTTTAATTTGCTGAAAGGCAGCATGTCTTTAGCAGAAGTTGGACAGCATTATTGGAAAAATGAATCAAGCATCTGCAGTATAATTCGACGCATCCTGAGCATTTGTGGGTTTTCCTTAAGGGTAATCTCCACGGTAACACGTGCCTGTGGATGCCCAGGATCTACCAGAGAACAGTTATAACAACGTAAGTATAAAAAACTTATGTAAATCTTGTCTTTCTACCTCCCTCTCTTCTGCTTGTAAGTCTTATACATTCACCTTTTCCACTAAGAAAGTATTGCATAGCTTTTCTTCAGCATCACTACCCAAATAACTAGTACCTTACTCTTGCACTTTGGGACACTATTAAGTAACACCAGCTCTGGAATTCTGTGCCTGTCAATCTGGTAAGCAAGACAGCTAGTTCTGACTATCAGATAATATTACTTAGTTTCTCACTGTCTTGACAAATTGAAAAAAAAAAAAACACCACCTAATTTAAAGGAAAAAAAGAGTTACTTTAGCTTATAGTTTTAGAGGTACCAGCTCAAGATCATCTAGCTCCGTTGGGACTAAGATGAGACCTAACATCATGGCAGTCAAAAGTTTCTAGCACCTCCTAACAATTCCAAAAAACTATGAATCCATTTACTGATTATTAATCCATTGATCAGTCAGAGCCCTCAGAACCCAATAACTTACCCAAAGCCTTACCTCTACACATGCTATATTAGGCACCAAGTCTTTAACTGGTGAGCTTTTGTGAGGACACTTTGTATCCAAACCATAATAGAAAGGTAGCTTACACAACAGGGGATACATTGTACAAGGAATTACATCCCAATTGGCACAATGTGATATTTCACCACACTACCCAAGAACACGATGCAACTGAAATCTTTTTTTTTTTTTTTTGGTGGGTTGTGGGCATGAACTTGGCCTGGGCACTGTCCCTCAGCTCTTCAGCTCAACGTTAGCGCTCTACCACTTGAGCCACAGTGCCACTTGCGGCTTTTTCTGCTTATGTGGTGCTGAGGAATCGAACCCAGGGCCTCATGCATGCAAGGCAAGCACTCTACCACTGAGCCACCTTCCCAGCCCGCAACTGAAATCTTATGAATGATTTATTTTTGGGATTTTTCCATTTGATTTTTGTTGAACCACGGTTGGTAAGTGAGACTGCAGATAAGAGAGGACTGTTGTACACAGACCAGTTACTTACACATACTTGCTATACATATTATAACAAAGGCTGAAATGGTGAAAAAACTGAAATGGACACGTGCATTTTAAATTGTTCAGCTAAAATTACTCAAAATGGGGATAACTGTGGAAGTAAGAACACTACACTTCTGTTATTTTGGAGATGGGGTCTTATATTTTTGCCTACACTGTCATCAACCATAATCCCAGTTACCTGGGATGATAGGCATGTGCCATCATGGCCAGTTATTGGTTGAAATTAACTTTTTGCCTGAGCTGGTAATCCTTAACAAATCTCTACCTCTTGAGTAGCTAAGACTACAGGCATGAGCCACCACACCTGGAAAGAAAGTACTTCTTCTTTTTTTTTTTTTGTCAGTCATGGGCCTGAGCACTGTCCTTCAGCTCTTCAGCTCAAGGCGAGTGCTCTACCACTTGAGTCACAGCACCACTTCCGGTTTTCTGGTAGTTTAATGGAGATAAGAGTCTCACAGACTTTCCTGCCTGGGCTGGCTTTGAACTGTGATCCTCAGATCTCAGCCTCCTGAGTAGCTAAAATTACAGATGTGAGCCACTGGTGCCCAGCTGAAAATATTTCTATTTTAATAATATAGTAAGTACGTTCCTTCAGTGGTCTGTTACCAACTCATTATTATTGTGAGGCCCTGAAGCCCTGACCACCTTTTCCAGGCCTCACTAGTTTTGGGTTAGCTTTTGGCTGAGAGAGAGAGATGATCTCAAGTGTCTTACAGAAGTTGTTCTCCTCAGATACTTGGGCAGAAATATGGACCTTCCTCAGTTTCACAGTGTCTTTCCAGTGTCTCCTGAGAATCAACTACTTCAGGCCTTCTAGTATAGATGTGGGTGGTGCTTTTGTTATCCCTCACAGCCCTGCTTTTCCAGATTGTATGCCAGCCCTGAGTTCCTGTTTAAGCTTTTTTTCCTGGGATAATTGGACAATCATTTTCCTGACTGCATCCTGGCAGATGTCACTCACACTTTTGTTACCGCTTAGGGAATTTAAAGCGGGAAGTCTACTTTCCAAATCACCAAAGAAGATAAAAGCAAACCAAAAAAAAAAAAAAAAGTATCTGTACAGTAAAAGACAAAATAGAAAGGGAACAGAGAAAACGTATGCCATAAAACAATATGACAGAAGCAACGCCAGGCCCAGACACTTACGTCAACAAATGTCAATACTTTTAACCCCCTTTAATAAGGGGCAGACACCCTTAATGGAGTATAAACAAGGCAATGCAGTGACTGTTCGTTCAAGATGATTCAAAATGATCTCCAGAGGCTGAAAACAAAAGAATAGGAAGGAATATGTCAGACAAAGGGAAATGAAAAGAAAGCAAGGAAGGATTTAGGGTAATAAGGATTAAAGCAAATAATGAAGAATTTTTTCAACTGCTGACATAAGTGTTAATGAATTCATCCTCACTGTAAACAGTTGAGATACTGCAGAGTTAAATAGCAGGAAAGCAAAGCCCTGCTGGCAGTTGGCTGTTTATCTTTCTAGATCTCTGCTATCTATCAGCAGGTACCAACTTCTCCTCCTGCGGAGTTCACAGCAAATCCAGAGAAACAAAGAATTGCATTATCCTCAGTCTCTTTCTTAGAAACAAGAAAACTCTTCAAAGTCCCAGCCTACTTCTTATGTATTGGACCAATTATTCCTCCAGGAAACTCAGTTGCCATGATTGTCTTAGATGAATCCCGTGGAATGAAAGGTGATCAGCGCAAATGATCACCATAATTATTTGGTTGAACTTTTAATGTCTGTTTACCTGTGTGCAGCACCAGGTAATGATATAGCTTTACTTGATGAATAGCTAATTATTGGAATGCCATTATTGATGAACAAAGTCATTGCTTTGTTCTGCTTTGAAATCAGAATTGTTAATGACATTGAGTGCTGATGGGAGGGTGGCAATCTTATATTTGGCTACCACAGAGGAGCTGTAGAACACTTTTAGAAAGTAGTTTGGCAGTGTGAAGTGCTCTAGAACTGCTACAGCTTTGACAACCTTGATAAACTAACTTTATCCCAAGGAAGTTACTCAGAGATGCACAGAGGTTTACACAAGACACTTCATTTCATCATTATTTAATAAAGACACATTTTGAAAATAATTGTAACTACTTGACATACAGAGTTAGTCAAATAAATAGCAGTACATTTATAGGATGTTGAAAAGCTTGTTCCAGGAGGCATGTGTGGTCAGTGAGTACTTGGTGCAAAAATAGATTGAAAATGAAATGTACTGTAGTCTGCAACATACAGTGGCTGTTTGAACACTTAGAATCAAGAAGAATGTATTGATAATACTTCTTATATTCATCATATGATGAAATGATATTTTGGAGATAGGATAAGGAAAAGATATGATTAAAATCATTTGACTTGAATTTTTATCATTTTGCACATAACATTTATTAGAAATTAAAAAGCAAGACTGTGTCTAGGTGCTGATACATCCGTAGTCCTAGCTACTCAAAAGGTTGAGATCCAGACAATCAAAGTTCAAAGCCTGAAAGTCTGAGAAACTCCATGTCCAGTTACTCAGCAAAAACATCAGGCTGGAGGCATGGCTCAAGTGGTAGAGCACCAGCTGTAAGCAAGAAAGCTGAGAGAGCAAGAAGTTCTGAGTTCCAGTATCACACAAAAAAGTAATATGTAGTTCTCAGTATCTATATATTGACAAAAAAAGTTGCATGATAGGGAAAAGCATATTTTCAAACAATATGATGTGGCAGGATGTTTTGATGGACTTATATTACATGCAAATCAGCCCACAAATGGATATTAGCACAAGTTGGTATCATGGCCTCCTGGAGAGATGAAGCAGAACACATCACCAGGAAGAGCTCCCACCCAGAATATCTGACCTGGACTTAATCATCCAGCCCAGACTGAGAGACATCCTAAAAACCAAAAGCAGAAACTCTCCAAATAGAGCAGTATCTTAAACACAAAGAAAGTAGGGAGAGATAGTTGTGGATTGAAAGCTTAAAGAAATATAACAACAAAATTCCAGATTTTAAAAGCTGCTATAAAGGACATTTGGGAACAGTTGACAAAACCTGAGTATGGGCTGCATAACAGGTGGTTATATTTTCTTCATGTTAAGTTTCCCAACTTGGGACACTTGCTGCATGTGTCCTTACCCACACCAAAGGGTCATGGTGTGGCCATTTGCTCTCAAGTAGTTCCCATAAAGGGAGAAAGCAAGGGGGAATCCGTGGAGGTATTTGGGCATCTTTGGAGATTAACATCTTTATACACACACACTCACATATGCAGTTGTTTAAAACCACGGGAGAAGCATCAAAGTGGGGAAGTGCTAGAAAGTTCTCGTTCTTTAAAAGTGACATCCTTAGCTCAAGGCAGTATGGGCCCCGCAGTGGGCCTTGCACTTTGGTGGATCCCTTCTCTCTTCTCCCTCTGGACCCTGGGCCACACATAGTATGAGGAACTGCAAGACCAAAGGGATGATTCCATCCAGAGCTCACCAATGCCATCCTGGGGCTCACTGCAACACTCAGACCCTTGTAGGTTCCCAGGCTTGTCCCTACCCAACTCCATGCGTGCATGTTTCTGTTGCCTGGAACCGTTCTCCTTGAGAGAGGGTAGCTAGATTTCAGTAACATATTTTTTTGGCCTTGGCTAGCCTTAAACCATAATCCTCTTGATCTCTACTTCCCAAGTAGCTATGATTATAGGTATGAGCCATTGTGCCCTTCCCTAGAGGTCAAATTGTACAGATTCTTCCATTGTGATCAAAAACTCTGGGAGAAATTATTTATTTTTTACTGGTATTTTGAGAAATTTTTCCTTTTGTCTCTCGCAATAGATACGTGTTTATTTCAAGACACATTGCAAACTATTTCTGTCAGTCCTTTACCCCAATCAGCCCTTGTTTTTTGTTTCTTTTTGTTGTTGTTGGTTTTTTGCCAGTACCAGAGTTTGAACTCAAGGCATTATACTCGCTCAGCTTTCTTGTTCACAGCTGGCTATCTACCCATTGGACTATGCCTGCAGCCTAGTTTTTTTTTCTAGTTATTTTGGAGATGGCTTCTCATGGACTTTTCTGCTTAGGCTGAATTCAAATCTTGAACCTCTGGATTTCAACCTCCTGCATTTCTAGGATTCCAGGCATAAGCCACCAGCACCCAGTGCCATGGACTTCTTGAACTAGGACATTTTTTTCCTTTTGTTTAAATTGTGAAAATACCGTACAGAGGGGTTACAATTACATGGCAAGATAATGAGTACATTTCTTATCAAGCATTGTAGCCTCCTCCTTTGTTTCCCCTTCCCATCCCTTCTCATCTCCCTCTTTCTCCCCTTCCCCCCCAGGACAATTTTTTTTTTCCTGTGGCACTTTAATGTTTCTCTTGGACTCTATACTCAAACCATCAAGCCTATTGCAACTATGTGAAGCAAAGTCTGAGACCATGAAAGAAGTTCATTGCAGTGCATGGCATTCATATGCAACCAGTCTTATCTAGCACAATCTACTTTAAAATAACAATGTACTACCTTCCCTATAGCAGGACAATTCCCTGTTCACTGATATGATATTATGACATTTGATTTCAGTGTGTTTGAATACAAACACCCAGGGACAAATTGTTCAACTGAATACATCTGAGAAGCACATTATTCAACTGATCCCAGAGACACACGCATGCACGCACACATGCACGTGCGCACACACACACACACACACACACACACACACACACATCTGGAAAGCTCACTTTCCATGTCATCCAGCCTCTGAGGACCTCTGGGGATCCTTTCAGACAAGACTTTCCCTCCCTGCCTCACCTCCTGCCACACATTGTAGTTCCTTTCCTGCTACCACTAAAGTACTCCCCGCCCCCATCCCTAGGGAAATGTTAGTCATTTGGGGTCACAAAGTGTTTCTATGTGTTGTGAGAAATCCTCAAAAGAGGGAAACTGGCTGGGTGTGGTGGTGCACACCTGTAATTCTAGTACTCAGGAAGCTAAAGTAGAAAGATTACAAGTTGTAAGGCCAGCCAGGGCTAGATAGCAAGAAACTATCTTAAAAATGAAACACTCACACAAAAAGGATGATGACTAAATTGTCACCAACTCAGGAAGAGGGATTAGATGTCCTCCGTAGAGGGAATCAGAGCTGTCTACCAATGCTGCAGCTCTCTTGGACATGGCATGATTGTATTTCCCTGCTTTCACTTGAGGACTGGGTATACAGAGAGAAAGGGATTGAGAGAGGGAGAAGAGGAAATATTTAGAATGTTGGTGATCAGTCTTCTTTGCAAACTGTTAAGAAAGAAAATATCTGTGGGGAGTGTGGTGCTAATGATGTGAGGAGGTAGGTGTGTGTGTGTGTGTGGAGAGGGGGGGAGAGGGAGGGAGGGAGGGAGAGGGAGAGAGAGAGCTAGCTAGCGAGCATGAAAGCATAGACAGGAAGTCTTTAAAAGTGGGTCAGACAAGGAAGGATCCAGTTTAGGAGGCAGCCAGCATGCCCTCAATGGTCAGATAAAATCAAGGCCTCTCTTTCCTGTCCAGGCCATAAGACTAAACTAACTTATGATCTGGGTCCAGATATTGCTTCCAAAATTGTATCTTTTTTAACCACAACTCCCTGATGACAGACCCCACTTTTCTACTACGCAGGCAGTTTTGCTAAGATTAAGGCTGTCAAGTTCTAGAGCCAATGGATTTAATACCTTTCAGAGCTTTAGACCACATTGGTCCTTTCTCTAAGCATCTCAAATCCCACCAATGCCACCAATACCTCTGTGACTGGAAACTGACACAGAAAATAGGAAGGGCTCATCCCTTCCCACCAGCCCAAGCTCAGACAGGTAGTCTGTGACCCAATCAAACCCTGTGGAACTAACCCCAGAACCATCTGGAATGAACAACAGGTCTCAGAGAGAGAGAGACTGCCCTAACACCTTGATTATCTGCATGTGTTCTGACCTGAATAGCACAGGCTGTAATTAACCAGCCTGATCAGATTGGAATTGGCTAATCAGCTAATCAAGTGATATGATGATTCATTATAAGACAAAAAAAATGTTCTGGGCTTGCAAATTCTTGAGGTCCTTCTGTGGCTTCCATTCTGACAGTTAGCCACCCTGGCTGTTTCCACTTGTCCTTTCCACCACCCACCCTCAAGAAGACATGCTCATGTGGGTCATCAGCAGACCAAGGGAAGAAAGGAAAGGATAGAAAAAAAAGAGGATGGGAGGGAATGGTGGAAACAGATGTTACAGTTTGGAACAAATAATCTGGGTGTTTTTTTAAACTGCTAAGAATATTAGGCTGTGAAGTAGTCTCCAATCAGCATACAAGAATGAAAGAAGGAAAAGAAACAGGATCTGGAAAGAGCTGGCACTGGTACACATGGAAGATCTTTTGATTTTCTCTGATACTCACCACCTGCCCAGAAATGGAAGCATCTTGGATTCTTGGTAACAAGAAAGAAGGAGAGGAACTATATCTAGATCACCTGACAAAGGATATAGAGAACACACCCACAAAACAGCTGCCTCCTGAAGCTGTTCACAGGGGCCTGTAGGTGTGCTCTGCACAGTCCTGGCTGGGCGATTTGTGAATGGAGGTGACCAGGTGCCAGTTCTGGGGCTGAGAAACTGTCCAGAGTCTACACCAGAAGTATTAGGGACTATGTTCTGTATAATAAGAAAGCTGTTTTCAACTCCAGTTCCATATTAAAGAGGCATAAAGCTCTTTCCCCCTTTACTGTGCTGTGTCCCATAACACACAGTCTACAGAGATAACGGAGACACAAAGCCAGCAGCAAGCTGCAAGAGGCAATCTCCCCCAGCAGTGCTGAGCAGACAGCACTGTGAACACCCTCTCAGTAGGACTAGGTTTCTAGACTGTGAATGGTCATACCATGTGTCAAACAGGATTTCTTCTCTTCCATCTCTCTCCCAGACTTAGGAGAGTCCAGCAATACACAGTAATCTTAACCCAGACAAAATATGAGTCATTGACTTTCGGCCTCTTAGTCCATGATCCTGTGGCTCAGGGACAGTTGGACCCCATCCTGTGGACAGCCACCTCTAAGCTCTTCTCCCACCTCTGGCTGCCATATTATAGTGGTCTCCAGGACTGAGTTTCATGAACCTTCTGTCCTGAGTCCTAATTAATCTCACTGCAAGGTAGTTCATCCCCTGCTAAATCCCAGACCCTTTATGTGTGGGCCCTTCTGCCTTCTCAGGTATGAGTCCTAAGTGTCTCCTTCCCTCAGGTTCAGTCTCTTCCTGGATCTCCACTGCTCTTTACCACTACCCCATGCATGGATCCTGGGTGGTGCACATTTCTGAAATGCTCTACCTACATAAATGATCTCATACCAGAGAGTGTGAGTATCCTGCTAATCTAAATTAATCTTGGAGGTTGTTTTCTGATTTGTCCTTTTTGAAATCACAAATTTGCTTCTCAAACTCTGCTGCAAGCTCCAGTTTTGAAGCATTTACATTGAACGACATGGAGCACTGGATCAAGACTTAAAGTTTCACAGAGCTAAGCCATAATTTTAAGAATTAGCAGGCCCATGCTTTCTAAGGAAAATTATATTCAGGAAATACAGCTGGCATAGTATGGTCAGGCTTCCTCATCTCACCTCAGTTGCTTGGCAAGTAAATTTGACCTCATCCTGAGACATCATCCAGTGAATTCTGATGTCAGTAGGCAACCCAACACTGATAGATTGCCTCATGGACTTGCCTGAGTCTCAGTCTTTCTTGAAATTGTTCCTTAGGAAAGCACATTAATCCATCCATTCATGGGTCCATTCAGTATACAACCCTAGTGACCTACTAAGTGTGAGACCCTGCAACTTCTGCAAAATGGTGGCATTGCACAATGGTTATGTGTATAGACTTACACTGGGGTTCAAATGCTGGGATTCCTACTCAAGAGCTGTATGACCTTGACCTAATCGTTAACTTTCTGGGTTTCAGTGTCTTCATCAGTGAAAGGGATAATGGTGTCCAACTAGTAAGAGGCTTTGTTATATGTGGCACAGAGCAACTAACTGTTCAATGTCTATTAATGATTTGTCCTATTCTGATCCGCTTGAATTATCAGTCATTCCTCACCAATAAATAAGAAAATCTCAGCTAATAAAGACTAAGAAAGCTTTTGGGCTCTCTGGATCAACTGAGATGGTCTGGATTGCTGTTCTACCAGGAACAGAGGGGCTTCTTTCTTTCCTTTCCCTTAGATAAGGAATGAGATCAGTTTTCAGAGGATCTTTCTTCTGGGGTCTTAGTAAGTATAAACTTCTTCACTGTTCTACCTTGAGCTTCTCAGTTTTTCATTCCAAATCAAAGAGGACATTTACCAGAGATCTCCAATTTGTAGGATTCCATCAACTTTGAATCTAGTTAAATCTCCAACACCTCCAGCTCCCAATTTCTCTTTTTACCAATTAGATCTAGAAACCATGAGATACCTTTGTATCCCCCATACTCTGTCACATGACACATCACCTACTTCTCTTCCTGTATTGGTCCATGCTAGCCTCCATTCCCATATAGGGCCATTTGCTCTGCATCTTAGCAAGGGGCCAAGGCACAATTCCTGACCTACAGTCTGAATCATCCTCCTTCAAAGCTTAAATCTTTTTTCCCATTCCCCTGCCCACAGTTCTATTGTCATGCCTGTAACCTAGGTACAAGCTCAGATCTGCCCTGCCCACTGCCCAGGATGAATTTGAAAATTTGTCTGTGGGCCATCATACTCCTCCTCTGTTACCTTGCTACCTTGGACTGGAATCCAGCCCACTGGGTGCACACATATGGGTTTCTGAGAATCTATCTAGTGGTATGATCTTGGAAAAGTTACTTAAAATATCTATGTTCTTCTTTCCCTAGTGTAAGCTTGGGAAATAAGGCCTTCTTCACCAGTCTATTGTGAGCATTGAATGAGGCAGGAGTAAACTAGGTCAATGCATAACACACACAAAGCTGTCACTAGAAGGCAGCTGCCTAGGGGTTCTAGGATTTAATGGGATAAAAGGGTATGTGTTCATTTAGGGGTACCTTGATTTTATATTCATATAAAAAAATTAAGATGATGCTCCCTTCTCCTCTTAGACCGCCAATTAACATTCAGAGCCTGATGGGGAGTTGGAAGGGCTCTGAGGTGGGTATAGCCAAGGCTATGCTCCTGGGTTCTGGGCAAAATGGTTTAAGAGTCTGGCCACCCCTTACACACAAAATGTGCAGATGCTGGTCAAGACTTCAGTCTAAAGGCTCTGGACAGGAACACTAACCATGGAAGAGGAGGAGAAAGGCAAGGATAGAAGGGGAGGGTCCAGGAACTGAAACTGGAAACACCTATTGTGTAAGACAGAGGTAGCTATTCCATTTGGCAGGGCAAGCATAACAAAGCCAGATGCTCCTCCACCCTGGATTCTACCCTGTCAAGACTCACGGGTGGGTTGAGCTGAGAAGATGCTTAAGGTGCTGATGCTCAGCCTTGACCCATCTGTCATCAGCTTTCCAAGGCATCATAAGGCTCTAATTACACTTCCCACCAGAACACACTTCTGTCCAGCTCACAGATAGAGCTGGTGATAAGAACAATTAACCTTGGCCTGTGGGTCAGAACTGCCTGTGATCCTGGCCTTTACAAGCACAACACTCCCCCTCATCCTGAGGATAACAGGTAGAAGGGATTTAAGCCTGGAGCAAAAGAAAGCACAAAACAAATTCCTAAAATCTCCTTCCTCTCTTCTTGGCTTCTGCAGAATTCATCTAGATTTTTTTACCCTCTGTCATGATTAAGAGCAGCAGAAAACTTTGCCTAGATGAGTCACTGGGAGACTTGAAGATTGCTGGTATGAATACAATAGAGATGCTCATGAACATCCTCTTATCCCTCCTCCTCCTCCTCCTCCTCCTCCTCCTCCTCCTCCTCCTCCTCCTCCTCCTGCTCCTCTGTGAGAGCCCCCAAAAGTAGAGCCGTGAGACCCGAAAGGATTGGGAGGATAGACTGTCTCCTCACAACATAAACTCTCAGAATGCTGAGAGTTTCCCAAAAAAGTCAAGCAATCCTGGCTTGAAGGGAATGCAGATTTCTATCCTGGTGTTAGGCTAATTCCAGATGAGACTTTCTGAGAATTTGGGAATAGACAAAAATCTATGCTAACCATAAGTCATTTACTGCTTACACCTCCTTCTTAAGATAAAAGAAAGAAGTTATTTATCACTTGAGTAAAATTATACGTGACTGGTGCTGGTGACGTGAAGGATTAAGTTGTATTGCATTATTGGTGCTTGTGACTTCAAGGCAATTGTGACTTCACTTTCTGCAGTATGCCCCTGTACCCTACTCAATAAATACCTTGTAAAATGGACACAGGGGACCTGAAGCTGGTGGAAGACTTCAGGCCCCTGGTGCTCCAAACCTCAGTTCCACAGCTGGTGTCTGTTATTGTCTTGTCCCTGGTCACAGTGGGTTGTGACACTCCTTCTCCTCTTCCTCAAGTCTCAACAGTACCCTCATGCACATGGCTGTGAGTACCAGCTCCACATATTTTCTATGCTTCACTTGTCTAATAACCAGTGTGGATGGGAGCTGGAAGGGAACAAACCACTCCCCTCCACCCAGAGCCTTTGGACCCCATCAGCCTGGGCCCAATGTCATTACTAGCCTCATATAGATTAGCTGCTTGAGGACAGCGTCAGCTGTGAGTGTGTTTTGCAAAGACCGGGCAGCCTGGTGACAGTCAGTGCTTCCCTGACACTCTGATGTGGTTTCCTGAGGACCAGGTTTCCTAAGGACTCATCCGGATTTTCCAAACAGTAATACCTTCAATACTAGAATGTGAGCTCTGAAGAACAAGGCACATTGTAGACAGTTTTAAAAATATATCTGATGGTTAAGTGGACGAATTTGACATGCTTGGGCCCCACAGTGGCAGCCTGGAGCCATCTCCACAGAGCTATGCTGCCCAGTCTACTATAACTGGACATAGCCTCTGCTTAACACGGTCCTCAGACATTTAGATTTTAAATATGGATAAGAATGCAGCTAAAATATCCTAAGGCACAGGCCCCACTTCCAGATATTCAGTTGGGGATAAGACTTGGCACTGGTACTTTTGGGGAGGGGCTTAATATTCTTTTTTAATTAATTAATTTATTGTGAAAATACCATACAGAGGGGTTACAATTACATGAGCAAGGTAATGAGTACATTTCTTATCAAGCATTGTTGCCTCCTCCTTTGTTTCCCCTTCCCATCCCTTCCCATCTCCATCCTTCCTCCCCCTTCCACCTCCCCCATTGGTACTTTTTTTAATGACAGTTTAAAACCACCAATTCCCTGGCTAAGAATCACAACTCTAAAGAGAGAAGAAGGGAAACTCTGCGGGGATGGGATAGTAATGGAACAGGGAGGCCTCACAAGGCATGTTTGAGTGAGGACCTAGATTCCTGCAGAGTCACAGTGCTTTGATACTATTAATAAAAATGGCAGAGCAAAAGCACTGGCCTTTTCTTCCCAAGTAGAAACCTTTTGTTTCCACTAACTTGAAAGGCACAATTTTCTTGTATACCCACTACCAGTTCTTTCAAGGCTGTTTTATACCTATCCTGTCCACTTGAGATCCCCCAAAGTGGATTGGCTGTAATACTTCATAATATCTTAAAGGATTCTTTACAGAGGACTACAAATTATACACAACAAACTCCGTTGCTAAGACATACACCCACAATATGTTACAAGGTATGTACAGTGTTTATGAACACATGTATCCACAGACACACAGGTACCAGTGATAAAAGCATAACTGTGGCTCTCATGTCAACCTCTGCAAACCAGTTTATTGAGCTGCTGAACTCAGTGGTTCTACAGACAGGAAACTGTTTATATTTTCTTTTATTGTTGCTTTCAAAATTGCTGCTTCTACTCTAGGCTTTCTGACCATTTGTGGATTCAAAGTGTTTGGTCTGATTTAAAATACAGAAAGCTCAATTACACAACCAATTCAAAGATTGACCCTCAAGTCTTCCCTTGGGGATCCAGTGTGGGGAGTCCAGGGATGCTCTGATCTTTCTTTCCTCCTCCCTTATCACTTCCTGTCTCAGATCCTCCAGGACCAGGCCTGTGGCCAGGTAGGCCAAGAAACTGTCCTATTACCTGTACAGCAGATGATTTCCTCTTGAGCTTTGGACCCTCTGGGAGCCACAGGTGTTCAAGGATGGTCCTTGGGTTCTACAATATAGGAATACACTTTTTAGTCAATGTCTTACTACTCCTTTAGGTACTTTTCCTAACAATCTGCCGCATCCCCCCCTCCCAATTTTTTCTGTCACCTCTACATTGGCAGGTGATCCTCTTTGCTAGAATTGGACTCCATACTCATTATCTTCCCAGTGTTTGCTTATCCCAAAGAAAAATCTTATTTCCGTTTACACAAGCGCTTGCCTATTTCTGCTCACATTCCTGATTCACCTTAAAATGATTCTGCCAGCACCATCTTGCCTTCCAAATTTAACAAGGACCAAGGAGGAGTAAGGAAGGCAGGAAGGAAGGCAAGAAGGAAGGAAGGAAGGGAGCAAGGAAGGAAGGAAGGAAGGAAGGCAAGCAGGAAGGAAGGCAGGAAGGAAGGAAGGAAAACAGGAAGGAAGGAAAGCAGGCAGGAAGGAAGGAGAGACAGGAGGAACTGGGAGAGGGAGGGAGGTGGAGAGGAAGAGAGGTAAAGTAAGAAAAGATAAATGCCCTAGGCTGAATGCTACCTAGAATTCCTTTACCACTGCTTCCAGAAATCTGTTTTTGGAGAGCTGGTGGTAGTTTGTTGTTGTTTGTTTGTTTCACTTTATTTTAATCTCACCTTCCCGAATGCCTCCCAGCTAAGCACCCCTGTGATCCACTTCTTGTCTCATGGGAATTTTGCTCACTGAGTTTTCATACTCACGATCCCTGGAGTTACATACTTCTGCTTCTCTTTCTCAGCTCTTCCTATTCCCTTCTAATTTGGGTGTCTCTTCATGCTTGTTTGTTGTTTCCCCTTCCTTTTCCCCACTACGCATCAGTTATACTGGAGACCCTGAAGACCAAAGATAATTCCGAACCCTGACTAAAAGCATCAAACAATAATCTCAGTGAATTCAAAATGCTCTGCAGCTTGTCTTCTTCTCACTACATTGAAGACCCCTACGCCCAGCTCCAGGTGATTGTCATGCCAAAATCCCTTTGGCAAAGGCTGTAGATGTCACTCTGTAGCCTCTGTGCCAGGCCACTATTTCCCTGTGTAACAACACCTGGGCCATGTGCCTGCAGTTTCCTCCAGCTGCAGGAACACACCTGGAGTGGGCCAGGTGCTGGGAACCGACTCCCTCTGTCCTCCAACAACGACTGATAGGAGCTGGTGGCTGACAAGCCTTTGTCCCTTAGGAGAGACAACTCAACACTGGCTCCTAGAGCCGAGATGAAATCTCTGTGACCACACTGCCCTATGGGCTTCTCTTCCTCTCCCTGCACTTAGAGAGCTGTCTTAGGACAGGCTTCTAGGGGAACCCAAACTAAGGGTGTTTCCCAGACAGAAATGAAACTGCTGTGGACAGATTGACAGGACTGACAAACTAGCGCAGGCTGAGCCTCCTTCCTGGCAAGCATATTATGTTTGTGTCTCAGTTTTCAAGTTGAGGCTGCATAGACAGAAAATGTAAAGAGAATCAACCTTTCCTCTTCTCTCACCTGGTCCCCACCTCCCCTGCTCCCACCTTCCATTCTGCAACTTAAACCATCTCACCTTCCCAGCCCCAGCCTGTAGCTGGCCTGCTTTAAGGGTGTCTATCTCCTCTCTAGCCCTGCAAGCAGGCCTGTCATGGTCCGTGACCCACTTCAATATGCCAACCATTGTCTCAGGTCTTTTGGAAGGAAGTCGGTAAGACTCTTTACCGATGAAAAACAGGTCCCAGGAAATAACTCCAAAGTCAAACCTACACATTTTTTTCAGGAAACCTCTTATCTCTCCGTCAGCTGTGTCAAGACAGTGACTAACTCCTTATTTAATGTTGGCAAAAGTGATTTAAGAATTTCAGATGAGCCAGTAAGATGCATCTTAGAGCAGTGATAGGCAGGGAGAAGGTATTGCCCCATTCCTTCCGCCAAGCGTATCTGAGTTGCGTGGGGTTGCTCTCTTGTTGCAGGCACAAGGTTATGCAAAAGCCCTCTCTGCCTTCCTAAAGTGTCCTCTGACTAGGGTGGGGTGGCCTGAAAGGAAAGGAAGGGACTTGCCTGCAAAGTAGAACCACAGCCATGAAAACCTACTATCACCACCAAAGGGTTGGAAAATAAGGGAACAGGATGGGGGCTGGAAGTAGCTCAATGATCAAGCACAAGCTTGATATGTATGAGGCCCTGGGTTCAAGCCCCAGTGCCATTTATAAATGAGGACAAAGCTATCTGGTATATAGGGAATGTTTGCCTTGTAAGAAGAGAACTATAGAGTGAGGTTCATTTCTAGTCCAAGAATGAGGAGAGATGGGGTGGGACTGCCACCAGTGTGGGCTGCCTTCCTGTCCCAGATGTACTGGGTGGGTCAAAGCACCTCAGTGCTCAGTGCTCAGCAGCTAGAGGGAAACTTTCCCTGCACGTTTTGCCGACACACTTGAATTTTCCCTGCCAAACAGAATGATTTATTTGCATGTCTTCATAGAGGGCAATTATTTTTTAGCACCTCTCTGGGCATGCTGGGTGATCTCATCCTAGGAAAGAGGCTGTGTCCCTTGGAATGGAAGTGAGAGGAATAGCCTTCCTCCTTCAGTCCCAGCCAAAAATCCTCCCCCTTCCTTCCCTTCCCACCGCTTTGGGCTGGTACCTTCCCATAAAGGTGGGGAGGCTTCCTTTTTATTTAGAGAGCTACAGGTTCACCCATAACACTCACCTGGGGTGATATTCCCAAAGCACCTCTCTTTTGGAGAGAGAAGGAAAAACATTTCAGTTCTTCTGATATGAAAGTTGTGAACAAGAAGCACAAAACTTTACTCAGTAAACCTCACCCTACTAGTGCCTTAGATTTCTAGCTGAGTGAGGAACAAACCAAAGAGAGAAGAAATAGAGAGACCACACAGAATGAGGACTGGAAATGGAGAAGAATCTAAGAACCAGGCATGTTGAAGAGGGAGGAGGAAATACAGGAAGATACCAGACCAAGGGAGAGGCCGAAGGATTCTTTCGGAGGTGCTCGATTGTATCATTATGCTTCTTTTTCTAGATGTGAAGATTTTATATAGAGACAAGGATGACATTACAAGTTATTAACAGAAGGGCAATATTATTAACAAAATATAAAGGAACAATTGATGTTTTCCTTATTCTTCAGTTTCTCTAACAAGGCTCTATTCCTCTTTTTCTACCTCCTCCTTCCCCTTCCCACTCCCCTTCACTATTTGGATCCTGGCTCCCAAGCACCCTGCCAAGAACAAGGCTTCTAAGGGCCAGCTGCCTGGCCTTTCCCTGAAGAGCTTCCATGTCTCCAAGTATCCCAGCCCAGCACGTCTACACACAGTTCCCACATCTCCTTCCCATCTATGATCTCATTCAACCCCAGATGAAGGTAAACTAAAGAGATTGGGTTCCAATTCAACTTTGCCATTACTGGCTGTAGACCTTGGAATGTTACTTGCACTGAAGTCTGACATTTGGTAGATCAAAATTTGGGGTACAGTGAAAACACTGAGGTAAGCATCAGAAAATGGGTTTTTATCCAGGTCTATGAGACTCCAAATTCATGGCTCTGTCCTGAAGAGCATCTGGCTTCCACTTCTGGCCCAAATGAGGATAGGGTATCTCTGCAAACAGAACCAGAGCATCTTTGCTTTGTCTGTGAACACCTGAGACACAACCAGCCAAAGGCAACAGCCAACTCATTGTGTCAGAGAGAAAGGTGTACCCCCAATAAAGCCAGGAAACAAACCTTTCTTCCCACAGATCCATCAATAAAGACACCCACAGATGTTCAGGTCTGTAGCTCCTGTATGGGATCCCAAGACAGCTTGACAGGACCTGGGTCACACATACTGGCTATGGGAAGGCCTCAGCCTTGGGGCACACAGCTTCTCTCTGGGTACAAATGCTGGTAGAGATTCAAGATGAATTTATCCTTGGGCTGAGATGTTTTGAGGGCTCCTGCCTGGGTAGAGTGTTCATAAGGCAAAGGTTGGCTAAGAACAGTGCACAAGCCCCTAGAAATGGGATTTTCCTGGCTGGCTCCCATGACTCAGAGAGGGATCAAATCAGTGTGATTTCTGGAAACAGTACTGCTGGCCAGCACCAACAGTGCTGTACTAACGCACACCTGTCCTTCACGACCCCCTTTCTAGGAGGAGCTGGAGTCATGCTTTGCCACACCCAAAGAGCTCAAAAAAAAAAAAAAAAATAGCAGCCTACCACCAGCCACCCTGCCAAGCACTGGGAATGTCACAGTGAACAAGACAGAACATGGCCCCTACACTCTCAGGCTTCATGGAATGACAAATTTGGAAGCAGGTGGATGAGGCCTCGAAGTTCGAGCTTTTACAATCAGATGATCTCACCTACCCTAAACTCTCTGAACTTTTGTTCCCTCCGGCCTGGGAGGTACCCAGTAACACCTCCATCTCCCTCATGGAATCAAGCGAGTGGAAATATTTCACCAAACCAGCGTGAAAGTGCTTTACTGACCATAAAGATAGTATCAATCTTTATTACTGCTAATGAATGTGACTAGAGTTATGACCATCGCTACATTTTTCCATTCAGGAAGTTTCCTTTGCCTGACCTGCCTATTGTGCCAGAATCTGGGTGGAAGTTACATTGCCTGGCAGACTATAACATTATGGCTTAATCTGCTTTTTTTTTTTTTTGCCAGTCCTGGGGCTTGAACTTGGGGCCTGGAATTGTCTTTGGGCTTCTTATGCTCAAGGTAGCACTCTATCATTTGAGCCACAATGCCACTTCTGGCTTTTTCTGTTTATGTGGTACTGAGAAATCGAACCCAGGGCTTCATGCATGCTAGGCAAGCAATCTACCACTAACCCACATTCCCAGACCCTTAACTTACTGTTGAAAAGCAGCTTTATTAAGATAGAATTCATATAGATAGAATTTGTATAGGATATTTATATTCACCTATTTAAACTAGGCAATTTAATGCTTTCTTAAAGGATATTGCCCTGATTATATGACCATAATCTAATTTTAAGGTATTTTTAACCATATGCATATGTACACAAACAAACTGACTAAAAGATTATATACTCAGGAAGATCCCAATGGTATACTCCTTTGATGAACTAACTTGCATTTAACGAAACGAATACCAGAAAACTGAATCATGTATTGTCATAGGGGAGAGGAGAGGCCAAGGCTGAGAGGGTAGACAGACAAATGGAGAAAGGAAGAGTGGGTAAATACAGTTATAATATTTGTTGAACATATGCAAACATGGAACCAGGTAATTTAGGGGCTAGGCGGGGTTGGGACAGATGGGGAGAATAATGGAAGAGGTGACATGGATCAATATGCATTGTATTCATAAACTCATATGCTGAACTGCAACCCCCTTTTGTTACTACCTAAAGATAGTTTAAAAATTAATATTTTTATATCTCTTTAAAAGAAAAAAATTAGTATGCCCACTGGCAGTCATATTCCATGCCCTTCCATCAACCCTCTCTTCCCACTCTAAGTAGTCTCTGTGGACTTGTCTATTCTGGATATGTCACATAAAGGAATCATACCATGTTGGGCTGGGAGTACATCTCAGTCAGTGGTGGAGCTCTAACCTATCAGGAATAGGCCCTGGCTGTCATTTTTTAAAACATGAAATTATATAAGTTAGTGTGGTCTTTTGTGATTGACTTCTTTCACTTGGCATGTTTGCAAGGTTCATCCAGGTTGAATGAATGAACCAGTCATTCATTTCTTCTTATTGTGAGTCATACTCCATTTTCTGGATAAAGCATATCTTATTTATCAAGTCTTCAACTGATAGGCTTGGAGCTATTCTCACTTTTTGGCTATCACCAAAATGCTTCTATGAGCATCCATGTATCAGAGTCTAGGTAGACATGGGATTTTATTTCTCTTGTGTGTATAACTAGGAGTGGAATGACTGGGTCATCTGGTAGCTCTAAATTTCACATAGTTGCTTTTCCAAAACAACTATACCAATTGCCCTACACCCCACTAACACTGGTAATTATCTGTTCTTTGGGGTGTAATCATCCTAGTGGGTATGAGATACTGTCATTATAGTTTGGTTTTATATCCTACTGATCAAATTAAGCATCTTTCATGTCCTTTTGGATCATTTATATATTGTCTTTGGAAAAACATCTATCCTTTGCTTTATTTGGTAGGGGAGCACCATGGAGGTTTGAACTTGGGGCTTCACACTTGCTAGATTGGCATAATACTGCTGAATAATGCTCCAGCACAGTTTTTGACTGGACATTTGTAGGATAGGGTCTTGCTTCATGTGTACACTCCAGCCTCAATCATGTCCAGTTTTCCTCTGTGGAGACAAGGGTGTCAAGGCTGGCTTGGCACCTCAGACCTCACAATCTCAGCCTCCCATGTAGCTTAGGATGACAGGTACACATCCTTTTATCCAGCTATGGATCTAGAAGAAAGCCTCATAAAGTTTTCTGGCTGAGATGGCTTTGAACTATGATCCTCCTATTCTCAACTTCCCAAGTGCTAGGACATTGGTATGAATCACCAGCACTGAGCTCTTTGCCTATTTTTTAAACTAAATGATTTGCCTTACTATGAGTTGTAAGTATTCTTTATATATTTTAGATAAAAGTCCTTTATCAGTTATCTTTTTTCCTTTCTTAATGATCATGATTACAAGATAAACATTTTAAATATTGAAGAGTCAATTTATGTTCTTTTCCTTTTGTTGTTTGTATTGTTTTTTGTTTCTTTTAAACTATGTCTATTATTTAAACAAAAATTTGATATATTAAATATCTGGCTTTAATTTTAAGTCATGAAAAATAATTAATAAATCATCAGCATAATGAGTTGAATATAATTGAATAAACCTAATTCAAGCCTTCTGGTGAAGAAATGGAGTTTCCAGCAGGGCAGGCTCTCAGGCGAGGAGGGCTGTATGACAGCTTCTGCTTCCCCATCACGGACACAACATTCTTGCACAGGAGTTGACTGTAAAGGAGACAGGAGGGGAAAGGTGTGCTGAGGAAAGATGATTGGGCTGAGATTATTAACTCAATTAAGGGGAAAAAAAGACACACTATAAATCAAATGACTGGAGCCTGCTTTCATAGACACATTTGAACTTGAAACTTATTAGGTATTTGGATTTAATTATCACTGGTAAAAGCAGCACAAAGAGAAACCTTGACTTGTTCTGCTCTCTTGCCCTATAAAAACAAAAGGCTTGTTTTTATAGGATGGAAGGAAAGAAGCTAGTTATGGCACTTCTACAGAAAGTCTGGAGAGAGGGGAGAAGTGGAGGGAAAGGGGTGGGGGAGGAGCTGGATTTGCCTTTGTCTCTCTTGAGAGACTTATCTTTTCAAAACAAAAGCCACTTCTCATAGCACTTAGAACAACTTTTACATAGTGTACCCCCCAGGAATAACCCCATTGACCTTGCCAACCTTCTTTTCCTCCTCTCTCTTATTCAGTTCTGGTCTTACCTGCTTCTCACTGATCCTGGAGCTGGCAGAGGTGGTTTCCTGCAGGGTTGTCATCATCTTGTCATCAGCCCCTGCATTTAGAAAAGGCAATATGACAGCACACTAGGCAATTTATTTTGCCATTTAACTGGTATGCATTAATTGTACAAAGTGATTTTATTGCAATATTTCCATAAATGTATACAATGTTCTTTGATCAAATTCACCCACTCTGTTAGGCTCAATAAGCCCCCTAACCTCCCTTTTATCTACAGATAAATGTTATCTATTTCCAGTGCGTGCCTTCATAGTAGTACGGCTCATACTGAGACAGGAGAAGATTTGTATCCTGAGTGTAGTAGACATTTAATATATTAGGACTTGACCAAAGTCCTTTATAAAGATTAAAATCTATCATGTACTGAAAAATCTTATATGTATAGTTCTAATAAGGTGCTAAAGAGAGATAAGACACAGAAGTTATCCTTGAAAATCTTATATTCTTAAATAAGACTAGAAATACACATGCATTAAAAGACCAAGATTGGCTCCAAATTAGGAAATTTAGGACTGGATTAGTGAAGGAAATACTAGTTCCAACTATCCTCTGGTTTAAAAGTTGGTTAACTGAAGCCAAGCATGGTGACTCACATCCATATTACCAACTAAACTAGAGATATGGATAGGAAGATCACAGTCTAAGACAGGCCTGGACAAAAAACATGAGACCCAATCTGAAAAAATAATGAAAGCAAAAAGGGCTGTGTTTGTACCTCCAGTAGAAGAGTGCACCTGCCTAGCCTTGAGTGTAAAGCCTTGATTTCAATTCCCAGTACTGCCAAAAAGAGAAGAGTATAAATCCTTGATTTCAATTCCCAGTACTGCCAAAAAGAGAAGAGTGTAAATCCTTGATTTCAATTCACAGTACTACCAAAAAGAGAACAGTGTAAATCCTTGATTTCAATTCACAGTACTACCAAAAAGAGAAGAAAGCAGTCAGTTGAATGAATGAAAGCCACAGCTCCCACAGCCATTTTCCTATAGAATAATCTCTGTGTCAAAGACAAGATAGATTGTGAAATCCTGGCTGTCGGGCACCCATTTCACAATTCCATTGAAAAAAAAACACAACTTGATTTCAAGCATAAAAATAAATGGTTGCCTGTCACTTCACAAGTGATCAGTACACGTATGGTAGATAATCACATGTTTCATGCACATCCTCATCTAGCCTGACCAATACTGGCGAAGTCTCTTCTCCCTTTGCTCCACCAGCCACCTACTAGTGGGCTGGGTGACTGGGCTGTGCATGCTTTCAATAATTGAAATGATTAGGAAGGTGAAGCTCTCTCTATTGCTTTACAATGGCTTTATTAAATGTACAATAAATTACGCTTATTTAAATTATACTGCTTTTGGCCTACATAACTCAACTGTGAAACCATCATCATAAGCAAGATAATGGAAATGTACACCACCTAAAGGTTGTTTTCTTCTTGTAATATTATAATCTCTCTTGCCTGCTCTTCTCTGTGCACCTCCTCCACATTGCCAGGCATCCACTGATGAGTTTTGTTTTGTTTTGTTTCGACCGGTACTCAATAATTTGTTTTCTATAATTTTGTATACGTAGACTGAAAGATAATGGGCTATTTTCAGGGAGAGAAGGAAGTATAACTCCTTTTATCAAAAATGTTTTTCTGGGTGCTGGTGGCTCACACCTGTAATCCTAGCTACTGGAGAGGCTGAGATCTGAGGATCATGGTTCAAAGCCAGCCCAGGCAAGAAAGTTTGTAAGACTCTTATCTCCACCAGAAAACGAGAAGTGGTGTGTGGCTCAAAGTGGTAGAGTGCTAGCCTTGAGCAAAAGAGCTCAGGGACTGTGCCCAAATCCTGAGTTCAAGCCCTACTACCACCACCACCAATGAAGTGTTTTGAACCTCATTTGTTTTGTAAATGTGTTTCTCTTCATCATGGTGTATTAGTAGTCCATATAATAATTCCTTTATATGGTAAAGTGGACCATAATTTGTTTGGCTGTTCTGCTACTTATGATCCTTTGGGCTATTTCTTGTTTAGAAACATGGTGAATGAAGCTGCTATGAAGATGTGTGTATAAATATTTCTATTAACTTAGGTTTTTGTTCTCCTGGGTAAAGACTGAGGAATGGAAACTCTGGGTCACATGGAAGCCATTTGTTTCCTTTTGAGTAATCTGACAATTTTTCTAATATGTGTGTGTGTGTGTGTGTGTGTGTGTGTGTGTGTGTGTGTGTGTGTGTGTGTGTGTTATTTTATACTCCCACTGTCAGAAAGGTACAAGAGTTCCAACTTCTCTATATTTAGTAAGGTATGGTTTTCTTTGTGGTTTTTTTTTGGCATTTTAATAAGTGTATAATATTCTTTCACAGTGTTTTTTATTTTCATTTCCTATAGATACTGAATATCTTCTATGCTGATCTGTCTTGATCTTTCAACTTTAAAGTAGGTTGTTATGTTTTCTTATTACTGAGTTGGGAAAAGTTTGTTTTGCTTTGACTTTTGTAAAGCTTTTCTACTTCTTTACATTCTACATTGCAGGTGGTTCCCTGGACCTTAAATGAGAGACAAGCACTCTCCCCACTACTGAACTCTATCCCCAATCCTTCAGAGTATTTTTTACCGAATGCTAGATATTGTGAGTGCTATTTTGTTGGGTGATATCTTTATTTTCCTGTGAACATTCCAAAGCTATGTTCTAGTTAAGTTACTTGGAAACAGCTTGATCTTCTCAAATCTTTATCACTCATTAGATGAGGTCGGAGCAATACTTGATCTAAGAATCATTATTCAGAGCTGAGGCAAGACCTTGAGTAGTCTACATAATATCCCTTGAGTTAGGCACTTTCCTGTGTATTGGTGGAAATGCGACTATTCCTAGTCCTTGTGTGCACTGGGGATTATTCCTCTGAACTCTTTGGATGGTTTTGTCTCTAGACTATAGAAGTTATCTTACACACAAATGCTGATTCTTAGAAAGACCCTCTGCAGATCTTGGGATTTTTCTCATTATGTCCATTCTTTGGCACTTCGTCTTGTCCTGTATACTTTAGCTGCCTCTGTCTCCTTAGCTTCTGTTCCGTCTCCCCAACCTTGGGCAGCTGTTGGGCTTCCTGTGGCTTCCTCCAACCTAAGCCATGGCTTAGGGACTCCCTCACGGCAGCATGCCTGGGTAGTTTTGGGCTTACTATATTTGTTTCCCTTATCTCATGCTTCCTGGTTTTCACTGCCTGCTACATTTGTATATTTTATCTTTTCTTACTTGTTTAAGCAGAAAGTTATTTCTAGTTCTTCTTAGTCTATCTTGGTCAAAAATGTAGTCTTTCTTCTCTCCCCACTTTCTCAACAATACAACTTGTATAGGAAAATGCCTTAGAATTAGCTCATAGGTCTTAGAAGTCTCTCCATACTCTTCATTGGCCCAGATTACCTTAATAATGTGACTACATTTGATGGTGTGCATGTGCATTTGTTCATGCTGGTGTGTGGTATGCTGTGGTCCTGGGGATCAAACCCTGCACCTGTGCATTCAGAGCTTTAGCACGGAGCATCCCAGATCTGACTACATTTGATTTACAACAAACAAATACCTGTGGACGTTCTTAGGGGCCTGAGGAATTTTCAAAAGGTATATCACCTGGCTCCTGACACTCAGAAACTCACAATCTACTAGAGCAATGGCTCTACTAATTATCATTTCTAAAAATCTGGCAGGCCTAACTATTCTGTCAACATTACTGCTGAAAAACTGGATACACATGCCTTCCTGTCACCTGTAAGATAGAGCCCCATGGTGTGGGGCCCAGAGGAGGCACACAATCCAGCAATTCATTCCCAAATCGGAAGATTTCAAAAGACTGAGTATAAATGGAGTCATAAATTTGTCTGTGATGCTTATCTTCAGAGATTCAGAGCAGCTCTTGAAAGGTACTAATCCAGATGTAATCTTAGTTTTTCAAACAGTGTGTGGTGGCAGCTAGTATAGGTGAGATTAAAGTTTTCCTGGGCTCCTGAGCTCATGGTCCATGTTCTTGGATGGCCACTGGGCTTAGTGATTCGGGTGGTTTTCTGAGCTTCGGGAGACAACATGGGACACACGTGAGCATTAGACTTTTAGGAAAGACAGTCTTGATATGAAAATCCCAGCACTTCCTTTTCCTTATTCTAGGCCCTAGATGGGTATAGGAATGTCTATCTGGCCCTCAAAATCATTTGGCACTGGCCAGAAAGACACATATGCTTCTTGTCAGTTGCCCAAAGCTGTCTGTTGCATTGATAATTTTATATGGCCCAGGAGTGCAGTTCTAAATATTCAAATGGTCCTTAACCCAAAAAAGTTTCCTCATTCCTGTAGGGGAAATCAACAGTTTCCTCAGAGCCTGTTTTCCTAGATTACATTCCTCCTATCCTGTTGAAAGCACTATGGTTTAGTGTTCAGATTTCTTATTTGAAGTAAATAGTAATAGTAATCATCATGATCAGGTTGATATCTGTTTCCAAAGCCTGACTGGAGAAATCCTCATTATAGTGCCTATTCACATTGCTTTTGGAATTATTATTTTTCATTAACTCTCCCTCTGGAAAATAAAATCCTGAAAGGCCAGTAGATATTCTGGAAGAAGTGAATAAGGGATATAATCATGGAGGGTCAAATGCCCACCTGGAAAATGCACCTGAACCTGCAGATTAGCAAAGTAAGAGCCTGACTGGAAAATCCCAGTCAGAACCTGAGCTCTTCGGGTTCTGAGTGAAGCTGACTGACGTATGACATCCCCTCTGGAAAGCGGAAATGATGAGGCAGAGCAGGAACAAACACCTCTGTTCAAACACTGGCTCTTCCATAGTATTGCAGACTGATTTTTTTATCCTCAAAATACATGCATTGACGCTTTCACCCTACATGACTGTCTACCTATCTTCTCTCTCCTCAGACCCAGAAGGAAAGAAGGCCCAAGAAGAGCTCAACCAGCAGGCAGTTGTCTACAAGAAACAGAGAGGTCTCAACAGAACCCAGCCCAGCTCATTCCTTGACTTTGAATTTTGAGCCTCCAGACCTGAAAGAAAATAAATGCTAGTTCTCTGAGCCACTCATCCTGTGGAATTCTATCCTGGCAACTAACACAGGATTTAAGCTTTTTGACCCATCTGAGATTCAGTTGTCTTTAAAACAAAAGGGAATAGCTGGACGCTGGTGGCTCATGCCTGTAATCCTACCCACTCAGAAGGCTGAGATCTGAGGATCACAGTTCAAAGCCAGACTAGGCAGGAAAGTCTGTGAGACTCTTATCTTCAATAAAACACCAGAAAACCAGAAGTGGCGCTGTGGCTCAAGTGGTAGAGTGCTTGCCTTGAGCTAAAGAGCTGAGGGACAGCACCCAGACCCAGGTTCAAGCCCCATGACTGACAAAAGGGGGCGGGCAAGAAAACTACAACATTAATTTTTCACCAAAATTTGGAGAAAGAATATTCAAAGAGCTTAGAGGAACCGTCCCAGTGTAAACCTGGATTCCTGAGTGGGCATGGGGTATGACAGAGAACCATTGCCTAAATATTACTTAATGCAGTGGCAAGCAAAAATCTGCTCTTGTTTAAATGCACTGAGAGCTTGAGCTTGTTTGTTATTACAGCAAAATTAAGCTTATACTTACTAATACATTCATAGATTACTGCAAGAATGAAATGAGATGTTTCTAAACTATGTAAATTTCCAAGTCTTTTTCCCCCTTCTACTCTCTTCCTGATTTTCAAGTCTTTGTGGGCCTGAAGTTGCTAAATAGAAAAATGCTTATAAAACTCTTGTAAGTGTTCAAGTTTGAACATGGCAATCTTTTGGTGAGGCAGTACACAGCTGTATATCAATAAGAGATACACATTCCTGCCATAGTACGACTTCCAATGAATCATTGCCACAAAAACATTAAGTATACCATTAAACCTTTTCCCACAGCCTCTTCCTACTACTGGAGATTTTCCTTTAGGATCAGCTTCAAAGTTGGGACTCACTGAGTCAACGGAAGTGACCATATCCATGGAAAGATCAGTCCCTGAAAGGAGACCCGGCAGGCATTTTCAGTTGATGGCAGATGAAGAATCATTATTGGAGCCCCAATTCAGCTGATGACTTAGATTGCATCAAAAGATCTGTGTAGGCTTGTTAATAGGTTCTGTGTACCCAAGTTGTTTTCTGGTGAAAATTGTTTGCTGGTTTTAAATTAAGATTCTGTCTTATATCTTGTGGTTCTCCTCACCTCCTGATCTTTCCAACATCACCTGTGGGACAACTTCAATAGCTTATTAGAGACTGATAACATCTGCGGGCAGCTAGCCGGCTGGCTGGCATGTTGGTTAATCATTTCCTGTTCTTTCCCGTGCACACCATCATGTTTATCACGTAACTTACGAGACCAACTCAAGTTACAGCAGAAGGTAAAATCCAGAACGCTACAGTCAATAGATGGTGTTTCCACGGGGTGCTGGTGGCTTATAGCCTATAATCCTACTTAAAAAGCTGACACCTGAGGATCAAGGTTCAAAGCCAGCTTGGGCTGAAAGCTCATAAGACTATTATCTCCAATTAATTACCCAAAAGTCAGAAGTGAAGTTGTAGCTCAATTGTAGAGCACCATTCTTGAGCAAAAAAATGCTAAGGGACAGAACCCAGGCCCTGAGCTGAAGCCCCAGTACCAGCACACACACACACACACACACACACACACACAAAAGAAAGAAAAGAAAAAAAAGATGTTTCTACCAGTGAGATGTAAGCACACAGATGTCTTCTTAGAATCGAATGTGTATGTTTCATGTATACACGTGTGTTTTCTCCAAAGGATATCCAGTTTACTTAACATTAATTCACATCCAAAATGTGTACTCATCATTTTCTACTTCCTTTTCTGGAATTCTTGAGCAGGGTAGGTGAATAGTACCGTATTCTATCCTGTCGAGCAAAGTAGAAACCTAAAAAGCCATTCTTGATACCTCCTTTTCCTCCTGTACTGTCTCCCTCACTCCCTCCAGCACATTGACTCTCTCATCCCAACCCATCCTTAAAACAACGCCCATTTCTATCACTATCACCAATCACTGGCTCAAGGACACCATCATCAAGGACACCTCGATGGAGCAACCTTCTTGTGGTTGGAAATGGAGATACGCTGCCCAGATCTTCCCCGAGGAGAGACTTGCTGTCTGCCTGTGGGGAGAAGAGACATCAACGGCCCAACTTGCTATGGCCACCTCCCCTGGAGTCTCATCTTTCCCATGCCAGGTGACAAACCACAGTGAGCGCTTCATAGCCTGGGGCTGTCAGGCAGCCTTAGGATCCCAACAGATTAGCTAAAATGGTCTGTTGTGGCTCTGTCTAGTGTCTGTGCCTGAAGGGTACATTGCCCCCCTCCTTTTTTCCCCTCACCATTCTTCCTGCTTCAGCCATTGCTGAATCATTTTTAATGATTTAAGCAAAACACTATCACTCTCTTACCTCAATCCTACCTCCTGACTGAAGACCAGAATCTTGGACAGAGAATACCTAGTTTTTTCTATCTTTGTTTGTACCTTTTCTACGTCCCTCCCGCCCCCTCTCCATCACAGTTCACCACATTGCCTCTCTTAAATTCCTAGGGTTGCCATAACCAAGTTGTGCAAACTAGGTGGCCTATAGGTCAGAAATTCTTCATTATACAGTTCTGGAGGAAAGAAGTAAAGAGATCAAGATGTGCACAAGGCCATGCTTCCCCTGCCACTTGCAAGAGAACCTTTGCTTCCTCCTTCCTAGGTTTCGCTTTTGCTAGCACTCCTTGGCTTGTGGGTGCATCACGCCTGTCTTCCATGGTCACAGTCTACTCTCCTCATATCTGTGTCTTCTATGGCCTTGCTCCAATAAAATCACCAGTGGTATTGGATTAGAGAGCCACCTTACTCCAGTGACTCATTTTGACTAATTACATCTGCCATGATCTTATTTTTAAGTAAGTTCACTGGTACGACTTCAGTGTGCCCTGCAAAGGCTCAGGTATAGGCAGCCTGGACCCCAGTGTGGTGATGTCAAGAAGGGACTTCCTCCCTAGAGGAAGGGACTAGTGTGAGGTTATTACTGACCCATTTCTCTCTCTCTCTCTCTCTCTCTCTGGTTTCTTGTTAACCATGTGGTTGATCTCTCTCATATAAACCCCCATCACTTTGATGCCATCTACCATCAAGCCCATTTCATAGTTGATGTCATTTCTGCCGTTGAACTATGCCATCCAATCTCTATGAGCTATGAGCTACACACATCCCTTTTCTTTATAAAGTACCCAGCCTCAGGTATTTTGTTATAATAATGAAAAACAGAGATATACAGTCACATTCAGAAGTGTGGCGGGGCGGGGGGAGGTGTTTAGGACTTCAACACATCCTTTTGGAGGGCATAAGACAACTCATAACACTGGCATTCATTTGGATCCTGAAATAAGGCATATTCATCATGCTTCAGGTCTTTTTTATATTCTGTACCCAGGTCCCCCTGTCCTTCTTATCCCGTTTGTTCTATCTAAGACTTTCCTTCGCTTGATCTTAGTTTTGAAATCATTCTCCTTAATGAAATTTTTCCTTCTTGTCCCCCTCAGGTTAAAGTCAGCTCTGCACTCACAGCATGTTGTATTTTCTTTCTCTGCAGTTGTAATTATTTTTTAATTTATATTATTTGTATTGTTTCTACTTGTAATTATCATTATTATAACCACATGTCATTATTATTATTATTTATTTTTTAATTTTTTGCTGATCTTGGGGCCTGAATTCTGGGCCTGGGCACTCTCCCTCAGCTCTTCAGCTCAAGGCTAGTGTCCTACCACTTGCTAATGGGGTGCTGAGGAATCGAACCCAGGGCCTCATGCATGCAGTGCAAGCACTCTACCACTGAGCTACCTTCCCAGCCCCTTGCATTATTATTTTTTTAACTAAGCTTTTAACTATTGCTCTCTCCACTAGTCCACAGTCCCCATGAGGTTTTCCAATACAATGAACCTGGCACATACAAGGGGTTCAGTAAGTATGTATTGAATGAACAAATTCAGAAAACTTCTATTGTGCTGTTAGCGGTCATCCCACTTTATAGTTTTGAAGTCTTTGGCATTCTTATTTCCAGGAGATATGGTTTTCCACTGACTCAATCCAGACAACTTAAAGAAGAAATGGGGCAATTGAAGAAAGAAAGTCTCTAGAAAATAGATTTTTTTTTTCCTGGTCAGTTGTGGGGCTTGAACTCAGGGCCTGGGCTCTGTTCCTGAGGCTTTTTTGCTCAAGATTAGTGCTGTACCACTTTGGGCCACAGCTCCACTTCTGGTTTTCTGATGGTTAATTGGAGATAAGAGTCTCATGGACTTTGCTGCCCAGTCTGGCTTCAAACCATTATCCTCAGATCTTAGCTTCCTGTATTATCTAGGATTACAGGCATGAGCCACCAGCACCTGGCTCAGAAAATAGATTGTGAAGTTGATTCCCAAGATAGTTCTGTGAAAAAGTGCATATTCATACCAGAGTTTGTCTTTTTTTCTTCCTCCTACCTCTCCCATTGAAATTCTTTGCTAGCCAATAGGACTAAATTTCTCCCCTGAACTGTGAACATGCCTCCAGCCAGGACTGTACAGAAATCTAGACTCCTCCTAGATCTCAGAAAGCTTAGTGAGCAACTAGGGAAAATACACTGTTCCTTTGTGTACAAAGAAGACATCCCAGTTTAGAGCATACAGCAGTGGAACAAGTCTAAATACATGAAAATAACTTGTAGAGTTTGGGATTTGGGGAAGTAGAGAAGAAGATCTAGTTATGATGTTATGAAAATACTGTATAGTGTGTAAATGAAGGCCAGTTGTTGCTCAGCTGTTAGGCAGAGAGTCGTTCTGATGTTCTGAGCACTATTCCATGATCTATTTATGCACTAGGCTTTCTATAACTTCAGTGCCCCACCCCCTTTATGTTACTCATTGGTAAAGGCACGTTGCCTTCTGTTATTCTCTTCAGGAATTCTTATTTCCTTTTGTCACCAATTACAGCCATGCTCATCCCATCCTTAGCTCATATTCACCTGAATGGGGTTACCAACATTTCCTGTGAGAGCTATTCTCCCCATAATTGAATGCTGAGTGCTGTGCTGAAGCCAATGGCAGAATCTTTGAAGAGCACTAGATTTTGGGGGAAGAGGGGGTAGAGGTGTACTAGAGTTTGGACTCAAGACCTCACACTTGCTGAGGAGATGCTCTACCACTGAGCCATGCCTCCAGCCTTCTTTTGTACCCTCTGTGTGTGTGTGTGTGTGTGTGCGTCTGCTGATCCTGGGGCTTCAACTCAGGGCTTGCCTGAGCTTCTTTTGATCAAGTCTAGCACTCTACAATTTGAGCGACAGCACACTTCTGGCTTTTTCTGTTTATGTGGTACTGAGGAACCACTGAGCCACATTCCCAGCCCATCAGAAGGGGTTTCCTGTCTGAGCATGCTTCTGGACTGTAATCCATCAATTTTATGCTTCCCATGAATGCATAGCTGGGATGATAAGCTAGTACCACATCCAATTTGGAGGAACAGATCCAATTAGAATAATTAATATTTTAATATTTATTTTAATAATTAATATTTCTTTTAAAATCTTCACCTTTTGTACTTTCCTGAGACCATAATTTTTTGTCATAGAATGCCTCAAGATTAGATTCTGCAACAAAAAGACTGTAAAGAGAATTTCCAAAACAGTATTGAACTCTATCACTAACAATGTAGGCAGTAAGATAATAGTTTTCATCCAAGGCTTTCCAAACTTTTGTCTCTCTTGTAAATTATAAGGGTCCAAGCTGAAGACTTTCCATAGGACTGCTTCCCACAACCTCCCCTAAGACACTGAAGCACCCCAGGCTCGAAGATGGAAAGCAAGCAGGCAAGGTCAAAAACAAGACTGCCTCCTTCCAGTCCAGAGGGGAATGGGAAATTGAACACTTATATAAGATGGAATAATCTAAGTATACATTAATTTTGTTAAGCTTCCATTTGCCCACTTTGATCTTTTTGCCAACCAACTGAGTAAAAGCTTGGAAGGAAGGCCACATTACATGTAAAATAATGAATGTTTTCATTCCATGTAGAAAAATGAATGTTTTATACACACGCACACACACACACACACACACACACACACACACACACATTTTCTATGAGAACTCAAGTACATGGTGTGGTTAATACTGTGGTGTTGTTGTTTTGTCCATTGTGGGGCTTGAACTCAGGGTCAAGACACTGTACCTGAGCTTTTTGCTCAAAGCTACCATTCTACCACTTTGAGACACAGTGCCACAACAAGCATTTGAGTAATTAATTGGAGATAAGAGTCTCACAGGGACTTTTCTGCCTGGGCTGGCTTCAAACCACGATCATCAGATTTCAGCCTCCTAAGTAGCTAGGATTATAGGCACCCAGCAACATTGTGTTTTTGATCCACATTTATTACAAATCTCAGTAATGTTTAAAAAACAGTTAGTCTTTGCTTCATGTCAGTGGATCTCCTTTCTAAAGCCCCCACAAAGAGTATGGTGTTGTTTTCTGAGTGGCAGAAAATCTAGGAGGAAGTTCAGGAATGAACCAGGCTGGAGGATTCTACCATAAGTTGTCTGCACTTGAAACACAGGTGCTCACCCTCAGCCTTCAGTCACACACCCACCCCAAGGTGGTTCATCTTGTCTGCCCATGTGACAACTTCCATGGCAATGGGGCCTGCCCATCTGTGCCCTCCTCTCAGCAACACCATAAAGGCCTTCGGCAAAAGGCTTGCTTTAAATGACTCAGTCCAGCCACACACTGGTGGCTCACGCCTGAAATCCTAGCTACTCAGGAGGCTGAGATCTGAGGATTACCATGCAAAGTCAGCCTGGGCAGGAAAGTCTGTGAGACTCTTATCTCCAATTAACCACCAGAAAACCGGAAGTGGTACTATAGCTCAAGTGGGAGAGCACTAGCCTTGAGCTGAAGAGCAGAGGGACAGTGCCCAGGCCCAGAGTTCAAGCCCTATGACCAACAACAACAACAAAAAGGCTTAATCCATAATATATGATGAACCATACTCTTGGAACAAAACTGTCAATTTAAGGATAAATATAGTTACAGCAGGGAGAAAAAGGTACACAATTAAAACAACCACATGGGTCCGGTATTCACTACATGGTCCTCCTCCTAGAATAAAACCGAAGGCATTTTGGCAGACTCTTGCCTGTCTCTTTCCTAGATTCCTACTACAGCTCTCTTTGTGTCTTCTGGTGCTGTGCTGGACCTCATTGCCCCAGTGAGCACAGCTAGTCCATCCTTTCATGTGTCTATGCTCAAACATCAAGGTCCAGGCCTTTTGCTCGCAAAGCCTTGCCTTTCACAGTTTTGTTTTTGTTTTCAATTTCCCAAGGAATTTAAGATTGAAGCTATAGCTCTCTTTCAGTCAAAATTTAGTTATAAGCCAGGTACCAATGGCTCATGCCTGTAATCTAGCTATGTAGGAGGCTGAGATCTGAGGATCATGGTTTGAATGCAGCCTAAGCAAGAAAATTGGCGAGAGTGTTCTCTAATTAATCACCAAAAAATCAAAAGTGGAGCAGTGGCTCAAGTGGAGAGTGACAGCCTTGAGCAAAAAAGCTTATGGAGAGTACCCTGGCTCTCAGTTCAAGCTCTAGTTCCCATGCGCGTGTGCATGCACATATATGGTCTCACACACACACACACACACACACACACACACACACACACACACACTATTTGGGAAAGTTTTATAGCTGATAGTTAAATAATGCCTGAGGCTTTTTTGTTTGTTTGTTTTGTTTTTTCCGTTGGACTGAGTGGAACCGGCTTCCCAGCACTTTTGTTGCTGGGAGGAGAGGTAAACAGTCCTAGCACTCAGATTTTACTGTAAATACTGCTTAGGCCCCCACTACAATGGGTTCTGTCAGATGAAGCACAGGGATTTAGAATAGCCCACTTGCTCACTCAACAACTGTGTCGGCTTGGTTCTGTAATTCCCGTTGTTAGCATTTTTAAATTTAATTTAATTTATTTATTTATTTTGTTGGTTGTAAGGCCTGCACTCTGAGCCCAGGTACAGTCCTTGAGCTCTTCGGCTCAAGGTTAATGCTCTATCACTTGAGCCAAGCACCTCTTCTGGCTTTTTTCTGTTTATGTGGTGCTGAGGAATCGAACCCAGGACATCATGCATGCAAGGCAAGCACTCTACCACTGAGCCACCTTCCCAGCCTGTTGTTAGCAATTCTGAGCATTCAATATCATCATTAAAAACAACAAAAACAACAAAACAAAAACCTCTTCAGCTTACAACCCTAATTGTCACAAAATTCCCTGAGGACAGGCATTTTTATGCTTCCTTCAGTTCCCTCAGGGAGGGAGTTTAAGCAAAGCAAAAAACAGTTACCATTTTGATTTGAGATCATTTCAATTCCATTTAATACTTGCTATCTAAGCCAGTGCTTGTAATAGGGCTGAGTTTTTCTTCTACATTGTCTTTTTTGGTCTTCCCACCACCATGGAAATGATGGACAGTGCTACACTCTCAGCTGTTTTATAGAAGTGGAAGCACTAATTCTGAAAGCTCAGTCTCTCGGCCAGAAGGAAGGGATACAGGGATTCGAATGTGGAGTCAAGTGCTGGTTTCTGCAGTCTTAAGGTCTTGCCTAAAAGAAGAGGAATCTCAAGACCAGAGGACTTATCTGATCCAGAGAAAGATCTAGATCCTGATTGGGATGGTAGGAAGCCCAGCTTCATGGAGCAAGGTTGGGAGATCCCAACTCATGATCAGTACCAGCCCAGGAAGTTTCCAGGCTTCTTTTTGCACTAGAAAACAGGTCACCAATATACATTTTTATTGTTGCTTTCTGTTAGGTTTATTGATTTTGTTTTGTTTTGTTTTGACACAGGATCTTGCTACCTAGACAAGGATCACCTTGAACTTGTGATTCTCCTGGATCCACTTCCCCAGGTGCTGGGGTTACAGGCATATTCCACAATGCCTACCCAATATAGCTTCTAGGAGGAGGGAGAAGGAATGTTAAGAAAGAGTAATATAAACAGAGTGAGTTTGGTTAAAGTACTATGTGCATGTTGTAACTATCACAATGAAAGCAGTTTGTGCAGTTAAACTACTAATAAAACATTAAAAATAAAACAAAAATAGTTTCTGATGCATATAACAAGGCCTTTTGAGCCCATCTCCTATTTCTATATCAGCAGTAGGATACAGGAGACAAAGCTGTTTTGGCAGGGACCTCTTCTCAAAAGGCCCAAGCCAATGACAACACCACTAGCCCTTGACATTGAGATGTGGGAACCAGTCTTCCAACATAAGGAGATTGTGGTGGGGTAATATGTGGTCTCCCCAATCTTGTCTATCCCTGACCATGATCATTTGCAAGCTAGAGGCCATTAATGCTAGGAGCCAGGGTTAGCTTGGATCCAGGTAGAGTGATCCTCTGTTAGCATATTTTAATATGTTTTTATTGTAAAAATAGTGTACAGAGGGGTTACAGTTACATGAGTAAGGTAATGATTTCTGTTAGTATATTTAGTTTTATGACAAGTCCATGTTCTTCCCCAGGGCCTTGAGCCATGGAGATACACAGCTGATCTACGATGAACAGACGACTAAATGGATGAACAAAAGAAGCAAGAGCTTGGGGTATCAATGAGCACAAAAATCCCCTTGCTAAGAAAATCTCTACACATGATTTCTTCTCCTTTCTCCTTTCTCTTCTTTGTAGACCTACCTTTACACTTTACCAGTCCCACACCCTTCTTCCAACACTTTGTTTCCTGAAGAAGAAAACGAAATCTCTGGAAGATCTCTAAGCATTGCTCTTTATGCTGGCATCTTTTTTGTCCAAAGTCAGGAAAAACCTGTCTATCCAGTTTCCTTGAGCTGGAGCAGAGGCAACTATGTACAACCCCAGAGCCCTGACCCTAGCCAGAAGCCAGACATGAAAGCTTTGTGCTATCCCCTGCTGAAAAGGTAAAGTCTGCTCTCAGATCACCTAGCCTCCAGCTGTAGGGCTAGGCCTTGTGCCATCTGGTAGACAGGCCCCAGCTCCTCAGACTGAAGCACCTGTCCTCCACAGTCCCTCAGGATGCTCTCTCCCCTGGGAGTCTGCACTAGGTGACTGACAAAAGAGTCCCAGGTTTTTTGACCAGGTGCAGGTTTAGCCCTGCCTTTATTCTCTTTTCTATAAAATTAGAATAACAATAGTGTCTGCCTCCTACGATCATTATCAGAAAATAATAAAAGAATATATGTCAAGTGCTTGGCACGTAGGGACAGCTTAATAAGTGATAATGTAGGGGAAGTTTCCATTTATTTTCTTCCTTTGAAGGGTCAGTAATTTTTCCTCTATGAAATAAACTGGCAACTGACTAGCAGGAAAAGCAAATTAGAGTGTTAATGTGCAACAACACGGGAACCCAACACCAAGTATGAGACAGAACTTCTACAAGCACTGAGCAAGGGGCCAGAGATTCAGGAGTCTAGGGAAGAAGCTGGTACGGCCTATGGAAACAGAGTTGGAGCACAGCAGCCAGGGCTGCCCGATCATCCAGATAAAGCCATAAGAAAACACACCTGTGATTCTCCTAATCTCTCCAGGAAAGATCTTCCCTAAGAAAGAAAGGGGGACCTTAGCTAGAGAAGACAGATTTAAGTTTCTTTTTCCAAAACAACAGCTCCCCAGAGTCACTCCTCTGGGTCTGCGGAGGTACACAGTTTCTCTGACAAATCAACTGGAATTCTGCCAAAGAAATCTTTTTGAGATAGGATATTGTATTTCACCAATAGAGCTTTTGTTGGTTTTTCTTGCTGGTGTGGTTTGTTCCTGATCTCGTGTGTTAAGCAAACACACAATTCAACATCCAAATAAATGGGAAACACTCATCCATGGTTATTTTTGAATTATTTGTATTATATTTTATATATTATTCAAAGAGAAGGATCTCTGAAATATTTCCATACAGGCATATAATGTACTTTGATCACATTCACCCTCTACTCCTCTTTCTCACCTCTACTCCCTCAGTCTCTTCCTTGCAATTTTTAATGGGTTTCATGATGAGCTTTTCATTATGCAAACAGTGTATTGATTATATTCTCCCTCTCTTTCCCCTCCCACTTTCCCCCTAGTAGTTCTCCTTCAATATGCATGTCTTTTTTTTTTTAATTTAATTTAATTTTATTTGTGAACATACTGTACAGAGGAGTTACAGTTACATGGGCAGGATAATGCGCACATTTCTTACCAAGCATTGCAGCCTCCTCCTTTGTTTATCCTTCACATCCCTTCCCAGCCTCCCCCCTCCCCCCCTAATCCCAATCCTTCTCCTCCCCCCCCCCCCCCCCCCCCCCCCCGCACCAACGTTGTAAAGCTCGTTTTGGACATGACAACTTGTACTTCTCATTGTCAATATGCATGTCTTTTTATTTTATTTATTTTTTTATTTTTTGAGCTGGTAATGGAACTTTGCTTAAGGCTGGCACCTCCAATGAGGTACACCTCCATTTCCTTTTTATTTATCTTTTTAGATCTAGAAACTGCATATAAGAAAAAAAAGAGAGGAGATATTCACCTTTCTGACTCTGGCTTATTTCACTTAGCATGATGATCCCTTGTTCCATTTATTTATTTGGCTGCAAATGATTCAGCTGTAACTTTATTAATACCTGAATAATACTTCTTAGTGCGTATATACCACACTGTCTACCCATTCACCAGTTGATGGGCAGCTCGGCTGATTCCATTACTTGGCTGTTGTGAATAATGCTGCAATCCCCACACTTACCCAACATTATTAATGTGGTTAACAAAGATCATGCCAGGTGTTGGCAGAATGGCAAAGTTTGCAGAACACCTGCATGAAGTTTGAGGTTTCCTGGACCTTTCCTTATGCCAATCCCGGATGAATTAATTACACATTCTCTGTTTGCCTGTCTTACAAGTTTCTCCAACTAGAAACACAACCCTGGCCAGGGCGCTTTCTTCATCTGGCCACATCCCAGCACAAATTCCATGGGAGCTCACAGGAAATTCCTAAGCATGCTCTTGGCCATGGAGAGAGGAGAAGAAAGCAGACAGGACAGAAGGAGGCTGAACACAATGCGGTCCCCAGACAGTCTCACAAGCTCCACGCATGTCCCAAACTGAAATGATGGGTGAGATGTCTATGCCTCCTCATGGGATGAGTGGCTGGATACAGGCTGCCCCAGGGAACTGTGTCCTTGATGAGACATTTTTCTCTTCCAAAACAATCCCCAGAGAGAACTGTCTGGTGGGGTGTTCAGGAAGCACCCATTCCTCCATTCACAAGTAAAGGATGGGTCTTGGGAGGCACAACAAAGCATCTGCTACATCCTGCAGCGCAGCTTTGATCATGACTAGGGATATTCCAATTCCCCCCCACCCTCCACGCCGCTCAGGCCCTATGCCTGTCTCTTCAGCAATGCATTACATGGGTGGAGAAAGGGATTTACAGAGCCCCTGAACTTGCAACCTCTTAAAAATCTGTGTGATCCAAATTGGGAGGTTCTCTCTCAGAGTTCTAGAGCCTTGCTGCCTTGGCTACATCTTCTTGGCATTAAGGCTTAAAGTCAAAAGTAGGGAGATTTACAATAAACAAAGTGAGCTGGAAAATACAAACTAGGATTGACTGGATACCCGGAAGAGGTGGAAGGCACTCTTCACATTGGCTTGAACCTTGGTCCAGACAATGGTTGCTACTTCGGCTGCTTTCTCAGAGGAGATCAGAGGGCAGGCTGATTTCAGCCTGGTTTAAAAGGGCAGGTAGATTCGTGGCTGGGAACAGTTTGACGTAGTCTATCATAATGAAATGTGGCTGGTACGTCTGCTGTCTGGTGGCAAGCTCCAACAAGACCAAACTCGAGACATACTGAGCATAAATGCTTGTTTGCATGAATTCTGGTACCACACGGTAGATCAACATACACATCTTCAATATAAACACTGCTCTCAGGAAAACTAAATAGCTGCCTTCCTCTCTCCTAGAAAGAAAATATTGAAAAAGCCCGATCCTACATGGAAGCCTGCACTTGTGTTTATGACTGATAACAGATTTTAATCAAGGGTTTCTGAGTCCCTAGAATGTGTTTCAGAAATATCAATATTAGCTACTAAAAATGTCATGCATTTAAAGAATCAAACCAAATCGTTCCAGGCACCAGTGGCTCACGCTTGTAATCCTACCTACTCAAGAGGCTGAGATCCAAGGATTGACGTTCAAGGCCAGCCTAAATAGAAAAGGCTGTGAAGCTCTTATCTTTAAACAGCCGGAAGTGGAGTTGTGGCTCCAGGGTAGAGTGCCAGCCTTGGGCAAAAAGGCTCTGACTTCAAGTCCTAGTACTGGAGTGCATGTTCTCTCTATCTCTCTGTCTCTCTCTCTCTCCCCCACTCCCTCTCACATACACACAATTATGTGAACCTCCATTAATAAGTGTGTTTATTGTGATGGTCCAGGTGGAGCAATTTTAAAACAGTTGTATAGGTATAGGATTGAGATGACTAACCACGTTGCAAGAAGGGACACACTGGCAAATGTGAATGATAAAGGCTGGAAAGAATCCCCCAAGGATGGAGATGAGAACGCAAACTTATGATTTACAAAGTGTGTATATGTGTGAATATGCATGTTTGTGTATACATATATAGGCGTATATGGATAGGTACTTATATACATGTATACATTTCCTAGCTCTGTCATCTGGGGTCAAAGGTCAAGAGGCAAAGACACTCCACCAGCATGAGCATGTCCAGTTCCCAGTTTGTTTGCTAAATACCATTCCTTTCTAAAGGAACCAGGCTCCTTTGAGAAATGGCTCAGTGCAGGACTGTGGGAGGGAAGAGACAAGATGGATCTAAGGCTTGTTATTTAGCTAGGAAGTAAGGATGCAGGAGACAGAGACAGAGATAGGTAGGATGGGGACTTGTTCCGAGGGCACAGAACCAAATTAAAGGGATTTCACTGGCCTAATGGATTTAAAACACTGCTGAGTTAGAAATCATTGAGAATAAATGGGAGTTCCCAAGTGTCTACCAAACCAAACAAAAGAACAGCCAATAGCAGATAAATGAAAAAAGGTCTTGCTTATAGAAAATGCCAAGCTGGACACCAGGGTAAAGTGGAGGGAGGCCTATGGGTGGAGAATGTTCATTCTGCAAACACTACAGTAATAATAGGATTAGGATCACCAATGGAGCTAAGTCTAGGGGGAAGTGTTGGTTAAGAAAAGAGAGAAAAGAATATTTTGAACCATCTTTTTAAATGTTTCCCCACAAACTGTTAATTCATTTCAAGGAAGGAAAAGTAGGTAATTATAAAGTGGAGAAATCAAAAATTTCCTGAATGAGTGAAGAAAATTAACATTCCTCAAGAGGATTAAAGGACAGCACAGTTTCAAAATGTGGCACCCCTTGGAGGAGACAACTCCTCTACAATGCTCAGGCCAGGAGGAAAAGACCAATCTGAAGTGAAGATCATGCTATTAATATGAAGAAAAGAAGGTTGTATCTTTCAAAAGTGTCCATTTCAGCAGGATATAGCAGTGCACACTTGTCATCCCAACTATACATGAGAGACAGAGCTTGGAGGATTGGGGCCATAGATTAACGTTGTCAAAATGTGAGAACTTATCTAAAAAAAGTAAAGCAAAAAAAGAGCTAGTGGTATGGCTCATGTGGTTTAGCTTGCCAAGGTTGTTAGTTCAAACCCAAACTGCAAAAAAAATTTTTTTTCATTAAAAAAATAAGACCAAAATGGTTGGGGTAGAGCATTTGGCTAGTGTGTAATTTCATAAGAGACCAGGAAGAGCCGTGGAGGAAGAAGACAGGCAGCAACAGATGTGAGGGAGGATGTACAGAAATAGAAGCTTGCATTTGTGGCTGGTAGATAGATATAGCTGCATGCTTTTGCAAAACAGCCTGTCTGGTTCTCCAGTTTGAGCATACAGTTACTGTGTGCCTCTGAGATTCCGATGTATATACCCCGGAGAAATGAAAATAATGTCCACACAAAAATCTGCATCCTTGCCAGGAGCTGGTGGCTCACACCTGTAATCCTAGCAACTCAAGAGACTGAGATCTGAGGATAGCAGTTCAAAGCGAGCCCAGGCAGGAAAGTCTGTAAGACTCTTATCTCCAATAAACCGCTCAGAAAACCAGAAGTGGCACAGTGGCTCAAGCAGTAGAGTGCTCGCCTTGAGCTGAAGAGTGCAGGGAAAGCACCCAAGCCCAGAGTTCAAGCCCCATGACTGACAAAAACAAAAACAAACCCCTGCATCGGTAGCAGCACAAGTCATAAGGCAAAAGTGGGCACATATCCAACTGGTAACCCGATAAACCAATGGTGGTGTGTGCAAACAGTGGAATGTTATTTAGCCATACAAAAGAATGACTAGCCCATGCTACACTATGGATGGCCCCTGAAAGAACTGGGCTAAGGGAAAGAAACCAGTGACAGCCGGGCACCGGTGGCTCACGCCTGTAATCCTAGCTACTCAGGAGGCTGAGATCTGAGGATCACGTTCAAAGCCAGCCTGGGCAGGAAACTCTGTGAGACTCTTATCTCCAATAAACCACTAGAAAACTGGAAGTGGCGCTGTAGCTCAAGTGGTAGAGCACTCGCCTTGAGCTGAAGAGCTGAGGGATAGCACCCAAACCCAGAGTTCAAGCCCCACAACCGACAAAAATAAAGAAACCAGTGACAAAAGATGTCAATTTATTCATTCCATTTGTATAAAATGTTCATATTCACCAAACTTAGCTGGACAGAAAGTAGATTAGTGGCTCCCTAAGACTAAGGGAGAAGTGGGTAATGGCTTTTAGGAAGAAAATGTTTGCAGGTGATAAAACTGCTCTAAATAGGCTGTAGTGATGGTGGCACAGTCCTGGGAAGGTACTGAAAACCATCTATTTGTACACTTTTTTTTTCTTTTTTTTTGGTGCTAGTACTGGGACTTGAACTCAGGCCCTCACATTCTCATTTGGCTTTTTCACTCACAGCTGGTGTTCTACCAATTTAAGCCACGCCTCTAATTCTAGCTTTTTGACTGTTAATTGGAGATATTTTTTTAAGTCTTAGAGATCTGTATAACTGGTATTGGCTGCAAACCATAATTCTTAGATCTCATCCTCCTGAATAGGTAGGATTATAGGCATATACCACCAATGCCTGATTACTTATTTTCCTCTGTAGCTTCCTGAGACAGGGTCTTCATATGTAGTTCAGGTTAGCCTTGAACTTAAGTTATACTCCTGGGTGCTTGGAGTATTTGTGTGTACCACCATGTCCAGCTTATTAGAATGCTTATTAGGAAAGTGGTGCTGTAGCTCAAGTGGTAGAGTGCTCGCCTTGAGCTGAAGAGCTGAGGGACCATGCTCAGGCCCAGAGTACAAGCCCCATGACCGACCAAAAAAAAAAAAAAAAAAAAAAGGAGGGAGTTAGAATGTTTATTAGTTTATTTTTATATACCTTTGCTTGTTTTGCCACTGCTTTAGCATGCGTGAAATGATGGAAGGCTTGTTTGTGAGGCAAACAAACCCCGTCTTGCCTATTATCCAGTTCTTTCGCCCCAACTCAATCTTCATCGTTTAAATATCAAATGACTCGCAATCATGGAGCTATTTTTCACACCCAATAAGCTTGAAAAGAGTCTCTTGGTACCATCTAATCCCCAATCCATATCCAAATTTCAGATTGTTGTTCTTTCCTCTCCCACTCTCCTTTTTCTTTTTCCTCCCTCCCTCCTTCCTTCCTTCCTTCCTTCCTTCTTCTTTCTGTCCTTCCTTCTTTCCTTCCCCTCTCACTCTATTCTTCCTCTCCCCTTCCCCTATCTCTTTCCCCTTTCCTTCCTCTCCCCTCTTCCTGCTTCTCCCTTCCCTCTTTTTATCCCTACTCTTCTCTTGCTATATTGCAGTACTAATTCCAACCATACACAGTACTCCTGGCTATGTGTCTTCAGTCTCTCTAGGTGTTATAGCTTCTCTTCCCTGAGCCCCTCCCTTAATTGTTAATGTCCATGCTCTGATGGGCAAGAGGTCCATTCCATTGCTCTGTAGAAAGTCTCATTGTCCAGAGAGACCTATATACTTCCTTGTGGTGTAGCTTTCTCTGTTCTCTCACCCCTGCAACTCCTCTACAAAATTGACTTCAAACATCTGCTGGCTTCAGGGTTTGGGCACTGGTTTTCCAGGTGCTGCTGTGTCTGTGTAGCACTGTGTCTGAGGCCACAGCACTCTAGTCCCATCACGGTGAGGCTGAGGAAGGTCGATGGTCACTTGTTCTTTCGGGAAACACAGCAGCCATGCTGTGTCCCACAGGGGACCTTGGAACAGTTATCTGAGCCCTGTCTGTGTGTCACGCACCCCCTTGTGATGAGGAGATACAGAGAGCAATAAAAAGCACTCTTCTCTGCCCTTGAGAGAACTTGCCAGAACAAGGGAAATAAGGTGTGCACAGCCCTGGCCCTGGCCCAGGAATGGCTTCCGTTTCACAGCTTTACAGCTTCACTGCTTCATCAACCACCATAAATTACCACCCACGGCCGGGGCCAGCTCCAGCTCTTCCCACACCTTACCTTCCTGTGGACTGGGAGCCACTGGGACTCCTAGAAGGGTTTCACCATGAGCCTCTGTTCTCCCTGGGGACCAGGGTTTTCAGTAACCGTAGAGTACAGAGATCAAGTTCCCCTTGAGTCCTGACCAGTGTCACTTGGTCATCTAATAGGTAATCAAAGTTTTTACTACGTGTGCTTAGAAATTCTCCTCATGGAGAATGGGAGCCAGTGGCTCATGCCTGTAATCTTAGTTACTCAGAAAGCAAAGATCTGAAGATTGAGAATCAAAGCCAGCTCAGGCAGACAAATCCCTAAGACTTTTATCTTCAATTAACCAACAAAAAAACTGAAAATGGAGGGGTGGCTCAAGTGGTAGAGCACGAGCATTGAGCAAAAAAGCCAAAAGAACATGCAACCTTGAGTTCAAGCTGCAGTAGCAAAACAGAAAGGAAGGAAGGAAGGAAGGAAGGAAGGAAGGAAGGAAGGAAGGAAGGAAGGAAGGAAGGAAGGAAGGAAGGAAGGAAGGAAGGAAGGAAGGAAAGAAGGAGGGAAGGATAGAGGGAGGGAGGGAGGGGGAAAAAAAGGAAGAGAAATTCACTTTTTGAGGAATGAAGCAACTTGAACAGAATTTCTTCTCTGAATAAAAGAGAAGTAGGATTTGATCAAAGTGTATTTATGTGCATGTATGGAATTATCCCAATGAACCCCCTTTGTAAATTAATATACACTGTGAAAAATTATGTTTTCTGAAATAACTAGAAGCTTGTAGACCTCAGACCAAAGTAATGATAAGGACATGGAAACATTACTTACTCTAGTTTGAGCAGAATGCATTGAAACTATATATAATTTGATATATTAATCAAAAGATGTTAATGTTTCAGGAAATGGATCTGTCACCTGCTCTAATTTGGTGGTCCATATTGCATACAGGTTCTGACTTAGCATATTGTAGTCTGTAGATCTGTACACCAACAGCCGTGAGGTCTTAGATCTTTTCTTGGCAAAATGAAGAGTTGAGAAACAGGTCAGCTCCCCTGTGCTGTGCTGTCCAAATGTGTGGCTTTTACATGCGGCTTTTACAGAGGCTGCTCAAAGCCCACCACAAGTCACAAGATGTCTCCTTAGACATTAAAATATGAAACTTCTAACAAAGGATGGGCTAAAAAGGCAGAAAAGTCCATTGGGCTCTTATCTCCAATTAGCTAGCAAAAAGATGGAAGTGGAGCTGTGGCTCAAGTGATAGAGTGCCAGCCTTAAAAAATAAAAGCCAAGCAGGAGCACAAGGCCCCAAGTTCCAAGCCCCAGTACTGGCACAAAATAAATAGATTAAAAATGTTTTTAAATAAAACTAATTGTTTGGAAGGAAGGTTCCCTTCCTTCCTTCTCTTATGATAGATCAAACCATAATATTCTGCAGTTGTGGTCGGCCTGGATCACATCCCAAGAATATTCTGTAGTGTAAAAGAGGACCAACTATCAAAATAAAGGTGGAAATACTTGTCTACAAAAAAAAACCTAACTTTTTGCCAGTACTAGAGTTTGCCAAGTACTCTACCACTTTAACCACACCCAAAATTTTTACTAACATAATTATATATATTTATTAGCTACATTATGGTATTCTTCCTTTCTCTCTCTCTCTTTCTTCTCTCTCTTTCCTTCTTTCTTCCTTCCTTCCCTTCTTTTTATCTTTCTTCCTTTTGCTCTTTCTTTCCCTTCCTTTCTTCTTCCCTCCCTCCCTATCTCTCTCCTCCCTCCCTCCCTCCCTCCCTATCTCTCTCCTTCCTTCCTTCCTTTCTTCCTTCCTTTCTTTCCTTTCTTTCCTTCCTTCTTTCCTTCCTTCCTTCCTCTTTCTTTCTTTCTCTTTCTTTCTTTCTTTCTTTCTTTCTTTCTTTCTTTCTTTCTTTCTTTCTTTCTTTCTTTCTTTCTTTCTTTCTTTCTTTCTTTCTTTCTTTCTTTCTTTCTTTCTTTCTTCTTTCTTTACCAGTTCTGGGGCCTGACCTCTGGGACCTGGATGCTATCTTTAACCTTTTTTGCTCAAGGCCAGTACTCTACCACTTGAGCCATAACTCTACATTCAGCTTTTTTTTGGGGGGGGCAGTTAATTGGAGATACAAGTCTTACAGACTTTCCTGCCCAGGCTGGCTTTGAACCACAATCCTCAGATCTCAGTCTCCTGAATAGCTACTATTACAGGCATGAGTCACTGGTTCTTCGCACAGTATGATGTTTTAATACATGTAAGAATATTTTGTATTCAGTTTTTGTTCTGAGGATAAATGGAAATTAGGACTGTCACTCACTGCTAGTGTCCACCTCAGAAAACAGGAGGCCAATGTGTTCTGAGACTCTGTGTTCCTTGAAAGGGGCTCTCTGCAGCCCTCTGGCATCCAGTGCCCTTCCTGGGATGGAGAAGAGATGGATGCATAGCAGGTGTTTGGGGGCTGCTGCTGCTCATTTTAATTATAGATATATTCACTTTTCTAATGTGAAGAAGGCAGTCTTTGTTGCAAAAACAAAAACAAAAAAAAACCCCTGTCTGCATGTCTAGCAGCATTCCCTAGCTAATGCTGGAGCAGTAACAAATTCTTCCTTCCCCATTTCTCCATGCCAGTCTTGGAAACTGAGACAACAAATGATGCCTGTCCTCCAGGCCCCGCCCACCACAGGGACCTCCTCCAAGAGTTCACCTTGTCCTCTCCAGGGCAGGGATTGGAAGGTAGTTCCCTTGACAACTGGCTGGAGGAAACAAAGGTGGGGATTTGCTTGCTTCCAACCTTGCTGGGGCCCCTGCCTGCCACTCACTACCAGGGGCTCCCAGGTCAGTTATGTTCCTCCAGTCACCTAGTTCTCAGCCTCTTCTTCTGTCTCATTGGTCAACTTACGTAACTTTGACTCATGTACATTACAGCGTATTGGGAGGCCTGTGTTTCTAACATGTTTGGGACTTCGTGAGAAAAACAAAAATATTCTCTACAGAATATTCAAAGTAAGGGAAATAAAAACCCCATGGCTGGGAGAGAGGCGCTCAGGTAAGGGCAGGGTTGCCTGGCATGTATTTTTGTATCCAACATGCTATTGTACACATGTCAGATCGATTTCTAACCCCACAAAGATCACCAAGAGTGAATGACAGCTGTGGGTAAAGAAAGTCTTAAGGTCACAGAAGGTCACTTCTTTTCTGACTTCTGATGAAGACATTTTGATTTATTTGCAGTCTTACATTTGGCTTACTAATACTTAATTTAAACAAATATGCAGTCTTTAAAAGTCAGCTTATCTCCCACTGAATCACGCAGCAGCTTTTGTATTGGAGAGAGAAGAACCAAAGATGGGGGAATGGGATAGGGAAGAGAGAAAGAGAGAGCGAGGTTGATCAAGATACATTATACACATGTGTGGATATGTCACAAGAAAACTCCCTTTGTATAACTAATAAATGGTCTTTGTGGGGGTGGGGTATGCCAGTCTTGGGGCTTGAACTCAGGACCTGAGCACTCTCTTTTAGCTTTTTTTCCTCCGGGCTAGTGCTCTACCACTTAAGCCATAGCTCCACTGACTTTTTTGGTATTTAATTAGAGCTAAGAGTCTCACAGACTTTCCTGCCCAAGGTGGCTTCAAACCTTGATCCTCAGATCTCAGCTTCTTCAGCTTACAGGTATGAGCCAGTGGTGCCTGACATTGATGTATGCTTAATTTAAAAAAAAAAAAAAAAAAAAAAGGAGACCACCATCTAAATCTAAAGCCTTACTAAGGACAACTTTGTATTCATTTTCCCCTAGGTAGCAGGATACTAGCTCCATCTATGCCTATTTATTGGCTATTTTCTGGCAGGTAAGCCCTGGGAAACGCCACCTTCTTCTGTATAAATTAGAGAAGATAACTCAGTGCTTGTAAATGTGTGGCAAGACCTAAATATGAGAGCGTGCGTACATCCTTGGCCCTAGTTAGTGCTCATTACAAAGTCTCAGTATTTCCTAATATACTGACAATGCAGAACTTTGTCAGAATTCACTCAGTATGGCACCTTTGGAACATGAGCTTCAAAGATCAACTCTCAAAGCCTGCTTCCTGCTCCTAATCTTGACACAGTCATTAACTTTGCTGTGTCCCTATTCCATCTGGAAGCATAGAGACCAGAATGATCCCAGTCATTTGGAGTTGTGTGTGTTGGAGAGCACACTGCCTGGTTCAGTAAATCTTAACCATTCCAGAAGTGTGAGAAGCAATGCTACACATCCTCCTTGACCCTGGCATTCTGGCAAACATCTGCTTCAAGTATAAGAAGCATTCTGTCATTTTTCCCCCTCAAGAGAAGAAAAACTGGTCCACTAAAGAGCTACTGGAGTTGAAATGTACTGATTTGTGATGGATTGAGGAAAGTTCTGTTCAGCACCCAACCTGTGACACAGAACAGGTCATATTTTTGTAAACTCTTCCTACTCTAAGAACGCTACCAGGGCTTCTTTGGAGACAGTGCATGCTTTTGTTGGAGTCTGACATTTAAAAGTGTTTGACGGCTCAGAACACCTTGTCTGAAGAGTTGCTTTACTACGATTTAATGGCAAATTCCATCCTGAATTTCCTGCCAACAAATCTATAAAGCTTTGTTTGAGACTGAAAGAATTCAGGAGGTTTCTTTTTAAGCTGGGAGGTGCTGAGTTAAAAAGAAAAAAGAGGAGAAGGAAGAGAAAAGTCTCGTGGGTATAGAGTGAGTGCTTGATGTAAAAACTGGCTGCCCAGCTCCAGAGTCCAGCAATTAAAAGGGACAAGATTAACAGCAAGCAAATAGCTCTCAACACATAGCCCAGAAGAGACAGCCCAGGCCCTGTTCAGTACCTCTCCTCCAGCAGTTTCCTTCCTGCCTGTAAACCAATGTGATGACAAAGCAGCTGGCAGCACCTTCTTACATAACACCTGCTCTGCATGGGGCTGTAAGCATGTCACTTGTCAACATCCAAGCTGCCCTTACAGAGCTAAGTTCAAAAAAATAAACATCAGCACTCTATGATGGCACTTGGTTACAGAGGAGTTTTGAACTTTCGTCACTGAGATTGTATTCAGGCAAGCCATTCAAATTCTTTGTAGTAATGTAGATCAGAAGTTGCATACCAGCGGCTTATGCTTGTAATTCTAGTTAGGAGGCTAATATCTGTAGGATCACAGTTCCAAGCCAGCTTAGGCCGAAAAGTCTATGATTAGCAAAATGTTGGGATGATGGCATGGCTCAAGTGGTAGAGCACTATACATGAGCAAGAAAGCCAAGCAAGAAAGCAAGACCCTGAGATTAAGCTCAAGTACTAGAGCACACACACACATACATGAAGATACACACACAGAGAGACCAGCAATAGAATTTAAGTGGCCATTGCTAGAGTATTTATTCTTTATGAATATGGATGACCATTATAATGTCACATGAAAAGGACAGGTTACAAAAATGAATTAACTCTAAGAAGCAGTGCATGTAAAAAAAATTTTGGGGGGGGTACGGTCATGGGGCCTGAACTCTGGGCCTGGGCGCTGTCTCTCAGGCTCTTCAGCTCAAGGCTAGCGCTCTACCACTTGAGCCACAGCACCACTTCCGGCTTTTTTCTTTTTGCTTATGTGGTGCTGAGGAATCAAACCCAGGACCTCATGCATACAAGGCAAGCGCTCTACCACTGAGCCACCTTCCCAGCCCCTGTATGTAAAATTTTAAATAAAGTTCTATTGCTTATTATTTAAAGACACAAACACATGTTGGAAAGTACAAAAGCATGCCCAAATGCATCAGCTTCAAGATAGTTACTTAGCTTTGAAGAAGGTTAGAGCTATGAAGGAAGAGAGAAGGATACAGAACTGACCTGTATCTGAATTCTTTAAGCCCCACCTCCACCCCGCAGAAAAAAGAGAACTGGGACTATTATACCAAAATGTTAATATGTACTAAACTTAGAGGCTAGGAACATAAATATCCATTATTCAATGTGCTTTTCTGTTTTTCTTTTTTTTTTTTTTTTTTTGTCAGTTGTAAGGCTTGAACTCAGGGCCTGGGTGCTGAGCTCTTTTGCTCAAGGCTAACACTCTACCATTTTGAGCCACAGTTCTACTTCCATTTCTTAAGTGGTTAATTGGAAATAAGAGTCTCATGGGGATTTTTCTGCCCTGGCTAGCTTCAAACCTCAATCCTCAGATCTCAGTCTCCTGGGTAGTTAGGAGTACAGGCATGAGCCACCATGACCCAGCTTCATTCATGGTTTCCTGTGGAGTCCGCGTTCCCTCCCATTGGAAGGTGCGCCTTTTGCTTTGCTTTCACTTGTTTTGCATTAATCAACCTCTTGCTTCTCCTACTTACTTGTAAATTCTTTTCCCAACCAGCAGCTCTGAGATCCAGGACATCTGGATCTGTCACAGTGCTCAGCTTTTTTGGGCATAGCTGGTGCTCTACCACTTGAGCCACAGCTCTACTTCCAGTTTTTTGCTGACTAATCATATAAGTTTCTTGGATTATCTACCTGGGCTGGCTTTGAGACTTGTTCCTCAGATTGCAGCCTCCTGTGTAGCTAGGATTACAGACATGAGCCACTGGCGCCTGACTTTATACTCACTTTTTATTTACCAGTCTTGATCTCTCTTTCCCTTGACAGACACTCACAGGTAAGGCCATGTTGATTTTTTGTGTCTCCAGTAATTGCAGGAACTTCAAGTTGGTGCCCTTTGCAAACAGATACTCTCTCAAGTCCCTGCTGAGAGCTACCTGTCAGCACTGATTGTCTTCTGGGGCATGGTTCAGTTACAGGAACTATTCCAACATCGTTGGATCCAAAATTCACAAGGAAAATGCATTTGTACAAACCTGATTCACTGAGTTAATCTGACAGTGACTGGAGTCAATTTCTTTTCTGACCTTGATGGTAGTACTAGCATTAGAAATCAGGGCCTTCACTTCTGGGGGAGGACAGTGGGGAAGGTGAGAGAGGGAAGGGATAGTAGAAGAAAAACAAAGGAGGGGGAACGATGTTCGAAAAGAAATGTATTCATTGCCTTACTCATGTAACTGTAACCCCTCTGTACAGCATCTTTACAATAAAATAAAATTAGGAAAAGAAATCAGGGCCTTATGCTGGTTGGCAGGTTCTCTACCACTTGGGCCACACACACACACACACAGACAGAGCTCTTTTTTGCTTTAGCTTTTAAAGTAGGGTCTCGTGTTTTGTTTTGGTTTGGTTTCTTTGTTTGTTTTTGTCTCAGTTAGCATGGACCTCGATCCTCCTATCCTATGGGCTTCCTATGTAGCTGGGACCATAGGCTCAAACCAGTATGCCCAGATTGTTGGTTGAGATAAGGTATCACTAACTTCATGTCCAAGCTGAACTCAAATCACCGTCTTCCCAATCTCAGCCTTCTGAGTAGTTTGACTTACAGACATGAGTCACCAGCCCCTAGCCCCCTTTTTTCTTTTTCTCTCCATGAAAATTTTGAGTGTACCAGAGAATATCCAGGGAATATCATGACTAATTATGAATGAGTAGAAGTAATTTGGTACAGTTTTTAATGCACAAGTTCTAGGGTCAAAGAAAGCTTGTTTCTCCCTTCAAGACCAGCCCTTTGCTTCCAGAAAACACCCACATAAATGTCATTTTGAGGGGAAAAAATTTCCCAACACAATCAATCTGTATAGGCAATTCTTTACTTATTTTTCCCTAGGTTTTTAGATCCACATCTATTATTTTTAGTGTAACACTTGCCATGTTGCCTTGCAATGTCTTCTTTTACTGTATCTTGCCCATTGGATAACGAAGTCCTCTAAAGTCAGAACCACACATTATTTTGTCCAGCATGAGGTCTGTTTATATGTAACAGTGGCCATATATGCTCAGTGCTCCGGAGCAAGGCAAACTGGGTTCAAATTCTGACACTACTTTTTGTCAACTATTTGACCAGGCAACATGGTATTGTTGACATGACAAATGGCTCATGCTGAAGACTTGTTGTTGTTAGTGCTTTTATGTTGCTGTTGCTAATATTGTTAACTGCATAAATATTTGTTAGCCAAACTACTACATGTCTGGCCCAAACCTCCAATCACAACAGTTAAAGTGGCACCACAAAGGGAATGGGACTGGAAGTACAAGGTCACAATGGTCATTTATGGAGAATTCCTGTTAGAAGAAAACAGGCTACGCTTTCTAAAGTACTCCCTGATGAGGGTAAGAAAGGCAAATGAATGAAATTCGGGAAGGTGTCAGAAGGTGTTTTCAGAGTCTACCTGTTTGGGCAAGTGAATTTTCTCTGGGAGCCTGCAAGAGACAGCTTAATTGGTGGTCATTAGAATAGATGCAACTGATTACACATCACTTAAAAGCATTTCAGCTCCTTTTTTTTTTTTTTCACTTTATAATCTTCTCCCTTCATCCTTCCCTGGCAACTTTTCTGCTTACTCCTCATTGAAGTTTAAGAGATACACATTTTTAGGGAAATTTGCAGCCTGTTATTCTACTTCAGGCTCTTTACTCTTTTCTTAGCTGCAATCTAAGTACCAGCACTTGTAGAAATGCCTACTGCGTGTTCCCTGCTGCAGGCCAGGCCTCTTCTCTGCTTCCCCAGAACCCTAACACAGCCTTCCTAAGCAACAGATTGCTTCTAGTTTTATTTATTTTTATTAGCCTGTATTATGTTTACAAAATAATGGGTTCATTATGATATTTTCATTAGGTACATTCACCCCTTATTAATCTCTCATCCTCTCTCCTAGCTCCATTCCTCTTCCTCCTCTTTCTGCTTTCATGTCTCTTTTCTATGTGGGGAGGGAGATAATACTGGGGTTGGAACTTGGGCTGGGCCGTTTTTGCTCAAGGCTGGCACTCTACCACTTGAACCTTAATTCCATTTCTGGTTTCTTGCTGGTTAAGAGTCTCATGGACTTTTCTGCCTGGGCTGGCTTTGCACTGCTATCCTCAAATCTCAGCCTCCTGGGTAGTTAGGATTGTAGGTATGAGCCACTAGTGTCTTGCTCATGATGTGTGTGTGTGTGTGTGTGTGTGTGTGTGTGTGTGTGTGTGTGTTTAATCCAGACTCCACATATGCTGGAGAATGTGATCGTTGTCTAGCTTAGTTTGCCTAACATATCTCCAGTGCCCTCCATTTTCCCACAAACAACATGGTTCTCTCTCTCTCTCTCTCTCTCTCTCTCTCTCTCTCTCTCTCTCTCTCTGTGGCTATATAAAACCCCACTATGTGTATTGCCACAGTTTGCTGTCTATCTTCCACTAACAGGCATCCAGGCTGATTCTATTACTTCATTCTTATTGCAGTGCTGCAATAAGAATCAAGGCAGAGGTATCGCTATTAGATCCTGACTGTAATTCTTTCCTATATATACCCACTGGTAATAGCAAGACCACTTGGTAGTTCTGCAACCTCTATACTTTCTATAGTTGACATGTTAATTTATCAAGGGTTACTTTTTCTTCCACACTCTTGCCAATTGGCAATAGTGTTAGCTGTGTTGCTGTTTATTCCTTTGTTTGTTTGTTTTATGATTGCCATTCTGACTGGGGGGGAGATGGAATCTCAATGTGGTTTATTTGATTTTTTGTTGTTGTTGTTTGCTTATTGGCCAGAACTCAGGGTATCACCCTTGCTCAGCTTGCTTGCTTGGCAAGCTTAAGTATGCCTCCAACCCTCAGATCTCAACCTGATGAGTAGTCACCAAGGCCTGGTTACATTGTAGTTTTGAATTGCATTTCTCTGATGGCTAAAGATGTTGTACTTTTTTGTATATTTATTGGTTATTTGTACTTCTTTTTTTTTTTTGTCGTGGGGCTTGAACTCTGGGCTTGGACACTGTCCCTACGCTCTTCAGCTCAAGGCGAGTGCTCCACCACTTGAGCCACAGCACCACTTCTGGTTTTCGAGTAGTTTATTGGAGATAAGAGTCTCACAGACTTTCCTGTCTGGGCTGGCTTTGAACCACGATCCTCAGATCTCAGCCTCCTGAGTAGCTAGAATTACAGATGTGAGCCACTGGTGCCCGGCTTGTACTTCTTTTAAGAATTATTTATTCTGTTCATTTGCCCATTTGTGTTAATTGGATTCGTTGCTTTTTTGATGATTAATTTTTTGAGGTCTTTTGTATATTTGTGGTATTACTCTCCTGTTGGATGAATAGCTGGCAAAGATTTTTCTTCTATTCTATAGACTGTCTCGTCACTCTGATAATTGTTTCTTTTGCTATGCAGAAGCTTTTTAATTTGAAGCAAGCTACTGCAGTCATATTCAGAAAGTCATTGCCATGTGGTAGATTATTTCATATTTCTTCATCTAGTTCTTCCTCCCTGCCATTCCTCTCCACAAAGGTAAGGGTCCAAGTAGCTCCTTTGTTTCCTGATATCCTGGGAAAATAGCATAAAGCCTAGCATACAGTAGATGGTCACTAAACACTTGTTGGTTAAATACATCATTATGTAACTTTGAAGTAGGTACTATTATCTTCATTTGGAAGTTAGGGAAACTGGTGATATGAAATAAGTAGCTCAGTATTACTTAGCTAGTAAGCAGGAACCAAGGCCCTCTGTCTAAGTTGTTTGTTTTTTAATTTTAATTTTAATTGTTATTATAAAGGTGTTATACAGAGGAGTTACAGTTATATAAGTCAGGTAATGAGTAAATTTCCTTTTGGGCAATGTTACCCCTTCCCTCACTCTCTCCCAATTTTTCTCTCCTATCCCCATCCACAAGTTGTACAGTTCATTTTTAGCATAATGTCTAGTGAGTACCACTGATGCATTTGTCCACCCCAAATTTCTATGCTCCTCCTTACCTTCCCAAAGACAAATAAACAAAGAAGACGAAAAGAAAAGAAAAAAACAAAGAGAAAAGCCTCTTGTTTCCATTTCCCAGAGTTCATTTCAATAAACATTATTTTATGTGATCAGAGGCACATAGGCATTGCACCTTTGTACCCTTCCCCTAAGAATATCCTTCTTTGGTCTCATTGTGTGAATGCCTAGAGTCTTGTATAATTGATCATGTCCTGGTATTTTTTAGATATAGCTCCCGCATTTGAGAGACAACATGCACTGTTTGTCTCTCTGAGCTTGGCTTACCTCACTTAACATGATTTGTTCTAGATCTATCCATTTCAGTTTGTTTGGTTTTGAAATTACTTTCTCTACCAGATTATATCTTGCCCTAGACAAATCCTCCAGGAACTGTATGAACACTGCATTGGGCTGAGATGGGGCTTATGACTGAGGACTTGGTAGCACTCAGAGGGCATGTGACCATGCGGCTAGATTTAGGCAGGGACCCCAGGCAGAAAGAGGGTTGGAAGTAGGGGCTGTTTGACCTTAACTCTCTCTGCAATGTGCTCACAGAGAATTCTTTCATCTTCTCAGAACTCCATTTGCTTCTGTGCCACAAATTGCTAGGCTCTCCTTGCTTTTACACACTTCCCAAAATGTCTGTGAAGACTTGTGGTAATTACATAGAGATTCTAGTTTTTTAGAAAGAGATGTCATTGTATCAATGCCAGGCATTATTAGTCGATTAAATGTATTATAGCAACCATTTATCGCTACTCATCTTCTTTAAATATCAGAGTCTAGGTTCCTGCAGTTGTCTAGTTCAAAGCCAAAACCTAGTCCAGCCCCAACTCATTTCCTGTATTCATTGAGGACAAAGAAAATACTGGCTGAGGCTTGTATGCCCTTGCTGGACAGGAATTCTGGTGAATGAGGCAAATTAGGAAGCCATGACATTTCATGGGAGGTAATCTTTTATGCCCACATATAATTCCTGGGCAAATACATTCAGGCCCTACTCACCCACTAATGGTGTCCCACATTGCTGTCCAAATCCCATCTCCTTCTGGCAGCTACCTTTTATGTACCTCCTCCAAGGCCAAGTCCAGCCAGTGGGCCCAGTCCACCTGAAATCTAAACAACCTCCGGATTCCTTACCCATGTGAATGTAATCTGTCACCTTTGATTTCTCCTCAAGTTTCGAGTCCTCAGTCAGTCATCAAATCCTGTCCCTTCCAAATCCAAATCACTTCTCCTAGCTGACTCTTATTCTCCTCCTTTTTAAGAAGTGTTCTGGTTCTGGCTCCAATCCTCTGTTCACCTCACTGTTGCTCTTTTTGGGCATAGCTCCTTTCCTCAGAGCTGGCTTTGGCAGACTGATTGGATGATGGTCCATCCTCAATTCATCCCTGCTCTCCCTATCTTCTAGTCATGCTCTGCCTTCAAACTCTCCAGCATCCCCAACAACAAGCTTCTTACCTTCCCTGTGTCTTTTCACACCTGTTCCCCACTGAGAATGCCAATCCACCTCTTTGCCACCTGAGGATTTCAACTCATCTCAGGTCCCATTTCCCTTCTTTCACAACTTCCTTCAGGAACCGAGTAACACCTTCTTCTACCAATATACAATGTCTTGATCACTTCATATATCCACCAAACCCAATGAGCAACAACCTATGAGTAGTTTTTGTATTTATCTTCATTCTATTTCACTGTATGAATCAAGAGCCTGCATCTAAGGCCACTCTGCTAGGAAATTGTCTATGCAGAAATTTAGGTACTTGTCAACTCCTCCTTTGGTCTCTTGCTGGGAGGTGCATGGGTCTGTCTAGGCTATACATTTCTTTGGTTTCCCCAACTAAAGCCTGGATAACTGGTACATCCATTTCTCAAGCTTTGAGGAAGCATCAACAAAGCTATTAGAAATGACACGTTGTGGGTGGAGGTAGAAATGGTGTGAGAAACACATTCACCATTCCAAGCTCAAAGGATGGACTCAAAGGCAAGATTTGCAGCGAAAGCGAGACTTTAATGGCAGTCTTGCAAGATCCAGTGTCTGATGGGCGGGCACACCCTAGATAGTTGCAACAAGCAATTTATCCCTCATATACAAAGTCCCTCCCCAGATTCTCCACTGGCTCAGTACTATGGGGTATACATTCTCTTCTAGGTGTTACCTAGCTTTTCATTACTATTGGGTGATTTCAATGCACACCCTCTTGGAGTTAAGTTTTTAAAGCCAGTTTTGGCTGTTTCCACTCCCACCTCTTTGTTCTCTGGTGGCAGGAAGGCTTTTCTGGGTATAAGCTCCTTGCCCATGCAGTTTCTACCTATTTTCTCTTTTCATTGTAGCCCCTTCTTCCCCCTTGCCAGTCAGCCCCCTTCTAATGTCCTGTTTGCTTAAGGAATTTCCAATGCATGAACTTTATCATCTGAAAGCTGCTATGTAAGCAAGATACTGGGAATTAGACCATCAGGGTCAAACGTCTTGTCATGAAAATGGGCGATCATTGACTTTATTTCTAACAGATGGTAAAGTAGCGATTGAATATGGAACTATTATGATCACCATGGGCTACTGCACTACCAGTTTCCTGACATAATCCATCTTCCTCATGCAATCTCCACGGAACCACCAGGAAGCTAAGACAGGATGAAATCGCTTAATTTTGCTATCCACACTTCTTCAAAGGTTGTAGTCTCTACACTGTCTACACTCTCCTTCCACTGAAATCAGTCTTGGTAACTCTGGCTCCTGCCCCCTGTCATGTCTTCCACTACTTCCCTTATACACAACCATATAAAATCACTACTCACTCTCTGACCACACCCATGACCTATTTCTACCCAAATCTTTGGTCTGTTCCTTCAGCTTGGTTTTCCTCCTCTTTACCTATTCAGTGAACATCTACTCATCCATTTCCCAGTAAAGCACTACTCCATGACTCTCCCTCTGTGAAGCCCACCCTGCTATCCTCACGAAGATGTGTGCCACCTCCTTCCTGCCAACATAGCCCCTGGGGCAGCTATCACCCCACTGAAAAGGAAGCTTCACTAATTCAACTGGAATTAATTAAGCTTTGTAAGCAACTGTCACCCGGATGCCCTACTTAGTGAGTCTATTAGCTCCCTAGGGCTGTTACTAAGCATCACAAATTGGGTGGCTTAAAACAACAGAAATGTATTGCCTGGCAGCCCTGGAGGCTGGAAGTCTGAGATCAAGGTGAGCACTGGTCTGCTCTGGTTGGACTTGGACAGCTCCAGGGTAGATCCTTCCTTGCCTCTCCCAGCTCTGATGCTGACTGCAGTCTTTGCTGTACCTTGGGTGGCAGAGACAGTCACTGCTCCCCAGAGCCAGCTTCTCCGTGTGTGTGTCTTCACCTTACTCTCCCTCTGGGCTTGTCTCTGGTCTTAACTTTTCATTTCAAAAGGACAGTGTCCCTCCCTATCCTAGGACTTAGTTTCATTCTGTGGCTTCTCTAAAGACTCTGTTTCCGAATAAGGTCCCCTTCTGAGGTACTGGGGATTAGCCCTTCAACATCTTTCTTTCTGAAAGGAGGGAAAGGGTGGAATGCAACTCCAGCTACCCAGTGGGCAGCGCCATCTCCTTTCACAGAGCCTTCCCTTTCAGACCCTCAGAGTCTCACTGAGGTCTGCTTTCCCCGTGTGAGCCTTCCTGCTGTGTCTGTGTTTCTTTTGTTGTATCCACACAAATGGTTTCAGTCAGGCACCTGCCCTTCAGAGCTGTCAATCTTCAACATCTCTAGCAATCCCACCCCCCAATTCAATCAGAATTCTGTGGGTTTAGCTCAAGTGAGCTTTTGTGCTCAAGACAAGATTTCTACCACTTGAGCCACAGCCTCACTTCCAACTTTTGGTGGTAAATTGAAATGAGAGTCTCACAGATTTTCCTGTCTGGGCTGGCTTTGAATTGCAATCCTCAGATCTCAGCCCTCTGAGTAGCTAGAATTACAGGCAAAAGATCCCCTTGCCTGACTATTAACGACATTATTAAGAGAAGCCTTGTTTCAAGGAAAGTGTTCACCCTGGCTATGTCATCCTTCTTATTTTTTTTCCAGAAATTTGACCCCATTGGCAGCCTAGCATCCTTCCAAGAGACCCTCCCCATTTTCTCCTGCTCACTGACAGCCACATATCAATTCTCACCTTCCACCCCAACGTGGACAGCTTTCCTCGGGGCAACCCTTTCAGACACCCTGGCTCCCTAGCCATATCTCTTTGCCCAGAACTCAGCAGAGAAAACCTCTTCCATTTGTTGCATATGTGTTGGTTAACGTTTGTGCTGGCATTAAGCTGGATGCTGGTGACAAAGCCAAGAGCGAGAATGATGCATTGGCTATTGTCAGGAGGTGCAGTTGGGCGGGGATGGCTGAGTTTCAGGTATGAGGAGGATGGACAGGAGAAATGTGCTGGGCTTGCACATAACCAAGCAGTTCAACTCTTTCATGATGTCATCTGAGGTGCCAGGCCCCATGCTAGGCCACAAGAAGTCACTATTCTCCTGGAGCTTGGCTTATAATGGGAAACTGGGGGAAAAAATGTTAGGTACTAAGAAGGAAGCTAATCAGGATTGCCCACTCTGCTATCCAAAGTCCTAATATAATGCCCAGAGACTTGAAGCGCCTAAAAAGACCACCAGAGACCAAAGATGAACGCAAGCGGCAATGAGTCGTTTACTGACTCGAGCACGGACCCCTCTGTGCACTGATGTCCGAGTGCAGAGAGCGGCCCCCAGCACAGGGTTACAGCACCTTTTATATGTTGTTTGGTAGGGTAAGGCCTCAGTATGTATTGGCAACGAATCAATATACCATGCGGGAAATTTAAATCATAATTCTAGCGGATGATTGGCACAGTACAAAGCGGGAAAAGGGCTGGGCTAATAATTGGTCAGGCTAGTGAGCTATTGTGCTCTAAACTAATTAGACAGTACTTCTAGGGTAATTTAGGAGAAGTGGTTGCCAGGTGGCCACTATCTCCGATCCTAGTTCCGGGAAAGTGGTCTGGAATGTGTCAGGTACTTTGTCAGGTACTCCCTGCCAGAGGGCCGTTCATTTCAGCTCCAGATCCAGGAGTGTTGGGGGCTCAAGGGTGGGTAGAATAGCAGCTGCATTCTTCAAGCAGGTCTAATACAAAATGGCAAATACAGGTCTATCTGGTTATATATATCACGCTTCTCACTAAGTTGGAGCAGCAAGCGCAACAGGAAGCAAGAGAAAGAACTGCTGCTCCTGGAGGGCCAGGGTCAAGGTCAGAGTTGTTCCAATCCCTCGCTCATGGCCCAGCCTAGTGCTCATTACAAGAAATATTTGTTTGTTTAATACTGGCCTCTTGTTAAGAGCTTTTGCCACTTAATATTTATTTTCCATCCCAAGAGGAGAAGCCCCCAGAGATTCTTCCAACTCTGACCATACTGCTTGGCACAGACTCTTGGGAAAACTCATCTGGTACCCAGATATATACACTGCTGTATATATGACCTTAGAAATCAAAACATGAAACATACTACAATAAACGTGATCCCAAGTTCCTGATGAATCAGAGCCCTGCTTCCCAAGCCAATGAACACCTCGTAGGAAGTATCCTTTGTTGTGTATGGCTGCTTTCCAGCTGCTGAGGTCAGGGTTAAGGTATGGAAATGAGAAGAAAGCTGCCTGGCCCTTCCTATAGGCAAAATCTCAATGGTACCTGGTTCTCAGGTTTAGAAACTCCGGATCCAGGTCTGAGATCTCTGATACAGAACCAGCCTCCATGGTACTGGAGACTTAGGGTAATATAGAGGGGCACACCTCTGTAACAAGGAACATGGCCTGGGTCAGAGACTGTACTAGTAAGTACTGGCCTCCTGAATGGTGGGGCTTAGAGAACTGGAATGTTAGGACTCAGTCATAAAGGGTGAAGGATTCTTTCATGAGTGGGAAGAGGGGTGAGGCACTGAGGATGGAAGAGACAGGGAGACAGGAAGATATACAGGGTATATATAGGAAACGTCAGTGTCTCTATGAGAATGGGAGAGGGTGGTGAGGCGGATGAGGTTGCTGTGATTTTGTGCAGGATGGTGCTGAGGCCCCCCCCCCCCGATCTTCTCTAGTGAGTAGCAGGGTGTGTTTGATGACTGCTGGCAGTGAAGGAACACAGTCACAATACTAAGATCATATTAGTTCTTTCCTCCTCAGCCACTGCCTGGTGCAAATCAATTCTGCAATCGCAATCCTGCCTCTATGGGTTGATTTCCCTTGTTCCTGTACCTCCAGACCCTTCTCTGCCTATACCCCAGTTCCAAACATCACCATGAAGATGTATCTCTCTGTGACATTGATGTATGCATCCATGAAGATGTATCTCTCTGTGTCATTGATGTATACATCCATGAAGATGTAGCTCTCTGTGTCACTGATGTATATGTCCATGAAGATGTAGCTCTCTGTGACATTGGCCTCTCAGCTGCAGTGGCTCTCATCTTTAGCCATCCACTCCCAAAGTCATACCATGGACCCTCTCTACCTCCAGAAACTCCTTAGTTGTCTTTCTTCCATCAGTGACTGAATAGCCATAGGGATCCAATTACATCAGTCCCCTGCTTGGAACTCTTCAGTAGCTGTGTGTAGTGGCTCACACCTGTAATCCCAGCTACTCCGAAAGTGTAGCTATTAATCAACACTCACAGTTCTAAGCCCCAGAAAACAGTTAGTGAGACCTCATCCCAACAAATAAATTTGGCCTAGTGGTATATATCTGTTAGCCCAGCTACAGGGGAAGTATATACGTAAGAGGATTGTGGTTTGAGGCTAACCCTAGGCAAAAATCTGAAAACTCATCTTCGAATGTTGACTTGAAATTCCTTTGTACAAGTACTTAAACATAATAATAGCTATAGCAGAAAAGGGCTAGAGGTGTGCCTCAAGTGGTAGACTGTTTTATTTCCTCATGGGTTCCTCTTCCTCCATTCACTGTTTAAATACCAGTGGTTCCAAACCTCTACCTTTAATCCTTTTAACACACTTTCTACTTCCCTTGGGGTGACTATCTCCTCATCAATACCCTCCATCCATCTCAGACACCCTGCTTAACATATTCCAAGTCCAGTTCACCACCGCAGAGCACCAGTACCTGTCACCACCTATTCCACACATCCAAGGAAAGCTCCCACCATACCTTCCCATCCTAAGGCGTTTCCTTCTGTCTCATCCTCTATCAACGATTAATCACCACCTAAAGGTCCCCAATCTGTCTGCTTTTCTATCCCTGAATTCAATCTCTACACCTATCTTCTAAAGTAAGAGACCATGTGATAACCCCCTCCCTGCTCTATTTCCTGTCTAGATGCTGAAGGCATGTGACTGAGTTACACTTACGCTGCACCTGCCCAACTGTCCGGCACAAGGGAGTATTTGTGACTACAGCAAAAGAATGAGGCTGAGCAGACAAGCCAAGGGGTGCTCAGCAGTGCCCCGCTCAAAACATCCACTTTGCAACATGAACATATGCAAATCACTTGGATATGCATTGTCTATGGATCAAGGTCAAAGAATTCGTGAGTGGGAAAGCCTGGATTTGGACCTTTGGTTCAAATCTTAAACTTCCTATCAAGCCATTGGCACTTTCCTCAGTCAGCAATTGCTTGATTTGGGGGTATTATTGTTTATCTTACTAGAATTAGACTCAAATAAATTTCATAACTGATTGGTGTATCCCCTACACTTCTTTAGGTCTATAATAGTTACAGTGGTTAAATCTTGCTTCCTTCTTTTAGGCTATTTTAAAAATTGGGTTTTTAGCTGGGCGTCAGTGCCTCACGCCTGTAATCTTAGCTACTCCAGAGGCTGAGATCTGAGAATCATGGTTCAAAGCCAGCCCAGGCAGGGAAGTCCATGAACTCTTTTTTTTTTTTTTTTTGGAGGGGGGGTCCAGTCGTGAGGCCTGAACTCTGGGCCTGCGCACTGTCCCTCAGCTCTTCAGCTCAAGGCTAGCACTCTACCACTTGAGCTACAGTGCCACTTCCAGCTTTTTTCTTTTTTGCTTATGTGGTGCTGAGGAATCGAACCCAGGGCCTCATGCATGCAAGGCAAGCGCTCTACCACTGAGCCACCTTCCCAGCCCAGTCCATGAACTCTTATCTCCAAAAACCACCAGAAAACCAGAAGTGGCGCTGTGGCTCAAGTGGTAAAGTGCTAGCCTTGAGCTGAAGAGCTGATGGTCGGTGCCCAGGCCCAAAATTCAAGTCCCACAACCAACCAACAAAAAATAAATAAAATGAGTTTTTAGCCAGGTGCCGGTGGCTCATGCTTATAATCCTGGCTAGCTACTCAGGAGGCTGAGATCTAAGGATTGCAGTTCAAAGCCAGCCTGGACAGGAAATTGTGTGAGACTCTCATCTCCAACTAAGTACCAAAAAGTCAGAAATGGAGCTGTGGCTCAAGTGGTAGTGCTCTAGCCTTGAGCAAAAAAGCTCAGGGACAGCACCCGGGCCCTGAGTTTAAGCCTCAGGACTGGAACAAAAAGAAAGAAGAGATAAAGTAGAAGGAAGAAAGTAGAAGGACAGAAGGAAGGAAGGGAGGGAGGAAGGGAGGGAGGGAGGGAGGGAGGGAGGGAGGGAGGGAAGATAGGAGGGAGGGAGGGAGGAAGGGAGGGAGGGAAGGAGGGAGGGAGGGAGGGAGGGAGAAACTGGGTTTTGTTTGTAGAATTTTCCACAATATGAATCTGAATGACTACACATTCAGAATCCCATTCCATGGGGACTTCTATTCTGCCAGTTTCTTACTGTTATTAGTACCTGCAGAGAAGGAGTGAGGGGGTTACTTTGACAGTCCCACACATGTATACAATGTACCCCAATTAGCCTCACCCCACCCCTACATCACTCTCCCTTACCCCACTCCCCCTTCTTAAAACTATTTCTGCAGGTTTCATTGTTCAATCAAGCCAGATTCTTGATCAAATTCAAATTCACTAATTTGGGGTGGAACATTTGTTAGGTGAGACGAATGCTTCCTGTTTTACCATAGCAGGGAGACTGTGTGACTGGAACTGTTGAGACTGACCTCTCTGTAACAGGCCCAAAAGGGCTTGGGAAAAGTTTTAGGCCTCTGGCCCAAAGATGATGAGAGACACGTGAAGCCAACCTTCTCCTAATTAGAGCCAAGTTACAATGAGCCTGCCTGGATCACCCTAGGCCTAGCTGACTCTCTCAGAGGCATGACTGAGAAGAAAAGGTTACTTTTAAGACTCTGGATTTGGGGTGACATGTTGTATAGTTACTTTATTTTTTACTACAATGATCAGCATTATAATGTCATCAATTTCACTCCAGATCGTGTACACAGTAAATGTAATCCTAACAACACACGCTGGAAAAAAAAATCATTATTAACTAAGTAACACTTTCTAGAATTAAAATTGTATGTGATACCAACATGGAAATGAAGAGAAATCACACAAATAGGGTAGCATGTTAAGGTTTTTGTCTTCCTTAAGGGCAAACAGATTAAGTTTCTAGATTGGTCAGAAAAAAGAAAAGAGAGAAAGAAACCTAAGTATGGCCCTTGGTAAGTTTGGAGAAACAGAAAAGCAGAATTAAAGACACAGCATCCAAATCAGCTAAAGGAAATTCCAGGGGACACACATACAAAAAGAATCACCTTGTAAAGCGCTCACTAGAAATGTAGACCGAATCAGTTGCCAACAGAAGCAACAAGAGCACAAAATTTTCAGAATTTTTCCAATTAACTAAGGGCTTCCACAATCAAAAGGACATTTTTGTTTGTGTTTGTTTGTTTTTTGGTCAATCGTAGGTCTTGAATTCTGGGCTTGGGTGCTGTCCCTGCACTCTTCAGCTCAAGGGGAGTGCTCTACCACTTGAGCCATAGTGCCACTTCTGGTTTTCTAGTGGTTTATTGGAGATAAGAGTCTCACCGCCTTTCCTGCCCAGGCTGGCTTTGAACCACAATCCTCAGATATCAGCCTCCTGAGTAGCTAGGATTACAGGCGTGAGCCACTGGTGCCCAGCCTCAAAAGGACATTTAGTAAGAAAAAAAATGACAGCCAAATATGGTAGTGTCTACCTGTAAATCCAGCACTCAAGGAGACAGAAGCAGGATCAGGAGTTCAAGGTCAGCCTGGGCTATATAATGACCATGCCCTCTCCTCCTCCACCCAAAAGAAAAAAAGAAAAAAATACAGAACCTCAGTAAAGATTTGGTGTTTTGACTTTCCCTGTTCCCATTCCCCTCTTCTGGACCCACAGTACCCTCAAAAACCAGAAGCCCCAGAATCATGGTGAAATTCATCAAATGCTACCATCAATCACAGTGAAAATCAACAACCCTGCAATCGTGGTGGAAACCGGCAGCTCTGAAGCCACTGAAGGGGGACAGGTGGATTTGGAGCTGGTTGGAATCTCATTCTTTGAGAATCACCATTATTTGACTGGTCTGGCACTTGTCTTGCTGGTTTTTATTTGACCTGACCCTTTTCCCCTCAGGGACATTTGTCAAAAACAATTACAGGCAATTATTTCAACCTCACAACTGCTGGAAGCAGTGATAATAGTTGTGTAAAGAAGAAGCTGGTCCAAAAAGATAAAAAAAAAAAGGAAAGTCGGTGGATGAAATATCAACAAGGGCCTTTGAAGAGCTCTGACACGTCTGGAAGCTAGCTGGTCTCAACTGCATTGTGATGTGGGATGTGTGCTTACCCAGAAGGACACAGGCAGTGCTAAGTTTTCAGCTCTGACTGACTTACAGGCTTGGGCAAGTAAAATGAGAGCCAAAGTCATTGTAAATTGAGTCCCAGAAGAATGAAGACATAGCTCAGCACACATGCATGTGCATATGTGCATAAGTGCATGCACACACACACACACACACACAAGCACTCAGTAAAGGCTGGGAGACTTATAGGCATTTAAGAAACTCTGTCTAGTCACTAAGGACTACTGGGAACCCACACAGAGATTCCAATGACCATCTAGCAAACCATGAAAGTGCTACAAAATTAGGCGCAGGTATGGTGGCTTACTGCTATAATTTCAGCTACTCAGGAGGCAGAGATTAAGAGGATTCAGGCTAGCCAGGGAAAAAAAGTTAATGACAAGCCATCTCAACCAATAAACTAGGAGTAGTAGCAAGCACCTGTCACTCCAGCTCTGTGGGTGGTATAAATAGGAAGATGACAGCCCAAGCTGACCCAGACAAAATAGTAAATAGTAAAAAAGATTTCAAACAAACAAACAAAAAGGCTGGAAGTGTGGCTCAGTGGTAGAGTACCTCCCTAGGAGACATAAGGCCTTGAGTTCTAATGCCAGTACCACCAAAAATATATTTTTTAACTCAATTAACACAAGAAAGTCATTTCTCAAACAAAAATTATGATAAGAAAAAAACCATCTAATTGTAATCCCTGTATACATCATCTTTACAATAAAAATAAATTGTTTTTTTAAAAAAAATCAAAGTAGCAAGAACAACAAATCCTTGAAAGAAAAGAGGCATGGAGGACCTCATCCTGGACTAAAACTTCCAAAATGATTAACCAAAATAAATGGGGTTTTTTTTGTTTTTGTTTTTTTGGGTTTTTTTTTTTTTTTTTGTCTGTCATGGGGCTTGAACTCTGGGCCTGGGTGCTATCCCTGAGCTTTCAGTTCAAGGCTAGCACTCCACCAATTGAGCCACAGCATCACTTCCAGTTTTCTGGTGGTTAATTGGAGATAAGAGTCCCATGGTCTTTTCTGCCCAGGCTGCCTTGGAACCCAGATCCTCAGATCTCAGCCTCCTGAATAAATAGGATTACAGGCATGAGCCACCAGCGCCCAGCAAATCTTTCATTTTTTTACGTTGACTGTCTCCAGTGGTTTGGCATGGCAATGGAAAGCTAATGATACAGGCTATGTGAAGCAAATGAGCTAAGCTGGAGGAGGGCCCTTGCACTAATGGAGGGTGACTGTATCACCTGAATGAAGACATAGGATCAACTCTGTTTTGTGGTCTTCCCTGGGAGAGGAGTGCACTTAGGGAGGGATCTTGAGCTGGATAACTAACAACTTTATAAATCCTGCTCAGAATGAATGTGATCCTGACAGCTATATATCCTAGAAGTGTCTGAAAAGTTCTCATGGGAGCCGATGAGCGGGCAGAGAGGCTGGGGTAGCAGCATTCAAAGCAAGCCATGCCAAGTATACACATGTACAGTGGACCCCATGGCATGAGGCCAAACCTGCCCTGCTGAAGGTGGGTGTGGCTCACTCTATGGACACCAGCGGCATTGGATGGCTTATCACTCCACACTTAACTCTTCCCTGATATTCCTGTACCCAGCAGCTCCCCATAAAGAAAGTCCAGTTGAATGTGCTGGGGAGTGCTCAATGCCACCATGGTTGAAACCACCTTCCACATGTGAATGTGGTTAGCACCAGCTGTCTATCCTTGGTGGCCAACGATTCTGCCTTGCAGCTACCACTCATAAGGCATTCAAGCAAAACCTCCCTGATAATATGTGGTTTTAATTTTTCATGAGATTCCCCCACCCCCATCAGCAAAGGACTGGCTTCTCATAGCTACCCAAATACTTACATAGGATTTTCTCCTCTTCTTGTCTTTTGCTAGATCCCCACAAATAGATAATTACTAACTCTGGGATTTTGGACACAATTACTCCCTTCCCTGGTGGAAACTCTTGAACAAGTCTTGCTAAGATCCTTGCAAAGACTCTGGGACTTGAGAAGGTTCTGTTTTCTAGGTGTGCCACAAGCATTCAATGTGTATGTGTCTGGTGTGTATGGCAACTCGGGCACAGGTTGTGAGGTCAGGTTTGCGTTGGGAATAACAATTCAGTCTATCACTGGGTGAGCTTAGTTCCATTGTCTACATAAACCAGAGGTTAGAGCTCCACCTCCATCACATCTTCATGTGCAAAAACTGAGGCCATTTGGAAAACAGTCCATAAAAGTTAGTTCCTCCTCCTTCCTTTCTATTTAGGGAAACAAATTTGACAAAAATTTACTCACTGGGGATTTCAGACCGTCTGGCTCAAACCTTCCCTTTTTAAGAATCAACACACAAACTCAAGTGCAGTGCCATAACTAGAAAGAAATTCCTAGAACAGTCTAAATTCTTAGAGGCTGTTAATAAACCATTGGGATTATATGTTTATTTTACTTAGATTGGACTTTTTGATAAAATTGAGTAGGGAGAAAAACAAAATCAAATATACTTCAGGATGTCACCTTCTAAAAATAACTTTTTCCATTAATCTTGAGATGAAAAAGATAATATGTATTTTCTTTTAATAAATCTAGTTCTCCTACTTTTCTCCTTAATCCTGCTCGCATGGAGTTTTTGCCCCTCCTACTCTCAGAATAAGGGCAGATTCTGATAGGAGATGAGATTACTAGTAGGTTCAGCAGAGTTGAGAGAAAAAAATGAGAGGAAAAACTATCAGTCCTCTTACGGATCTGCTGACCCAGCTTTGTTAGCATATTTAGGACAGTGATCACCAGTCTTAGCTTCCTGAAGCCATAAATGTATTCTTTATGTATTAATACATGCATTACTATATTCATTTTGATGAAAACATGCATGTATATATAACTTTTCAGTACTCATGTTTGAACCAAGGGCCTACTTGTTAGGCAAATGTTCTACCACTTAAGCTATGTTCTTGGCCATGGAAAGTATTTTCTTAACAAAACATAGTATCTAAGGAGAGCTAAGCTGTTTGCACTTAACTGGCACTTTTCAGGAGTTTTTTTGTGCATGTGTGCCAGTCCCAGGGCTTAAACTCAGGGCCTGGGCACTGTCCCTGAACTTCTTTTGCTCAAGGCTAGCACTCTAACATGATCCACATTACCTTTTCTGAATAATTTATTGGAGATATGAATCTCACCGACTTTTCTGCCTGGGCTTGGCTTTAAATCATGATCCTCAGACCTCAGCCTCCTGAGTAGCTAGGATTACAGGCATGAGCTAGCAGCACCCAGCTCAAAATTATATTTTTAAAAACATAAGCAATGTATAAAGTCTTCATAATTCAAAAAAGTCCTAAAGGAGATTTGTCAAATTTTTGTAATGATAGGCATTCGTTGATAAGAGATTTAGAAGGACTTTTCTTTTCTTTTGTTGGTCACGGGGCTTGAATTCATGGCTTGGGTGCTATTCCTGAGCCCTTTTTGTTCGGGGGCTAGTGCTCTACTACTTTAAGCCACAGAACCATGTTTGGTTTCCCGGTGGTTGATTGAAGATAAAGAGTCTCACAAACTTTCCTGCCCAACTGGCTTTGAACTGCAATCCTCAGATCTCAGCCTCCTGAGTAGCTGGATTACAGGCATAAGCCACCAACACCCAGATTTGGAACTTTTCTTTCTTGATATCTGTCATTTTCATCATAAAAATTACAGTAGATAACTTTTCTAATCATAAAAAAATACACATTTTATATAAGGAAGCCAACAGAGATACTATGTGGGACCTTTGGGTCTGTGAAATGTCAGGGAATGGGACAACTCAATAGTTGGCCTCAATTTCCCAAAAAGGATTAAGGCTGTCATGTCATCCTCTCCTCCAACTCAAGGGTTCTTCCCCAGATATTGATGTGGCCTGGAAATTACTTTTCCTGGGCACTGATATCGTAGGGCAATCACTCTCCTAGGATATATATTCCCTCATTACTGGGGTCAGAGGACTAGGGGAAATCCAGGTATATTTGGCACTTCCTATGCAAAGGTACTACCTATAAAAAGCTATTTCATAGTTATAAAGCCCTTCATTAAAAGCCCTTCATCAAAGGATCAATTGTCTTATTGTCTTTCCCTTCCCCCTTCTCTTTTCACCTTCTCACATGAGAGAGGGCCTTTTAGGAATATAATTGATTTGGATGAAAGCAAAAATGAGTCGACTAGGCTATCGCTTTATATAAATAAAGTTGCCTCTGCTGCCTGAAGAGTTGACTAGAGAAATATTCTCAGGTGGTCAGAACAGGGAAGGTTCTAGAAACAGAGCACTAGAAAAATCCCACAGTTCTTCACCCTGTGATGTGGCTTGTTTGCTTTATAGGTTTCAAGTATATTTGCTGACATCAGCAGCCCCTCAAAGTTTAAACAAATAATAGTGAAAAGGAAAACAGCCCCTTTCTGCCAGGCAGTCTTATTCTGCCAACTTCTGTGTTCGTTCTAAGTTAATAAACGTCCCAGAACCAGCTCCCCTACCACCCTGGGGGGAAGAAAAGCACAATAATTAAAAAAAAAAAAAAAACACCAGGTCAGCCCATTGCCAGCATAAACCATTCAGACAAGTAGCATTTGTCACAGTCTAATGAGGATTTTACCTCTGCCTCCAAATGAAAGCTATTATTAACCTTTGGGTTTAAGGAATCGAATGGCTGAGGACAGTGGGTTTCTCTGGTCCCTTCCTTATCTAAATCATGCTCAACACCCAATCCAGAGATGTCTTCGGCACCAGACACAACTGAAAAACCATAATTATGCCAAGTAAGGTCTTTTGAAAAACATCAATTTACAGAACAGCCTTTTAATTCTGACTTTACTTCAAAAAAAAAATCTGAAAACACACACGTGTTGTATAATACCACGGCAGGACGTAGCAGGCGTGTTGCTAAAAAAGTTAGGTCAGGAGGGCAGGCTCCTGTTGGCCACTGAGGATCTTGGAAGCAAACAAGCTTCTCCACAAAGCAAGGTCTCTTAGGCTATCTTCACTTGTTGGGTTGAAACTGGAGCCCTTTGCCAGTTATGCCGATAGCAGGCCCCTGCACCTTGCTGGCACCACACACACAACCCATTGTGGATATCTCTGCAGGACAGATTAGAGCCACATTCCTCAGAAGTACAGCCCTCCAGGGGGAATCCAGCCAGCAGGCTCCTTCCATGGAGCCCACAACTCCTACAACTGATAAGTTTTAATTGAAACAACTGGCACAATTACGCTGAGTGCCCACTGGCTCTCTCGCCAGCTAAGGGAGAAGGTGTCACACACCTCCCTTGACTTATGTAGAGCTGTTTGCCAGGCAACAGTAATTCAAGTCCTTAGCTCACTTTAATATACTTTCACTGGTGCCTTTAAGTGCTGTGGTTAATCAACTTGCTCACCTGAGGTATAGGATAGGATTGTTTTCTCTTTTCCTTTTGGGACCTGATCTGGTAAACACTGTCTCAAATTAAGTTTGAACAAAGTTACTGATTTCCAATCAAAGAAAGTCAGACTTGGGTTTGGGTAAAATTCATGAAGGTCATTGTTGGTTTTAACCATGTCGCTCAATTTAACCATCCAACCTGCTACAGAAATCTTTGCTTTCAAGTCTTTGTTTAAACCAGCAGAGCGCTTTAAAACAGCAAATTTAGATGTGCATAAGAAGTTCTGCAACTTCCTTTTATTTTTTTCTGAAATAACAGTGAGTCAACACAGAAACAGTATAAACTAAAGGACAACACACCTGCCTTTTCAGAAACACAGCCCCAAAGGCCCAGATTAAATTTTAACCAGGGATTATGTTTGCCAAGACTTCATATCTCAAAAGGGTTATGTTTGGCTTTTGTAATAATAAAACGTTATTTGGGAAGGGGGGAAAAAAGAATCCCATTTTAACACATTCTCTAGTAGGAGGAAATAAGAATTAGACTTCAAGACAGTTTATTTAGCCTCTGAAAGAATACAAAAGGCAAATGACTTAGCAGATGGGTAATTCCCAAATCTGCAGAATCTCAGTGCCTATGGGTTTGATCAAAGATGTTAAGCAAGGCTGGGACCAACACCAGTGCGTCCTCTTTGGCTAGTTTTAACATGTTTACAGTCACAATTAACATTCAAGGAATTTCCTTTTCATCCAAGTGTTTAAGAGCGCTTTGTGTCTGCCATAAACGACAGTTCTAGCAGCTATCAGTCCTTCCCATATAGAAGAATAGTGAATTCTCCTTAATACTTTTCTCTTGTTCTGAAAATGGGCTTGGACCACGTCGATCTCCCTGGGGTGTTTGTTTTCTAATATAGGAAGGTTCTCACCTCTTCACTTTTTTTTCTTAAAAGAATGCACACCCAGCTTCCTAGTCTCTCGCCCTCTTCCACACTCACCCCGGAGTCAGAACATCACCCAGTCAAGCAGGTGTCCCATACCATTCCCCCATTCCCGGAGGGAACCAGCGCGAGCTCTGCGGGGCGGGCCGGCCGGCCGGGCGGCAGGAGCTCTGGGCCCCCCACCCCAGCCCGATTTCACATCCCTGAGTTGGCCAGACCACTGCGTGCCGTTAGGGAAATGTGTAGGTCTCGTCTCCCTCCCCGTTTTTTCTTACACAAGGGATTCGCACACGGGTACTGAGTCCGAGTCCTGGCTGTGCATTGAGCTGAGCCCTGTATCTGAATCCTCATCATTGCCGGGACAGCTTTTGGCCAGTCCACGGGCCTGGTCCACCCACATGTCCGCGCAGGCGGGAGTCTGGGATTCCCGAGAGGGTCCCGCAGAGTCGGGAGCCCCGTCCTGAACCAGTGTCTGCTCCAAAGTGCGCCAAGTCTGGAGAAGGCCCTGCAGCTCACGTTCCTTGCTGTCCCACTGCTGCTGGCTGTAATCCAAGTCCGCCTTGACGGCCTCCAGGTCCGTGTTCAGCCGGAGCCCGATGTACAGGCTGGTGCTGAGCTGCGTCCTGACCCGCTCCTGCTCCAGCAGCAGCTCGCCGTCTGAACTGCTGTCGGGCTCTGGAGGTTCCTCCCGCGCCGCCAGCTCCTCTTGGCGACGCTGCATCCACCTCTGGTTGAGCTCCTCCTGGATCTCGGTGGAGAGGTGCTCCAACAACTCCTCCTGCTGGGCCCGCTGTTCCTGCAGCTGCAGCAGGTCGTCGCAGCGCCGGGCCAGCTCCTCCAGGGCGGCCGCCTGCGCCTCGCCGTCCAGGGGCGCCCCCGCCTCCTTCTCCGAGCCTGGCACCTCCTCAGGCTGCTCTCCCGGGATGCACCCGTCGAACTCGATGCCCGCCCCCACCAAGTAAGTGTCCTGCACGTAGTTGACCCCATGACGCCGCATGCGATCCAGATGCACCTTGGCCTCGTAGCGGTCGATCTCGCGGTCCAGCTCCCGCAGCCGCTGCACCTGCTGGCGGATCGTGTGGTCCTGGGAGAGCACCAGATGCACCAGCGTCTCCATGCGCTCCACCGACGCGCTCTCGGGTGGCGACGAACAGGACGAGGCGGTGGACGACGAAGTGGACGAACAGGGCGACGACGGCTGCTGCTGGCGCCGCCGGTTGAGCTTGGCCAGCTTGCGGAAGGCCTTGCGCACCACCCGCCGCTGCTTCTCCTGGGTCAGGGCCAGGCTGGGCCGCGCCGGGGCTCCCCGGGCTAGGCAGGGGCGCTCGCGGCTGAGCACGACCCGCGCCTCGGCGCTGCGGGGCCCCGAGTTGGGCAGCGACGCCTCGCTGCGCACCAGCACGAAGCGCACATTCTCCTGCTCGTCGCCCCAGGCGGCCCAGAGGCGCAAGATGCGCGTCTTGTTGGGCAGGATGCGCTCAAAGCCGCGCCACTTCTCCACGATGCAATAGCACTGCGGGGGCCCGCACAGCATGCCCTGCGGGGGCAGCGAGTCGTCGTCGTCCTCCTCGTTCTCGTCTGGGGGTTCGGCCAGCTCCCCGGAGCCCGGTGGGTCGCCCGCCAAACCCCGTCGCTGGCTGCGTCGCTGCCTCCGTCGCCGCCGGCAGCCGTCCTCCAAGAGTACCCGCACCACGTCCGAGCAAGTGGTGCGGCGGGAAAGGCCAGACACCAGCTTCTCCTCCTGGCAAATCCACACCGATATCTTCTTCTCCGAAGGATCCATGGCGCAACTGGCTCGCAAAGTGGCAGGTCCGGCCGGGTCCTGCTAGCGCGGCTGGGACAACGGCGGGCAGCCCGGATGAAAGAAGAATCCGTGATCCCTGGGGGCCTCTGGCCGTTCGCCCTCCGCTGCGCACCGGCGGCGGGGGTTGGCGCGGGCTATAGAGCCACCGCGCACGCCGGGATGCCGGGCCCCAGCGAAGACGCGCGCGCGGCTGGGACTCCAGCCTCTCTGGCTCGGCCCACCGTGCCCGAGGCCTCCGGGGTTTGCTCCTCCCCCACATGGCTCCACCCCTTCCCGTCCCCAGCGCCCAGACCTGAGGCCCCGGTCGTCGCTGCGGGCCGGGCGCGGCGCCCAGACTCGCCCCTCCCAGTCTCGCCGCGCCTCGTCTGCCCCTCGCTCTGGTTGCTGGCGGCCTTGAGTCCAACTTGCACAAGCTCTTTCGCCAGCCGGCACAAGGAAGGGACTCGGGGATCTCTCTCTGCCGCAGGGTCTGGAGTCTGTACCTCACCTGATATCAGATCAGCTTCGGGCCCCCGACTCCTCTTTTGCATCTAGAGTTGGCTAAATGCATGTTGATCTAAGTTTCTCTCTGTGTCGGGCGTCCTCAAGTGTGGCCCTGGTCCTTCGGGACAGCTGGATCTGGAAAGTATACTTTGCATAGAGGAAAACACGGAGTCAGCCAAGGGGCTGTTAGGAAGACCACTGTAATCGCGTCGCCTGACCAGTTCAGAGCTGTAAGCGCTACTTCAAAGTGGAAAGCCTTCCAGTCTTCCCGGATAGGAAGCCACCATGAGCTCCACGACCAAGTGTAGGTATAGGATGGCAGACTCCCAGTTCCCTGCAGGTCATGTCTGTGGGTCACCACAGGGCCTCGATTTCCCATAGCGTTCTTGGCAGAGAAACTCTTGATTGTAAGTGGAGTTTGGGGCTCAAACCCAAGTTGCAAGCTTTTACTTGTCCGCTTCTATAAAGAGAATCCACCATGGTCATTAATACCTTTGTGGTCTTTTATTTCTTGATATGCAGATGGAGGTCCAGAGGACATAAGAACCAAGTTTCACACCACAAGAAATCCAGGGCCATAAGCAAATGGCCTTGCTTTCTCAGCTGCTGATGAAGACCGACCTTTGTGTGCAAATCTGGCTCTTAGCTTATCCTTAGGAGCACTAATCTGACACACTCACTCTTGCTTCAAGACCTCGGATGGATCAGGTTTGCTTCTTAGATTAAAGCACTTTCTGTTGATTTCCCTGATTCATACAGTAAATATTTACTAAGATTACACTGGGCTCCAGGTCCTGCGCTGAGGTTTGATCATGAACAACAAATCACCAGCCCTGGTCTGCAAGGAGCTCTCCTTCTAGTGGAGCACACAACTGTGTAAACAATTCCGACACAGGTTCTTCCGTGTTGGGCAAGGGAGAGCACAAGGTGCTAGGGGAACCTACCCAACTGCTGCAGTGTCATGGAGCCCCATCTGGGAGTCAAGGAAGGCTTTCTGCCCAAGTCCTTAAGGACCACTGGAGTCTGCCAAAGGGAAAAGAGATGGAGCAAAGAATGGAACAGGTGGAAAGGACTGATGTGCAAAACCAAGGAATCTAGACATCATGGCAGATACTGGAGGTGTAAGGAGCTTAAGCGAAAGGACCTCTCAAGAAGGTAGACAACAGCTGAATGGGAAGGGAGCAAATCCATGTGTATGCATTTGAACTTCACCTAAAGACGGCGAGAGGCTATAGTAAGAGGGTCAAGACTGCCAACTTCCTTGCTAGGTGCGAGTTTAGGAGAAGTATTTAATCTCGTTGAGTCTCAGTTTTCTCATCTATGAAATTATGATACTAAAAAATACTCACCTTATAGAACAATGAGGATAAAATGACTGGACCTAGTAAGTCCACACTAGAAGTTTTATCAAAGGGTTGAAAACCTGGGAAGTATATTCATTTCCTATTGTTGTATAATGAATTACTACATGTTTGGTGGCTTAAAACAACTCCTTTACATTATTTTACTGTTCTGTAGGTTTCAAGTCTTGCTTGGTGTTTTAATTATTCTGTTCGTGGTGTCCCATGGTGTCCACTTCCAAATTCACTCAGGTTGTTTCTAGAATCCAATACCTTTTGGTTAGAGGACTGAAGTCCCCATTTTCTTGGTGGCTGTCAGTAGAATCTCAGTTTCTAGAATGCTTTCTTGGGTCAATTCCACCTCACCTCAGTAAGAATGTCTATAATTAAGAAATCTAATAACAACAGATGTTGGAGGGGATATGGCCAAAAGGGAACCCTACTGCACTTGTTTTAAACTTGTTCAACCACTCTGGAAAGAAGTATGGAGGTTCCTCAAAAGACTACACAAAGGATTCCCCTATGACCCAGCAATCACACTTCTGGGCATTTACCCAAATGATCACAAACAAGACCATACTAAAGCTACCAGCACAACTATGTTTATTGCAGTATTATTTTACCATAGCTAAGATATGGAACCAACCCAGATGCCCCTCAGTAGATGAATGGACCAAGAAAAAAATACATATATAAATGTAATATATATATATATATATATATATATATATGCAATGGAATTCTATGCTTCCATCAGAAAGAATGACACTGCCCCATTTGTTAGGAAATAATTTTAACAGATGAACAGTAAAGCTCAAAAGCTAGGTACAGCTCTCCCTTCTCTTTTCTAGCTCTCTGCTCTTTTCTAGCTCTTTCTCAGCTCATTCCTTCTCTTTCCCAGCTCTCTTCTCTTTCCTAGCTCTCTCTTTCCTACCTTTCCCAGATGCTCTCTTTTCTAGCTCTTTTCTAGCTCTCTTTCTCTCTCTCTTTCCCAGCTCTCTCTCTTTCCCAGCTCTCCCAGCTCTCTTTCTTAAAAAACCAAATTAAAAAAAAAAGCTAGGTACATATTACCATATAAGATGATGCTAAGGGGCTGAGAAGGTAGCTCAGTGGTAGAGTACTTGCCTTGCATGCCTGAGGCCCTGGGTTCGATTCCTCAGCACCACATAAGCAAAAAGAAAAAAGCCGGAAGTGGCACTGTGGCTCAAGTGGTAGAGCGCTAGCCTTGAGCTGAAGAGCTGAGGGACAGCGCCCAGGCCCAGAGTACAGGCCCCACGACCAGACCCAAAAGAAAAAAAAAAAGATGATGCTAAGTGAAATGAACCCCAAGATATGGACACAAGAGGTTTTTCTTTGTTGTTGTTTTCAATGCACTATGTGATTTTTTTTTGTTTCCTTTGTATGTTCTTCTCCCTCTGGTATATCCCCTGTTGTCACTATACTTGATTTGGTCCCCTGCATCTTGTATATACTTTGTCTACTTTGGTGAGGGAAAGGGGAATAAGAAAATGCTGAAACAAGGACACAGGATGACCCATTGCAACAATGATACCCACAAGAAGTGAACTTTACAAGTTTGGAGGGGGAGGGAGGGAGGAGGGGAGGGAAGGGAGTGGGTAACAATGCTTAACAAGAAGTGTACTCATGGGGCTGGGAAGATGGCTCAGTGGTAGAGTGCTTGCCTTGCATGCATGAGGCCCTGGGTTTGATTCCTCAGCACCGCATAAGCAGAAAAAGCTGGAAGTGGTGCTGTGGCTCAAGTGGTAGAGTGCTAGCCTTGAGCTGAAGAGCTGAGGGACAGCGCCCAGACCCAGAGTTCAGGCCCCTCAGCCAAAAAAAAAAAAGCCAAAGAAGTGTACTCATTGCCTTACTCATGTAGCTATAACCCCTCTGTACAGCATCTTTACAATAAAATAAAATTTTAAAAAAAGAAGAAAAAGAAAAACAAAGAAATTTCTGCCTCCATTTTGAAGCCAGTAATGTCAAATAAAATCCATCTATTCCTCCTTCATTTCAAGTTTCTCTTTTTCTACCAGTGGGAGAAAACCACTTCCGGCTTTTTCTGCTTATGTGGTGCTGAGGAATCAAATCCAGGGCCTCATGCATGCAAAGCAAGCACTCTACCACTGAGCCAGCTTCTCAGCCCCTCACTTTTGAATCTTCTGCATTAAGCACAAGACTGGAATATTGTAACTTTATCCAGTATCTGTTAAATACATAAAACAGATCAATGACTGAATCCCACATTCTAGCAACCCAACAGCTCACTACTCTGGAACCTGAACCTTAGCACATCCATACTTTTGTATGTTGTTTTCCTGCTAACTATGATCCCTCTTCAGCAACTGTAGAACTCCTCCTTGTCCTTTAAAAAACTCAGCTCAGCAGGGTGCCAGTGCCTCAAGCCTGTAATCCTAGCTACTCAGGAGGCTGAGATCTGAGGATCACAGTTCAAAGCCAGCCCAGGCAGGACAGTCTGTGAGACTCTTATCTCCAATAACCCACTCAGAAAACTGGAAGTGACACTGTGTGTCAAGTGGTAGAGCACTAGCCTTGAGCTGAAGAGCTGAGGGACAGTGCTTAAGCCCAGAGTTCAAGTCCATGACTGACAGGGGGAAAAAAAAAAAAGCTCAGCTCAAAGATTGCTCTCTCTGAAAGCCTTTCTTTTCTCTTCCAGAAAGAACTGCCTCCCTGCTTTTCTGCCTTCATCAATGCAGAAGTCTTAAGTATTGTGATGCTTTTTTATATCTGTTTAACACAACACTAATAGTCTTCAAGAGAATTAATGCATTGTCTTGCTTGTGTCTTAGTCCCAAGTGACTATTGCATCCCACAAATGGTAAGCTCTCCATCTTCCATGCTCTAGGGAACACTAAGATGCATAATTAAGATGCTCCCTAGGGACAGTTTCTTTTTAGAAGCAGACAGATACATGGAATCCCTAATGCAGGACTCTATGTGGAATTTATCCCGGGTTAATTAAAGGACAGAACAATTGATGGGTCCTGGAAAGGTTGAAGAAGGTGGAACTTCAGTAAATGGAGGAGAAAATCAAGGACATCCCTGGTGGAAGTAATTTTGTGAGGCATAATGTTAAGGTTAAGGTAAGAAACTGGGTGTGATAGCTCCTGCTTATAATCCCAGCTACTTGAGAGGCAGAGAAAGGGGGATCACAAGTTCAATGCCAGATGGACAGCATAGTGAAACCCCACCTCTAAAACAAAAGTTAAAGTAAGTATGCACACAGGCATGAACCAGTGTTCCAGAGGGTGAGTTCTAGAGATCACTATGCCAATATTTGAATACCAGCTTCTTTCCTCTCAACACTTAGCATGACTAGACCTGTGTGGAGTTTCCCCACCTAACAAGCAAGCAGTCCTTGTTGGATGTCTTCTCACTTAATTTAATTCTGACATTTATCTACCCAGAGCCAGTATCAGATCTCACAGATCAAGGGCTCAGTCTGAAAGACTGCTCCTCACCCACTTCACTGCCAATGGCAGGCCCCAGCTTTTATCTGAGCTGCTGCCTATCAACCATGCTATCAACCGTGGTTTCCACAACCCCGTCCTCAGGTATGGTTAATTTACTAACGTGGTCCCTGAAACTTGTAACACCTGCTCACTTTTACTGATTTCTTGTAAAGGATATTATAAAGGTCACAGAAAAGATGCACAGGGGAAAGTTAGGTGGGAAGAGTCCCCCTGCCCTCCTAGGAGCTTACCCTCCAGGAATCTCCCTCCCTGATTTCAGCTAGCCAGAGATCCCCAGACCTAGCCCTTTTGGGGGCGGGAGGGGGGGCGGTTCTAGAAGCTTTGTTACATCAGCTGGATTGGCAAAGTCAACTGGCCATTGCTACTCAAAGTAAGCTCAGGCCCTTTTTCTTCCCAGGAGGGAAGAAAGTTGCAGTATTCTGAGCCCAGGGCTGGTTGCTCGGGTAACCCTTCCCCCATCTTGATACATCAGAGTCTCCCTGCCTCAACGTCTCATTAGCATAAAGACAGGCATGTTTGAAAGGGATTGTGACAAAGACTGTTCAACTCTTCTGGATCTACTTCAGGAATTAAGGACAAAAGGCCAAATGTTTTAACCAAAAAAAAAAAAAAAAACCAAAACACCCTTACTGCTTTAAATCATTTAGGAAATTACATCGACGGCCGGAGCTGTGTGTGAGGAAGCGTGAATGAGACTGGGGTATGTACAGTCATGCACTGCATAATGACATTTCCATCCATGCTAGCCAGCAGTTAGCCAGGGTGGTCCTATAAAATTAAAATGCAGCTGAAAAATTCCTACCACCTCATGATGCTATGGCTGCTGTAATATCAGCACAGAACTCAGATGTTTGTGGTGCTTCTTGTGCAAGCAAACCAGCTCTGCTGCCAGCCATAAAAGTTAACACGTGCAAGTGTGTCCAGTATGTAATACTTGATCATGGTAATAAGCAACTATGTTGGATTTATGTTTGTGGCTTATGCATTTACTGTATACTTATTGTTATTTTACAGTGAACTCTTATAAAATAAAAAGATAAGCTATGAAACAGTACGCCATGTTACGCTGGCCACAGCGCCAGACATCTCTTGTTTATCACATCTCTTGATTGCATTCATTGTTTCTCCTATGCATGATTTAATCTCTTGTACATCATTTTCCAAGGCAGAAGCAATCGCTGATTATATACATTTTATACCCTCAGTGTGCAATCACTTACACCATCAGAGTTTGTGCAAGTATATGCTAATGTCTGCACAATGACAAGTCAGCTATTGCTGAATTGCTCAGAATGTACCCCTATTGATCAGCAATATAAAGGTGTATGTCATAATGCCACTGTAGCTATTTTTTCTCAGCCTTGGTTTTCTCATCTAGAAAAAGAGAATCATAATAGAATCTTCCTTAGAAGTTGCCATTATATGAAATGAAATAATGCCATTATATGAAATGAAATAATGAAATGAAATTATTGAAACGTACATCATTGAAACGTAGCTGGCTTTATCAGCAATTGAGTCTCAGCTCCAACACCATGTCCTGAACCTGGATGTGTATTCATTTGTGAACTAGAAAGAATGGGGTCCTTGACCTTGCTGAAGTCACAGTCAGGATGAGTTTGTTTAGAACCAAATTTGGTTAGATTAGTAACAGATACAGCCAAATGTGTACATGGTCCAAAGACACAAAGGTTTATTTTCCTCTCACATAATAGTCAAAGTAGATGCCCTAGTTGATAGGTGGCTTTATTCCAGTGACATAGGAGACCTGGTTTCTTCTATCTTCTGGCTCCTGAATCCCATAGACTTCATCATCTACCTCTGGCTAAGGGAAGAACAGGAGTCATCCTGTTTTTCAAGGCTTTGGCCAAGAAAGAAGTACGCATCACTTCTGCTCACATCCTATTGGCTATAATTCAGTCACATGATTGTCCTCATGGCAAAGGAGGCTGGGAAATGTAGCCTCACTCAGAAGAAGAAATAGACTTTCAGGAACAGCTAGCTATCTGCTGTAAGAATCTTATATTAAAAAATTAAAACAGGCTGAGCACCAGTGCCTCATAATATAATATAATCCTAGCTGCTCAAGAGGCTGAAATAAGAGGCCATGGTTTGCAGCCAGCTCTGGTAGGAAAATCCATGAGACTCCTATCTCCAATTAACTACCAAAAAGCCATTAAGTAGAGCCCAGAGACAACATTCGGGCCCTGGATTCAAGTCCCAGGACAAGCACACACACACACACACACACACACACACAGATTATAAATCTCATGATTTATGAGAGACATAGTGGCTAACAAACATGAAATAATGTCTATCCTTATCAGTAATCAGTAGAATTCAAATTTCAGGGAAGTAACAGATTGGCAATATTTTGAAATTGTTCATATATACCAATGTTGTCCAAGATCAGGGAGAATAGCCTCTGGAATGTCACTGCTGAAAATCAGTATGTCTATTCTAGAAACAAATAAATATCAGGTATTAAAACTGTGTATGCTCTATAGGCTCTGGAGCCCTTCAACTTTATAGGATCCACGTTAGAGAATGCGCATGCATGCAATAAGACACATGCTCAGCTCATTCTAATTGTTTGGCAAAACACAGGAAAGACTGGAAATGCTTATCAATAACAGAATAAGTAGACAGAAGATGCCCCTAACCTGGAAGGTTTCAACTAAATGAAGTAGATTTCTATGTGCATGTCACAATAAATCTCTGAGCCATAATGTCCACATTAAAAGTCATTTTATAATGATGTATATTAAACACACACACAACACAAATGCATCTACATAAAATTACTCTATTTTTTCCAGGGGCATACATATCTGTATGTGTGCACAGAGAAAAGTGTGAGCAAATATTCTACGTAAAGCAGCAACTACTACCTGGAAGAACACAGGCATTTGCAGAAGGACTGTCAGCCATTTTGTAATGATTTTACAAGAATTAGTCTTCTGTTGCTTAATTATGTATTTACAAGGTATAAGTTTTTTGTAAGTATGTCCATCTTGGGGCTTGAACTCAGGATCTGGGCACTGTCTCTGAGATTTTGTGCTCAAAGCTCTACCAGTTGAGCCATAGCTCCACTTTTGGCTTTTTGATGGCTAGCTGGAGATAAAAATTTCACAGACTTTGCTGCCTCAGCTGGCTTTGAACCATAATCCTCAAATCTCAGCCTCCTGAGTAGCTAGGATTATAGTCATGAGCCACTGGCATGTGGCAACAGAGTATAACTTTTAAAAGTGAGGGGGCTTGGGTTGTAATGGCCAGATGCTAGTTCTTTAGACCTGTCTCAGTCTCCTTTCTGTGGACCAAGCCACTAGGGTTTGGTAACCTCTGTAACTTTGGTAACCTCTGTGACTTGGTAACCTCTGTGACTTTGTTGCCTACACCCTGGAGGACTTCACACAGCCCAGGACTTTATCCCAAAGGCTTCTGAAGATGAAGATGCCCTTGGCTGAGGAGTAGCGAGGAGCATCTGCTCCCCAGAGAGTTCTTTGCCTCTCATCACTCCTTCCTTTTGAGAAGCTTTGAGAAAACAGTGAAGTTCTTTCAGGGTAGCAGAGCCCCTTGCTACATTCTTCCATGTAGGAGCTCAATTGTGGCATGTCAGTTGACCCTGTGGGTTTTGTTTTGTTTTGCTTTTAGTCATCTACCTCACATCTATGAGAGGTAAGATATAGTGCCCTTACCCATGAGGAAATTGAACCCAAGGAGAAGAGATTGGCCAGCTTCCCAGCTCCCAAAGCTCTGGGGAAGTTGGCATTTTGTCTGCAAATGCTACCTGTCCAATCTGTCAGTCATGGTTCATAGCAGCCGGAACACCTGAAACAGGAACTTCCTCCCTTAATTATGTTGAGCCATGCAAAAATGGGTCTAAATTTTACTGCATGAATAATTTCCTTGTAATTATTAGCCCCAGAAAATAATCTGGCCATTTGTGTTTACAGAAACTAATGTTTTCTCTCAAATGCATTGGAGGAATCTGGGAACTGCTAGTCCCATCCGTGAGAACCAATCCTTAACTAGACTGAGCACTGGAATGGGACAGACATGGGGCAATCAAGCACAGAACTCCTTAAAATCAAGTCAGAAGGTCACCTGTCCAGAATAATATGGTGATCATTAAACTGAGTATTTCTAGGTCCTTGTAAATCAGAACCCTTGGGCAGATGCCTAGGAATCTGCATTTAAAACAATCTTCCCTGGTGATTCTTATGGGCCCTAAAGGTTAATCCTAATTATATGGGGAGGAAAGAAAAGAGACAAGAATTCTACCAGTAAGAATGCTCTTTAGGGCATGATGCAATAGCTCACAACTGTAATCTCAGTGACTCAGGAGGTGATGATCAGGTAGACTGTAGTTTGAAGCCAGCCTTGGACAAAGCGAAACTCCATCTCAATTAATAAACCAGATGTGTTGGCATGAGCCTGTAATTCCAGTTAGGCAGGAAACTGTAGATAGAAGGATTTATGTCTGAGGCCAATCCCAGGCAAAAACATAAGACCATACCTGAAAAGCAAAAGAAGCTAGGCTGAGGAGGGGGGACAAAGGGGTCTGGAGAGAGAGAGAGAGAGAGAGAGGGAGAGGGAGAGGGAGGGGGGGGGAATACTCTTTAGTCATCTTGGCCCCGTAAATGGCAATGCTGTATATTCATCATATGCATGCCCAAAAGGGTAGTGATAATACAGAACAGGTCCGAAAGACTGACCCTGGGAGTGAAAGAGAAAAGGAAGGAAAGACAGGACAGAATAGGGGAGGAGCGCCACATTCATTATCCTCTCTGGAATCTTGAGCGGTTTTGTCAGAGCACAGGTTACAAGGTGATAACATGGAAATGCTTGAGTGAGAGGGTCTAAAGTAGCAGTGACTTTGGTCCTCTGAAAAACATTCCAGAGGATGGTTAGCATTCTTAGTCTTCGTTCCAACCAAAGCAGCCTAGGTTTGATTCTCAAATTGTATAAAGCAGTCAAGAGAGAAGTCCCTGTATTCAATGTCCATAACATGACCATTGAGGGCTATGTCAAAGGGGTTTTTTGTCTGATTAGTTTTCATTATCTGTTGTTACCCAATTAATGAAAGGTGATACGATTAATGAGTGTGTGAACGAGACAGTGTCTTCATTGCCACATTTGAACCATTCCCAGCCTTTTTGGGGGTATAATAGTCCTGACCCAAGACTAGTGGCCTTTCTTCATTGTAGAGAAATACTACCCTTGCACCGAGTGCCCCCACACCAAATTATTGTGTGCCAGCTGTTTGCCACTCAGAACACAATATGAGGCCTGTGCTGGAGTTACTGCTATTTTATATATGCAGAATGCTAGTTTGCTTTCTCCAGCATAGTTGACTATATTGAGAGAAGTTGATTTGAAAGGGGGATTGTTTTCATTGCTGGTATAAACTGCAAGAACTGGACAAGCCCCTGTAAGAAATACTGTTTAGGAGAACTTAAACTTGACTAAGTGGAAACTTGGATGTAAATAACGTTCAAACACTGAAACCATATTCCAGGATGTTCTGATTTTCCTCTACTACAGAAGAAATAGAGACATTTGTTGATTGTCGGATTGCCCTTCCATCCATCCGAGTAGGAAAGGAAGACTGCCGGCTAGATAAGAAAAATAGGTTACACCTGGCATCCCAGCAGTCCTTCCTGGCTGGCTGAAGGTCCTCTTTGTTCCCTTCCTGAAGCACGGTGTTATTTTCTTGGGGCTGATGCTCTCACTTAAACCTGGTTAAACTATGGATCCCTTACTCTGATTTTGTGATTATGAGATCTATACAAATGCAAACCTAGAACACAATCAGACCCTTAGTAGCTTAAATCTCTCTGAATAGGAAAGAAGTTACTTGATCTTCAGTGGGTTTTGCCTGCTGGCTTTCTCTTTTGTAACTATTGTTAAGTGATGCTGATGATGAAATCATTGAATAATAAGTCCATTTTTTTTTGCTACTTGAGAATATACATTTAAGAATTTTACAAGACCATACTGGACCCTAAAAAGTACTACATATGGTTCAATAATTCTTCTTTTAAATAGGCTTGTTTTAAAAAAAAAAAGTCATTGGAGCTGGAGATTTAGGTCAGTGGTACAGCTCTTACCTAGAAGGCATGAGGCCTTGGATTCTATCCCCAGCAAACAAGCAAACCAATGAGCAAATGAACAAGTTATTTTCATACCCATGTTCCTAAAAGCATGATCTGTAATAGCTGAGGTGGGAGCAACGCAGGTGTACACTGAAGTATGATTAAATAATGTGGCACTCACACAGACAATGGACTGTTGTTCAGCCTTTAAAAGCAAGGAAATGCTGACACATACTTGATACATGGATGAACCTTGAGAATATCATGCCAAGCATAACAAGCCATTTACAAAAAAGACAAAAGCCTGTATGACTTATATAATGACTTACATAATTGCCTGAAATAGTCACAGAGACAGCGAGGTGAATGGTGCTTACCGAAGGCAGAGGAGAGGAAGGAATCAAGAATTATCAATTAAGTAGGGAGTTTCACTTTCCTAAGTCCAAAAGGGTTCAGGAGCTGTATGGTCATAATGTTTGTTTAACAAGTAAACACACTTCATACCACTGAACTGCACATTTAAAAGTGGTTAAGATGGTTTTATGTTGTGCATATTTTACCACTACTTAAAATAAGATTTTTAAAAAAAGTATTTCAGGTTTTATGCCATATTTCCTACTAAGGGAATAAGACTTTTTCAAGGGTATATAAGATGCTTTCTACATTAACTTCAAAGCAAACGCTGAAATAAGGATACTGGATCCAAAGGGTGCCATCCTGGCCACATGGTGGATGATAGGGAATTGGGTTTAACTGGTGCCATCTTGTCTTCATGGTAGAGACAGGAAAATTCCACCCTCACATGATAGGTGTGCCTGAATTCCTAGAGGGAGGGGTGGGGAATTGGATAATAGGTTAATGGACCTGTCATTCCTGATCTTTGAACTTGCAAGGCTCTCAAGTTTCCTGTGACCTTGTCCCCGGCACTGACCCTATTTAGGCCTGGGCCAGCTCAGGCACCATTATGTTATGGCTTGTGTCTCCGGTCTCGTAGCTCTCCACCAATCATTATGGCATCCCACTCCAGCTCTTCATTAGAGTGGATCTGGTTTGTTGGTGGTGTTTTTCTGCTCTTTCCTTCCTCTCTTGCTCTCATGGCTCAATTTTCTAACACTGTTAATGTTAGGTTTTTAAAAAGAGGTAGCTGAGTAAGAACAGCACCAGCACGCACGTGGTATTTTTACCCCTGGCGCTCACCCGCTTACGTGTTTCTCCCCGCAGCCCTACTTTCCTCAGCCCCTTTGAGTTAATGTATGGAAGACCTTTTCTCCTAGGTAATTTCCCTACTGACAATACCAAGACTACACTAATAGACTACCTTCCTGTCCTAACCTTTCTTAGGCACATGCTGCGCCAACATGCTGACCAGTGTCTCCCTCAGCCTCATCAAGGCCCCTTTCCTACTCCCCCAATTTTGCCTGGTGATCAAGTGTTTCTCAAGACCCTTAATCCATCTGGTTTACACCCTAAGTGGACAGGCCCTCACCAGGTTCTGCTGACAACCCCCACAGCAGTCAAGCTCAAGGGACAGCCCCAGTGGATTCACCTGTCAAGAATAAAAAGGGCTCCTGCTCCTGCCTCTATACCAGCACTGACCTCCAGGTACACCTGTTCCCCCCTTGGGCCTACCAAGGTAAGGCTGTCTCGCATCCCTGAAGATCCGGGTGAGTAACACTCAGCTAACTGCTCTCCTCCCCAAAGACCTCACTACCTCATCCCTTAGGTCACCTCCAAGCCATGGACATCCAATCTTTTCTTTCCAGTAATATATTTGCTTTTCATCTTTGTTCAGCCCCCTGCCTGGGAAGACTTCCTCCAGACTTCATCTAAGAGACTCGCTTCTTGCAGACATGATGGAACTGGCAGACCTGGAAGCAGACACCTTCTCCTACTAGGCCACCCCTCTTCCCCCCCCCCCTTTCCTTTTTCAGCCATGCTTCTCCACCATGCTGGGTGGGGGCAGCAGTTCAGTCAAATTAACTTCTTTTGCTGCCTGAATAGTGCATGGTGTTCTTTTCATCAGCTAATTTCCTAACCACCCCTTTTTTGTGAACTGAACTTCCTTGACACCATGCGAGATTTTTCACCAATACCATTTCTGCCCTTCACATCCACGTCCACACCACTTCTCTACTCTGGTGAGTGAAACTACTCTACGGCTCTCTGTTGCTCAGTCTCTGTCCATATGTGGTGCCACGCCAGAGAGCTCCTACGGCCTTTAGCTGAAAGGCCGGTCACCTCTGAAGCCGAGGACGCTTGGCTTTGGGGGCTTGGCCATTTCTCTCTAGAGGGCTCTGGGGGAAGTCGGGACGCAGCTTCTGCCTGGTCAGCTCTCCTTCACTCACCAGACTGACTCTACAACTTTTTGGCTTGTGCCCTGAAGAGTGCGACGCAGGCTGGGTCCCGGGGACCCCCCCTCTAGGTTCCCTCTCAAAGGCTAGCCATTCTAGGTTTAAAAATTGTCAGAGTTTCCATTTGTTCAGGTTTCCGTCAATGCCTCATGAAACTTCTCCAGACTTCGTCCAAGAGACTTGCCTCCTCCAGACTTCATCGAAGGACTCAACACCCAAGTGACAGCTGCAGCCTGCTGCCTTCTCCCAGAGTGGACCACATCTCAGCCTTTTACCCCTATGATGCCCCTTGCCAGCAGGAAGTAGCCAGAGAGAATCTTTGCCCTTTTTCATAATTATCAAAAGGCTGGAATGTAAGGTCCATTCCTGGACAGCGAACAGACCTCGCCCAGTACCTACGTTACCTAGGCAACTGGGACACCTGGAAGAGGTCACATCCGCATCCACTGAGGTCACATCTTAACCTGATGTAGCCACACCTTTCTCCCACCTGATCCCACTTCCCCTTACCTGGACACACCCTTCCCCACCCCCTACCCTATATAAGGCCTAAACAGGGGCCAGACTTTCCTTTTCCTTGGCCAGCCGCGTGGAGTGCCAACCTTGCCTGGTCCCAGCAGGTCTACTGAATAAACCTACCCCTTACCTGAATACCACGTGAGTGGTGCAGTTCTTACTTGGCTACCTCTTTTTAAAAACCTAACAGTTAAGTGTATTTGAGGGGCTGCAGGACTTTACAACAAGAGTCCACCTGTGGTTACAGGCTCTCCAATAAAGGCTCCCAATTCCACCTCTCCAAATGTGGCTTCTCTGTTTCTCGAGACTGAGTTCCTGTACAACGCAATAGTTTGTTTACTTTGGTAGGCCTCTCAGGAATCCAAATTTCTAATCATTGACCATTGAAAGAAAGCATTTGTGGTACTTCTTTCATGTCCTTTCTCCCAGCTCTGTGTTTAGTTATTTCTGCTGTTAATGACTTTATTACTGTATTCTTTATCCGAAATTTAGGGCAAATAGTTATAAGTTCTGTTAAACCTGAAAAATGATAGCTGAGTATGGTAAGTCTTTACCATAAGGAGTCTGTAGGTCTTTAAGTTGACATGGCATTTCCTGGGACATGGTCCTGGGACTTCAACTCAAGGCCTGGATGCTGTCCCTGCAAGCTTAAAACAAAGATGATTAGACTTTGTCAGAGAACCACACAGACATCCAGGTACAGAGAACAAAGAAAGGTTTATTGCTGGGAAGGGGAGCTAGCAAGACTCCTTCTCACAAGGAAGAAGTGAAAAGAAGCACCCACTATCATCTGAGGTGACCTATATAACCTAGTGGGGTTAGGAGTCTAGAAGGGGCTAGGAGACAGAGCCCCTGGTGTGGACATGTGGGCCAGGGGCTTCATCATGGAGGACTAGGATTTATGGCTGCTGTCCAAATAGTAGATAAGGGTCCTGCAACTAACTGCCCAGACCTGAAGGTCACTCTAAGGGGTTGCCTTAGATGGTGGTAGCTGCCCCAGAGAAGTGCCATGCCTAGGTAAAAGGGGGTTGGAGGCTGATTATTTATTGCCTTTACTATATGGACCTAGTGTTGCCTAGGAAGGGAGCAGGCTAAGCTGTGGAGAAGGGAAGGAGTGGACTAAGCTATGGGAAGAGAGCTTATTTTGCTAACATTCCCAACTCTTTGGTTTTATAAATGATGGGAGACACCCTGTTGGGATTATGGATGAAGGTATCTTCTGGAGCTGCTTCCTGCTGAGAAGGGATGAAGTAGTCAGAGAGGACACCTGACCAGGTACCCTCCCAGGAGCATTTGGTTGACAGACTGATTGGTGAAAGGTCTCATCTTCCCCACAAGGATGTTCTGCCTGTACCTAGCAAGCAAGGCATCACCAAAATAAGGCAAAAAATTGCAGTTAAGGGACCCAAGATAGGCAGGAGTAGTTAAAAGTATAACTTTTACAGGTAAAAAAACCAGCCATTAGGCAAGAAGCCATGGCCCTCCGCACAGAAAATACGTGCTTGGTTGGCACAAGTAAAGTTGCCCCTCTTTAATTCTATATAGCCACAAGTGTCATTTTGGACCTGGGCAGAGGTTATTTTCGAGCATTATAACCCAGGGTGGCATATCACATCAGGTCATCTGCCAGTCTCTCATGTGAAGGCCTTCCCCAGTTATAGGAGCCAGCATAGATGGTATTTATATCTACCACAGGTTTACACACTGGAAGCAAGCAGGACACCAGCACAAATCCCATCTCCAATTCCTGCCTCAGACAAAAATTAGAGGTGTTAGTTATTTGGGATAGGCAAAACCAGATGTCATATTGCATGTGGTCCTACAAGAATTCTGAGGAGAAGGATCCTTCATATTGGTATTTTAGGTTTCTTGGGCTACAGCAGTATAGCCTGTTTAGCACTCTGGTTTGTAAAAACATTTTTCTGGCTGGCAAAGAAAAGCTGATCTCTAATAACCCTAACAGTGCCTACCTACGTAGGCCTTTAGACAGATCTCAATAGGGACATAATCTCAGGTCCACAAACTTTTTTCTTTAACTGATGAATTTATGTGGTTGGTGTTAGCCTAAAAGTCACTGCCACTTAGGACATTGAGCAGATACAGGGGGTTTGAGATTTAAACTATCCCCCACAGTTTACAACCTTAGCTTTTTATTACCCTTGATCACAGATGATTGGCAAGTTCCTACCCAGAAGTAGACAGACATGGCCATTAGAAAGTCATGCTTACAATCTACTTTCCTATGACCTCCCAGCTCTGATCAATTTTTGAAGGGCCAAACACAAATGACTCCACGATCTGACATCATTTCTGCCATCCAGACAGTGGCTTGTAATGCCTCTGGATGCTCCATCATTGCCAGGGTGCCAGGAGTGCCTTTCTCCAAGCTGGGATAAATGCACCTCTGGCATTTTCCTTGGTCGGTCACTGGACTTGAACTCAGGGTTTAAGCACTGTCCCTTAGCTCTCCAGCTCAGGGGTAGCACTCTACCACATTGAGCTCCAAAGCAACTCTGCTTTTCAGCACTTGGCTGGCAGATGACAGAGATGACAGTTTCACAGGGACCTTTCCTTGCCCAGGCTGGCTTCGAACCATAGTTCTCAGATCAATGAGTCTTTACAAAAGGCCACTGTACTCCAATTAAAGCAAAAAAGATGGTCATTGAAAGTAGTTTTATAAGCATAGTCTTACTTGGAACTTATTAAGGGCCAAAGTTACATCTGACAAATTTGTAAAACTCCTCTGTCCTTCCCTATGGGGCTGTTAGAAACTGTTACAAGAAAACTATAAGGGCAAACTATAATAGCCATTAAACAATTATTTTGGTAGTCCTAATTTATCTTTTTCTGCTCTGAAACATTTACTTTTTAATTTTTTTTCTCAAGGAAGCCAGCCACTCTACTTCTCATATTTTTTCAAAGGGGATGCCATTTTTTTATACCTTTTCCCAAAGTCACTTTAATCTACATTTAGATACCCTTTTGAAACACTGGACAATTTCTGTAGTCTGAATTACCTTTAGGAAATTAGCAGTTTTTCTTAATGCAATAATTACAAGAACTAGCACTGTACCAAGAACTTAGACTTAGCATCTTTTTCTTTTTAGAGATACATTTAATTGCAAAGTAGCACAGAAATCAAATCAAATCGTTGTTCATACACCACTTATGGTCTGACTTGTGGGGATTAACATTCCCAATAGGTGGAAGGAAACACAAGCAAATCAGGATGATGTTAAAATTCACTAACAGTCCCTGATCTTTTTTTTTTTTCTCAAGGCTGGCACTGTACCACTTGAGCCACAGCTCTACTTCCAGCTATTTTGGTGGATAATTGGAAACTGGAGGCAAGAGTATATCATGAACTTTCCTGCCCAAGATGGCTTCAAATCAGGATCCTCCTATCTCAGCTTCCTGAGTAGATAAGATTATAGGTGTGAGCCACTGGTACTCAGGTACATGGCATGTTTTTATCTTCATAAGATTAATAATGCATCTAAGTCACAAAGATATACATGGAATCAAGAGCACAGACCTGGAAACACAGACAGGAACTCATGGGGTCTAGTAGATACTTGCTTGTTGAACAATCGCAAATAGCCAGATAAAGCTGAAGAGATCCTCCTCATCTCTTGTCTATGGGAGCACTAGGTTTCTTAGCAAATATCACAGGAATGGCAGAAGACAACACTAAACACTGATTTCTAAGTCACCTAGTGTATCTACATTGCATACCTCATATCCATCTACTCTTGTGTTATTTAACTACGTGAGTGCATTCTGAGAATCCTCCAAAGGCAATTCCATCTTCATGCCAACATTGCAGAGTATATTTGCGCTAAACTGTATGGCATAAGCTAGTCACTTGGTGTGACAACTTGGTCCAATCAAGAGATAAGATACGCATGAGGTACTTGCGGCTGCTTAACATAGCAAACTGTTTTATAGTCTACTTTTTTTTAAATTTTCTTATAGACATGCTGTACAGAGAGGTTACAGTTACATCAGTAAGGTACTTTCTATAAGTAGGAGTGTAACAGGGCCTTAACAAGTTGTTTTTGCTTAGAAACACTGACTCCTTTCTAGGATCCAAAAATTAACTAAAAGAAGGATAATAGCTAGATATCTCTGCCTCCATTTTGTAGCTATGCCTTTTGCCCTGAGTCATTCTTTTCTGTAGTCATTTTATAGCCATCTTAGAAGCCAGGATAGAACAGACAAGAGACCAAAGTGCCTGAGGTATCAGTGACTCTTATTGTAACAAGGCCCCCTGATACTCCTGAGGTAATGGATTGTCAGGCCATCTGACCCCACCTCTAACCAGCTATGAACATGCCTGTGACTGAAGGGGACTAACTATGTATCCTTCCCTCCTCTACCTCAATCCTTTGTCTATTTATAGCTCATGTCTCTACCATTAAAGATGAACTGAAATGCTGTCTCCTTATGGCTGTTCATGCCACATAATAAACCTCCTTCTTCTACCCTTCATCATGCCTTTTTATTTGCTATATGAGACAAGTGAGTGAACTTGACATGTGGAAGTCTCGGAGTTTGGGCAGGGTTTTAGGAGTACACTTTAAAAGAGTAATGGAAAGAATCACATAGTAAACACATAAACCAAGGACACAGTCATTTACTATCATTACCTAGGCTTGTATATAACTGCTCACGTTATACTGGCAGTGCCAGTTTATACCAACATCACCTGAATAAGAAGTTGCTAAGACATATCACTAGGAAATTTTTTCAGCTCCTTTAAAATCTTATGGAATCATTACTTTATACACAGACTATCATTGACCAAAGCACATGGTACAACTCTATTGGATTTCTATGTAACTACCCCCCACCAGCCCCAAAATGTTCAAATCCACCACCAAGAAAATGTGTTGCTTGACTCTGCACCTGCTTTCTCTCCTTCACAATTTCCAACAGTCTTAATTCCATAGGGGAATCCAGCCACTGATGAGGAGGCCAAATAGCAAAGGACCTTGCACCATATGACCTAGGCCAACCAATCATTGCATTCATCTCCTGGCCCAGTGATTGGTTCAGGCCTAGGCATGTAACCTAAGAAGGTGTGGTTACAGCAAATTATTGAACTCCTGCTGATAATATTGGCACACAAATTTTCTCCTTTACATGTCTGAGGACACATAGCCCCAGGGAACAGAACAACTAGAAACCATTCCACAACCAGAAGGTTCTGCAAAGTCTGCCTAAGAAAGACCACATCCAGGAAGCAGAGCCAAGAAACAGCAAGTGGTATATTGCTTCTGGTAAATTGTTTGAGCTGGTCCTGAAACTTCTAAGTCTTTGTGGATTTTTCAGTTACATGAGCCAATAATTCCTTCTATTATTAAAACCACTATGAGCCAGATTTTCTGTTAGTTACCTTTTCCCCCCTTTGGTGCCAGTACTGAGGCTTGAACTCAGCTCTCCCTTACTGTTTTTGTTCAGAGCTAGCATTCTACTACTTGAGACACAGCTCCACTTTTAGCTTTCTGCTTGTTAACTGGAGATAAGGGTCCCACAGACTTTCTTGCTTAGTCTGGCTTTGAAGAACAAGTGAATCTCAGATCCCAGTCTCCTAAGTAGCTAAGATTACAGGTGTGAACCACTGGCACCTGGCAGATTTTCTGTTATTTAGAACCGTGTGCTAACTGATTCACCATCCATTCCCATCCATGCCCCTTTGATTCTTATAGGTGAGGAAAGGATTTCTCGAGGAGGCTACCCCATTAGTTGAGAGGATTAGGCTTTCCAGGCCCTCATTTTTTTTCTTTCTGCTATCCCAGCATATTTGGGATGATTTGGCAACAGTGAATACAATTAAATTCTCCTTATTACTAGACATTCATCAAATGTGCTCTGAAATCCCTAAACTAATTTCCCTAGTGTTTTACTTCTGGCAGCCAATCCCTTTGCTTTACAGCAGCTTCATTAGGGCCTTCATGATTCACTGGAAAAAAGAGAGACCACATATGGGAGAAGGTGTGAGGACTGCACTCCAGGAATGCTGGTTTGCCAGCAAGTTATGCTCAACAGTGCATGGTGTTCTGCTGGCTCTTTCTAAGCTTTCCCTGCCCTTTTCTTACTTGGTCATCACCCATCATTACAACTTCTCTTTTATATTTCAGTAGAGCAGTCTCACCACCCTGTCATCCTGACCTTTGAGGCCTCCATTTCCAGCTAGAATTGTGACTTTTTTTTTCTATTTTTTTTGGGGGGGGGAAGGGGGGAGGGACAGGAAAGGGTCCTGGGCTTGATCTTTGGACCTGGGCACTGTCTCTGAACTTTTGGACTCAAGGCTAGTGCTCTACCACTTGGGCTATAGCTCTACTTCTGGTTTTGGTTTTTTTTGTTGTTGTTGTTTTTGATGGTTAGCTGGAGATAAGAGTCTCACAGACTTTCCTCTCCTGGCTGGCTTTGAACCATTATCTTCAGATCTCAGCCTCCTGAGCAGTTAGAGTTTTAGATGAGAGCCACCAGTCACTGGTGGCTCTCTAACAATAGGCTGACCTATCCCATCCTTATATTACTTTAAAAAACACTCATCAACTCTCCCGGGAAATGCCCCCTCAAAGGGAAGAGCAAGAAGCCATTTTTACTGTATTAGGGAAGGGATTGGGTGCTTTACAGATATTTTCCCTTTTAATTCTCAAAACCAAATGGTGCAAAACAAACAAACAAAAAAAGGGGGGCTGGGAAGGTGGCTCAGTGGTAGAGTGCTTGCCTTGCATGCATGGGGCCCTGGGTTCAATTCCTCAGCACCACATAAGCAGAAAAAGCCAGAAGTGGCACTGTGGCCCAAGTGGTAGAGCACTAGCCTTGAGCTGAAAGAGCTGAGGGACAGCGCCTGGGCCCAGAGCTCAGGCCCATGACCAACAAAAAAAAAAAAAAAAATGGTGGAAGGAGGGAGTTATGTTCTAGTCCACACATGAAGAAGCTGAGTTTATGAAGGTGGAGGGTTTCCATTCAAACCTCCATGTGTATGATTCCAAAGGAACTTTGTTCCATTGCTTGGATTGGACATTAGGTTTTTCTCCTTTGTATGAGCTCCAAATAGTGACCACCTGACCCTAGTATGGAGAAGACCAAGGCCTTGTCCAGGATGAGAGGGAAGTAGAGCCCACCAAGCTTGTGGAAGAGAAGGTGAGGAGCCACATACCATGCTCCTTCTACATGCCCATGGTACAGCCAGCACAACAGGCTCACCAAGGATAGCTTCACCAGAGAACCTTGCTTTACGTTGAGCTTGTCTTTGTAGTTTATATGTAAGGTAGTTAATCATTTTCTACTGGGAAGCAAATTATGAGCAACAGCAGCTGGGAAGCACAGGCCTGGAACTGACCAGTGTGCTTTTGTATCCATACATTGGGAAATGTGTCTCCTGATCCTTTTTCACACCAACACTGACACACATAAATACATACCTGCCACCCTTCATGGTGAATCAAGTGACACTGCATAGGCTGGTTCTCAGAGTCTTTCTGTGAGAGGCACAGTGTGGTACCTAAATACAAAGAAGTCAGTTTTGTCCCTAAAGAGATAGAGAAGAAAGGAAAGAGGGTGTCAGTTAACAGGCACAGAAAGTACTGGTTTGTAAACACATCAGGCTTAATCCATAGCTATATGCACTAGAGAGTACATGACAAAGGCGATGGTCACTAGGGAGGGTTATTTAAGATATTCAGAGGGGAAGAAGAAGAATCTGGTCACTAATAACATTTACAGAAAGAGAGACAGAGATGGGGAGAAGGGAGGGGAAGGAGGGAAGAAGGAAGAGAGGAAGGGAAGGATGGAGAGAGTGAAAGAAAAGAGAAGAAAGAGTGGGCATAGACTATTTGAGCTTTTAAGAAATATTGCCAGATACTGGTAGCTCACACATGTGCCCTTGCTACTCAGGAGGCTGAGATCTTAGGATCATGGTCCAAAGCCAGCCCAGGCAAGAAAGTCTATGAGACTGTTACCTCACAAAAATACCACAAAAAAAAAGGCAGAAGTGGAGCTATGGCTCGAGTAGTTGAGCACTAGCCTTGAACAAAAAGGGTCAGGAATAGCATCTAGACCCCTAATTCAAGTCCCAGAACCAGATGAAAGAAAGGAAAGAACAAAGGAAGGAAAGAAGGAGGGAAGAAAGGAAGGAAGGAAGGAAGGAAGGAAGGAAGGAAGGAAGGAAGGAAGGAAGGAAGGAATGAGAAAAAGAAAAAGAACAAAAAAGAAAAAAAAAAAAAGATTGACAAGACGCTATGACAAGAATGTACAAAACCTGTAACGTTGGTTCTGGATGGAGAACTTACTTATAATGAAGAAGAAAAGGAGACTGAATTAGCACTTTTGTGATTGAAGAAAATCCTAACATCACCTTCACCACCATCACCAAATGGATAATTGGTATGGGTATAATAGTTGAGAGTTTAAAGAGTACTTTCACATAATGATTACTATTGTATACTACTTTATAGTTTAAAAACATGATTTTTTAAAGGCTTTTCCACAGATATGATAAGAGTAATAACTAGAAATGTAGATGACTCATTTCCTGGCCTTCAGGGTGAGCAGTTGGGATGGAGATTTGGCACTAACAGCTGGAAATGAGCAGCTCCAAAGATGACTAGGAACCTTTCCATTGGCACCCTGTGCTCCAACCAGGTGTCTCTTTCATATGAACAGAAGCAGAACTTGGACCACAGATTCCCACTACTTTCCGGGGGCTGGGGGACAGTGTATCTTTCCTTCATAATAAATGAGTCCTTACATTTGTTTCTCCTTCCTCTTGCAGCCATCCTGTCATTTCTCTCTAACAGAATCCTAGCTTAGAAAATCAGAAATCTTGAGCCCCAATCCCAGCTTTTCCATTTATTTACTTCACCCTACTTGATCCTCACTTTCCTTATCCAGAGCAGAATATAACCAGCTCTTGCCTACCTCACTTAGCTCCTTTTATACTATTTTATAAGTAATATAAAAAAGGGTTTTGGAAGGTTCAAAAGCATCCAGAAAGACCTGAAAGAATATAAACTGCTCTTATGGGGGGGCTCAGCAGTACTAGGAATTTAATCTTATGGCTATGTTGATCTTTTGACCCCACCCAGGATCCTTCTTGGTCATACAAACATCTGAGCACGTGGGTCCTGGGACAGTTCCCAGCATGTCCTGCAGGCATCAGGCTGAGTCAACCGAATGGCCATCTTCAGGTTTAATCCTGGGTTTCTTCACTCCTGTTCTGAGCTCACTTTCCTTCTCTAATCCACATCTGCCCTTGCTCTCACCTCAGTTAAGAATGTCTCAGGAGAAAGTAGGAAGAATTTCTCCAGGGAATATTAAATAATTTTGCTAGTGTTCTGTAACTATACTTACAAATCAGCAGGCCACAGACAAGAAATTTTATGTACTATAAAACCCAATGGTATCAGATCCAGGCTGATTTCTTGTTCCTCCTTCGGAGCAATGCTTCCTTTATAAATACTATTTCATTGACATCTCCAAGTATGATTTGTTTTTCTCAGAGAGTTTTGACATCAGCTTAAGTAGAGAGTTTGTAGCTAGTCATAGCCAGAGATTAATGCTTAATAATAACAAATATAAATCAAGAATATTTAGATGACATTATTACATTTCATTTTATTACTATTATATACATAAATTAATATACACCAAATTTCAAACATACGTTTTGTTTTACTTTATTTACTTACTTCTAGTAAGCACTCTGTTACTTAAGCTATGGCTCCATCTCTTTTTCCTTTAGTTTATTTTCCGGATAGGATCTGGTGCTATTGCCTAGGGCTAGCCTTGGACTGTGATCCTCTACTCCCTGCTTAAGAATTTCAAATGTGTGCCAACACACCTAGCATATTATTTGAGATGGGATCTCACTAACTTTTTATTTTTATTTTTAGCCTGGGCTGGCCTTGAACCATGGTCCTTCTTTTTTTTTTTGGGGGGGGGGGGGTCTGGTCATGAGGCCTGAACTCTGGTCCTGGGCGCTGTCCCTCAGCTCTTCAGCTCAAGGCTAGCGCTCTACCACTTGAGCCATAGCACCACTTCCGGCTTTTTTCTTTTTGCTTATGTGGTGCTGAGGAATCAAACCCAGGGCATGCCTCAGGCATGCAAGGCAAACGCTTTACCAGTGAGCCACCTTCCCAGCCCCCGAACCATGGTCCTTCTAACTCTGTGTGTAGGTTAGAAAACATTCAAGTATGACTGTAAAACGAGCTTTGAGACTGATGATCACATATGTCAATGTCCAATATCATGCTGCAGCACCTGGATCAGGTCTTTGTCTCTGAGCTCTCAAAGAATGAGTCCACAGATACAAAGAGAAAAGTAAAACAATAAGATTTATTGAAGAAAAAGAAAAGCAGAAAAGTAGAGTTCCCACTAGACAGGAGGGGTCTCAAGGTAGGGTACCCTGGCGATCCATTGTACAAGGGTAATAAGGTGTTTCTAAGAGAGACTTACAAGCTTCCCAAGATTATTGGACCATATCAGTTCCAGACCCAGAGTCTCCACACAACCTATGCAAACTCTCCAAGTGTCAGTTAGCACCTCTGTCTGGGTGCCCCTTCTGATGAACACCTCTGGGGTCCAAACAATCTATTGTTCATCTGTGAATCTTGCAGGGGTAATGGGCCATGACTTGGCATGGGAAACTGCTCAAAACCATGTTGATGTGATGTGTAGGGTCCTGCATATAGGACTGCTCTAGGCCATGACAAGAGATGCAGACCCTCGATGGGAGGGGGCTTCTACCTCATTGCCTATGCTAGGCTTTTTTTCAGCCCTCAATACTATTCTGAGACAGAACCTGGATTTTATGTTTAAGTTCAACATCACCATATTTAAATTGTAAATTATAAGGACGAGAAGAAATAGAGGCAATGAATATTTCTGTAATTATATATGCACATATAGCATGCAAAGAAGGAACCACACATAGTCATTACAGTCTTTGTTCCTATAACTGGTCCCCAGACAGAGTTGACATTGCAAATTTCTCCTCTCTCATTCCATGATTCCTTCCCTAAGGCAGGACATTACTGAGATGGGTACTTTACTTAGTATGATGACCTCAGCTCTTATTTCTTAAGGGTCTAAATTTTCAGTGTCTCTGCCTGCTTTTTTTCATTGTCTCACTTCTGAACCTGCAAGGAAGTACTAAGAGGTGCCCCTTGGAATTGCTTGTGTTCCAGATGGAAATTTCTATACCCTCATTGTGGCCGCAGTCCACAATTTCTAGTCCTGGGTAATCAGAGTCCACCACCACAGCAGTAGAATAACTTCCTCTTCCGTTTTAGTCTAGTGATCTGAGGAGCCCACAGTAGTTCAATCTAATGGAATCCCCAGTGCAAGCGTTCTTCCCTTGGACGTTCATAACTTCAAAACATTGGAACAGCTGGGTGCTGGTGGCTCACGCCTATCAATTCTAGAGCTACTCAGGAGACTGAGATCTGAGGATCACAGTTCAAAGCCAGCCTAGGAAGGAAAGTCTGTGAGACTCTTATCTCCAATTAACCACAAAAAGCTGAAAGTAGAGAGCTGTGGCTTAAGTGGTAGAGTGCTAGCCTTGAGCCAAAAAAGCTGAGGGACAGCGCCCAGGCCCTGAGTTCAAGCCCCAATTCTAGCAAAAAAAATTAATATCAGGACAAAGTGCTAGCAGTGAGTTCTTAGGAGATGGAGAGGAGCCTATGGGTCCCCCCAACATTCTGCCCACAGCCACCTGGGGAATTGCAAGCCAGAACCAGCTCAACCATGTCCAAATACTTGCCCCACAGAAATCGCAAATTCCTAAAGGGCCTTGTGGCTTCAAACCACTAAGTTTTTAGGCAACTGATTAGGCAGAAACAAGCCATTATGGTATTAACACAAGCACAGCTGACTAATGTCTTTTTCAAAGTGTCAGAGTTTCTAATCTGGACCTTGAGGGATGAGTAGGAGCTCACTTGGAAAGTAATGCACAGGACACAGCACAGACAACAGAGGCTGCAGTTTCGCGCTGGGGTTCCTTTTAGTGGCCAACTTCTGCTGGGAGAAGATAATGCTCAGGAACTGGAAGAAACCAACGGGACAGGATAGGCTGCTGGGGGAGGCACATTGCAGGATATATTGCTCCTGCAGTTTAGGATCCTGAGACACTATAATCTAGGCAACATGAAAGTGGTTTGACAAGTCACCATGTTGGGCTAAGGCAGTTGTGAGGATTCTATTATTATTATGATTATTATATTAATATAATGTTAATATATTAATAATTTAGTGTTTGTATATTATTATAATATAACATATTGTTATTATTATTAATAATGATAATAGAAGATACAGATATAAGGCCACAAAGATGGAACTTGTTAGGCAGTTGAGTGTTGAGAGTGAGCTTGGGCAGGGACGATGAGGTGGGTGGAGGAATGGGCTAAGGAGGGGGACAAGATAGGGGAAAAAATTAGCAAAAAAAGCTGGAGGTGTGGCTCAAGTTAGCAAGTACAAGGTCCTCTAGGAGAGATGGGGAAAGGAAGAGAGAAGGAAGAAAAGGAAAGAAGGGAAGAAAGAAGGAAGGAAGAAAAGGAAGGAAGGGAGGAAGGGAGGAAGGGAAGAAGGGAGGGAAGAAGGGAGGAAGGGAGGAAGGAAGGAAGGAAGGAAGGAAGGAAGGAAGGAGGAGGAAGGAAGAGGAATGAAGGAAAGAAGGAAGGGAAAAGATTGTCAAAAATGACTATTGGTTCAATCCAGAGGAGGGAGAGGGAGACAGATAGACAGAGATGGAGGCGAATCCTGGCACAAATGATTGATTTGTTACTATTTTATTCTCAAAACACAGGGCAAGACCTAGAATTAACAAAAGAATCTCTGAGGAAAACATTTTAGAGTGGGTCTTTCCTTCCTCTGTTGCATCTTTTCTGCCCAGGGAGACATCTAAGCTCTCTTCTCCACGAGTGTGCAGGTGGAGAGGGTGTTGCTTAGGATGCTGAGGACAGGAGGGCAGGAGGAGAAGGGGAGGAAGCTTTCAGGCTGGACTGCGGTGTCATACCCCAGGCTCTCAGGCAGCTGAGAGGAGGGAAGGCATCATCTCTGTAGGTTGTTCCAACACATGGCTTCCCCAGGCCCGACAACCCAGGAGGGAGCTGGCAGAAGCTGTCCCAGGCTCCTTGAGCAGCTAGCTGGGAGAGGAGGTCTGGGGTGCAGATCAGATGCGGCACTTCTGTCACCAGGAGAACATGCTTCTGCTCCTGTACTTCAGGGTCCTCTTTAAAAACTTTTCAACAGTCTCCAAAGCAGCCAGAGGTAGCTCTGGCTGAGGGGAATGCAGGCTCAAGTTTTGCAGGTGCCTGCTCAGTCAGCACTTAGATCAGGGCTCAAATGCTGCCTTTGTTTCCAAAGGTGACAGGCAGGAGAATTTCCTTCTCTGTGTTGAAATGAATAGGGAGGCAGACATAAGTCCAAGCAAAGCTTTAAAACTCAAGAACTCAGATTTGTTCTGGTATGTGTGTGTGTGTGTTCCATAAAAAAAATCAGTGTGTATTCTGATCATTGAAGGTTAATCTTGAATTTACATAGAAGTGTGGCTCTGTGTTCGACTTCTCTGTTTATTTGTATTATCATCTGTCTCCTCTGCTGAAGTGAAAACTCCACAGAGTAAGACTATACTCAGTCTTGTTCCACGTCTCCAGAACCTGAAGCGGAAGTAGACTCACTAAGGTTTGTTGACTGAATCAGTGATGGCAGGGGATGGCAGCAGAGGGGGATTTTCAGGAGGGTGGCTTTGCCCGGGACACCCAGCCCAGCCCATGTGGACTGACCAAATAACCAGATGCTGCTGCTTCCCTTCTGCTCACCAACTAGAGACTTGGTGGGGGTGGGGGGAGGTGAGCATTCTTTATAGACACAGATGTCCCTGAGGGGCTATGGATGCCCACCCTGCACCCTGACACCAAACTTTATATTTGTAGCCTAAACCTCTCAAATTTCAGATTGAGGAAGTCAGCGGTCACTCACCGGACACCCTAAGTCAGCACTGAGAACCCAGGATCTTTTCTCTGAAACCTGCACTGAGGAAATGGATGCTAAGGGCAGAGATATTTGGGGACAAAACCCACACAGTCTCCATGGGTTGAGGATCCATGGAGAAAGTTCTGGAAGCCTATGGGGAGAGGTGGACAGACGTGTCTGTCTGATGCAAATGGTGTTTATTTACAAGCTTTCTGCAGCACTGGGCTGAGCTTTGGAAAGACAATGAAAGTTGTTTCTCTCTCTCCGGTACCCCTGGGCCTCATGATCTGCAGTACTGGAACTTGCACTAGGCCTACAGCCTCCTTCATTCCTTTGTAATTCAATTAGGCAGTGTTGACTGAGCACAAATGTGCACCGGAAGCTGTGCATCTGTGTTCTCAAGAGCTGCGACCAGTGGTCTCCAAAAGCTTTGTGATCTACTGGGCAAAACATGGTTTCCTAAGGAAAAGGATATTCTGAGAGCGAAATAATGTATTCAAATCACCTTGTGCAACATAAACCACTCCTCAATTGGGGCTCACTTGTATTTCCTCATACTGTGGATAGATTGTTTCTCAACTCCATCAGATACTCCTGGAAGATGGGCCTGGGTCCAACCATTGCAGTAATTAATGTCAACCTTGGGGTCTAATTCTGCTGCTTTTGTGGTTGCTGCTTTATTGGTTTATCTGTATATTTCCGGTGAGATTGTTTCCTTGTGGGGTTCATAATCTTGGATCATGGGCTGAGTGCAATGGGATTTGACAGCAGCTTGGATGAAGAGTATGGCTTCAAAAAAGGGTTTTGCACTTGCTTCTGTCATTCTTATTACTTTTCTTACATTGAAATGTTTGTTGAGAATTCCTCCCACATTCAGAGGTAGTAGAAATTTGAACCTCAAATCCCAGTAGCTGTGGATATGAACTTTTATTTACAATTGGTTACTGGCTACACATTCTATGAACGGAAGCAAAACACCTTGTGAACTCTCTGAGTTGCAGGTCAGAGTTAATCTAGTAAATGGAAGAAATAGCACCCACACTTGAGATTAAATAAGATAAAGCATATACATTACATTGTAGGAGCCTGGTTCCAAGTATATTCTCAGTAAATGGTCATCTTATTATGTGTACAGTATTCCCTAGATAAGACACTTGAAGTCCAGAAAATAGTTTACTCAAGATTGCAGTTTGTGATGGATGACAGTAACTTGAATTCATATTCCTTTACTTTTTCCACATGACCAGGAAAACCCCATACAATGCCCAGGTTTCACTGCAGATGGATTGTGTTGTTGAGAAATCTGGCTGTTAGGAATTAGCAGCAGCTCTGAAATCTTCCCACAGCCTTCTTACATGGCCGCCATATAGTGTTCTGCCTAATTTGTGAGAAAGCCCTACAAAGCCAATCCTTACTCCAGGCTCCCTGTTCCTTTCCCAGTTTTCTTTTATCAGAATTCTGATTTTTACCTTTTCAGGTAGCAATCCTGAAAAGGGAGCATGACTGTTTTGCTTCTTATGAGTTGTCATTTAAGTTCAGGTGGCTGATTCCATTACTTACAAGTCCAGATTATAATAGAACTATAGATTCAAAGTACGTCTCTCCACAATATTCATAGAAATTTTTAATGAGCTGAGAAACCCACCCGCTCTCATTGTCCTTGCAGTAATTTGGCCTTTTCCAAATGGATAAAGTCTGTTTACCTTTGTCAACATTTATTAGTGGAGCACTATATGCAACTATTCCTTTAATAAGACGCTAAATCATCAGCACAGTTTATAGGCTGTCTTTTATCCAAAGACCTCAAAGAAATTTTGTTCACACTGCGTCATTATTAATCATCCAGCTCACCCAAGGAGGCAGGTGGTGATTGTTTCAGAGAGAGAAACTGAGGTTCCAACATGGTTTATGTGATTTCTAAGGGTCATGAACAGGGTCAGAAAAAATAAAGCTGGGCACTGAGCCCGAATTCCTGTCTGTCAAGCCCCAAACCAAGCCTTCCTCTCAAAGTTCCCTAAAAATTCCCTTTCAGTAGAAAATAACCTTGATCTATCAAGCAGAGATGAACTCTGAGCTCTTCTTCAATGACACAGGGAAACCAAAATTTATTTTTGAAGTTACTTCAAGTCATAAAATGCTTGATTCACTGTAGTAAATACTAACATTGAAATAAGCAGATAGCTTTGTAGTCATAATGATAGCTTGGATTTAACTGGTGCTTGTGCTATAAAAAGCAGTGCAGTTCACAAGCTTCTGAAGACCTTTGGTCTCTTCTGGCTACCCCTCCGCTTCCTGCCTTCCTTCCCCAGTCAACCAGTAATTCCTTCTTAAGCATAAGGAACTCGTGGGATAAAAGAAACTCTTTGCTTTGGATTAATAGAAAGACTTGCAGCACCCTTGAAGCGAGCTATGGGATGACAGCCTCCAAGTTCAACCTTTTAACAGCTTCAGCTGATTTAATCTTGCATACAGGTTGCTGTGGTTAGAAGATGGGTTGAGTTTGTCTTCGTCAGATTCACGTATTAGAAGCATGATCCTCGGTGGTGTTAATATGTGGTGAGACCTTTAATGGGTGAGGCAAAGAATGATTATAATGCATCATATATATCAGATTGGAGCCTTATAATCAGTTCCTGCCAAGAAATAGAAGGTAATATTCTTTCTTCATCTCTTGCTAACATGCTGCAGTGACTTTGAGGTTTGCTTTCTAGGTGGTACATTTATAAACCACAGTGGCCCATCTGTAGATTTTGCAAGGGCAAGAAAAAAATATTTGTCAGATGAGACTCCTGAGATGTCAGTTATGGCAGCTACTGTCACTTATTCTAACTAACACCGGGAATAGAATAAGGCTATAACAAAAGCAAAATCTGAACTATGTGGCATTAGCTTAGTAGTCATGGGCTAAGAGGGCCGCCCAGCCCATGATACGCGGAGGCAAAAGTCTTAGTAAGCTAGATCTGTGATAACTTAGAATGCAGATCATGAGCCCATTGAAATTATAAGGGTCCAACAAACTTGGGAGATCTGTAATGCTGGAAATCCAGCATTACAGAACGTAACATCTCTTTTATGCTTACTCAACTCTACCATTGCAATATGAAAACAACCAGAGGAAATACGTAAATAACTGAGTATGACTGTGTTCCAATAAACTTTATGTACAGGCTAGGTGCATTCCGGTTCATGCCTGGAATCCTAGCTACTCAGGAAGCTGAGATCTGAGGACCCTGACTCAAAGCCAGTTCAGGCAGGAAGGTCCATGAAACTCTTATCTCCAATTAACTACCGAAAAGTGGAAATGGAGTTGTGGCTCAAGTGGTAGAGTAGTAGCCTTGAGCAAAAAAGCTTTCAGGCCCTGAGTTCAAGGCCAGGACCAGGGACCAAAAATAAACAAAAAACCCAAAACACACAAACACACACTCCCTTTATGTACAAAAACAGGTGGCACTTTGAAATTAGTACCTTATCTATTTGTCAACCTCTGATATAGGGAGAATTTGGATAAAATAATGTTAAGAGTCAAGCACTGATGGCTCATGCCTATAATCCTAGCTACTCAGGAGGCTAAGATCTGTGGATCATGGTTCAAAGCCACCCAGGGGCAGGAAAGTCTATGAGAGTCTTATCACCAACTGACTCCATAAAAGCCGGAAGTGGAGCTGTGTCTCAAATCGCAGAGTGCTAACGTTCAGCAAAAAATCTCAGGGACAGCACCCAGTCCCTGAGTTGAAGCTCCAGAGCCAGCAAACACACACACACAGAGGTTAAGTTGGTGTTACTCTTAGTTGCACTTGGCAAGGAATAACAATGAAGAGATAAGTTCAGAAAGTATTAAGAGGTTTGCAAGCAGAACTTAAAGAGAGAAATGAGAACTTTGGGTCTCCACCCTCTTAGAGGCTGCAAGTGGTCAATAAATGCTATTTAGCTCTTATTGCTCACTGGGATATAAAGACAGAAGAAATACACAAGGAGGAACCTCTTGAAGCTCAGAGATAATGAGGTAGGGCCAATAATTAATAAAGACCCAAGAAAAGATGAGAGACAAGCAGACGGGCAGAAGTTCACCTCCTACCTTCAAGGAAGCACACGGATACTTGTGTGACCACAGCAGAGGGAACTAGGAGTGGCTGGCGGTGAGAGATCAGAGAGGACAGGCCTGGGGAAGTTGAAGGGGAGACCACAAAGGCCTTAGAAGTAGTTTTGAACACGCTGACGTTTAAAAAATCTTCCAATATTTATACAAGAGTGTTTCAACTTAATATGTCCATTATTTTGGATATAGCATATCTTAAATCAGATATTCTCTTAAATCCATATTCTCTTCTTCCCCACCAATTCATTCCCACTCACCTCCTCAAGTTCCTAGTTCCAGCTTTATATATGTACAATGAGTATTATGACTGTGTGCATCCACCTTCCTCTTTCCATTCATCTGCCCCTTTTTAGCCCCTCCCCCACCAAGACATGTTTCAGCTTCCTGATACTCATTTTGTTAAACTGTAAGCTGTGTAAAGGGGTTACACCATGAAGTCTCACTCCTGAATTTACCATACTTTAGTCACTTTGATTGTGCGCATGGACATATGGACCTGTATGTGTTTACATAAATGTTTAAATTTTAAGTCTAACATCCACCTATGAGAGAAAACACATGCCTTTTCTCTTTCTGAGACTGCTTACTTAATATGATCTTCTCTGGGCCCATTCAAGTGACATATTACATTTGCTAATGGATGGATAAAATTCCATTATATATGTATATATGTGTGTGTGTACATATTTGCATATGTACATACATGCACACACACATCACATTTTCTTGATCCGTTAGTCTGCTGTAGAGCATCTAGGCTGTTTCCAATAACAGTGCTGCAAAGAACATGGGCATGCAGGTGCCTTTATTATATTCTGACTTGTATTTTTGATAAATGCCCAAGAGTGATATCATTGGACCTTAGGGCAGTTGTATTTTTAATTAGTACATTGGCTCTTCTGGATTAGCTGGGCAGCTCTGAGAGCATTGCAGTGCATAGAGATGTACTCTGACTTCTGTTTTTAGAAAGATTATTCTCCATACTAGACTGAGGCGGGGGCGGGGAAACAGTGGAGGACATATATAAGCAAGGAGACCAGTCAAGTCTCTTTTGTGGTAATCTACACAAGAGATCACTTATTCATTCATTCTCTTACTACACTCGAATTTCTTGGCCCTGCCCTCAAAGACATTGTTCCTTACAGTGTTTCTCACTCATAAGAGTATTGTGCGTATGGTTAGGGCGGGGGGGGGGGTCTCCCTCAAACAGCAGTGCTGTGTCTATGCTATGGAAGGTACTGTGAGTGCTTAAAGAACTGAAGGTTTGAAAACTCGTGAGAAAATGTTTTACTCACTATGTTTAACTCGAGTTAAAAGTGAAACATTATTTTGGGTTCTGTGTGTATATGTGTGTATAGTTGTGTGTGCTCTCTGTGTGTGTGTGTGTGTGTGTGTGTGTGTGCTGGTACTGGGGCTTGAATACAGGGTCTCACACTCTTGCTTGGCCTTTTTCACTCAAGGCTGGCACTCTACCACTTGAGCCACACATCTACTTGCAGCTTTTGGTGGTTAATTGGGAATAAGAGTTTTGGAGACCTTTTCAGCCAGAGTTGGTTTCAAACCCTGATCCTTACATCTCTGTCTCTTGAGAATCTTGTATTTCAGATGCAAGCCACCAGTGCCTGGCAACAAGTATCTTTCAAAGAAAATTTTAAAGTATAGTTTTCCAGAATCTGATTTTGGGGATTCTGATCTTCTAGGATTTCTACAGTTGGTATGATGGCATTTGGGGTTGTGTCTTTCAGTGGTACGGTCCAAACCCACATGCAAAATCTCCCATGTCTCTGTCATCATTTGTTGACTGCACAGAGCATCTGCTCTTGGTTGACAGCTTTGCAGTTTCCATCTGGGGTACAGGGACCACAGGGTACCTAGAAGTGTATCCTAGAGGTATGATCCAATCTATCAATTGTTCCAGTGCTTCCACAGCCACGCTCAGCACTGGGACAGCAGGTGGAACTTGTGGGCATGGCTGTGGGAAGGTGACCTTTTGCAAAAGGGATCAGGGTGGGAAAGGAACCCCAGAAATGCATTTATAAGTTTTCCTTTTAGTTATATATTATATATGGACATAACTTTAATATGGCCAGGAAAACTTGACTCATTTCTCTAACACCTTAGAAAATCTAGGTGCACCAGAAATGCTGTGTGTGTGTGTGTGTGTCTGAAACAGGTGACCAGCAGGCAGGTCCTAAGCAACAAGCACAGTGGTCAAGCAGAGTGACTCCCGGAGGTCAAATCTGGCTCTTTATTCCCCATCCCTGGAAGTCACCCCCAGCTGCTTTCTCCTGGAGAAAGTCATTTGCTAGCCTCAGAATACCAGCTTGCAACAGCCTCTGGCTTTATGGAAGGCACCACACAGGCTCTTTTCATCTCCAATCATTCCTACTCCCCTACTACGAGATGCATGTTCAAAGCAAGGAGAGCAAGTTAGTCATTCAATTGCTGTTAACAAATAACAGGATTTAAGTGTGTAATAAGTAGTTACTCAGCTTTGAAAATTTGCCCCGAAGAGTTAAAATTTCTGCTTCACTGGAAATTTGAGGGGGGCGGGGATGGCCTTGTAGGAGGAATTTTCAGCCCTGAAGTTTTATGTCTGATCTCCCTCCCTTTACATCTGAGCTGGAACATGAGATCCGAATGAGATTGCTAGAGAGGAAGGGCTGGGGACAGTTTGGGGGCCTGCAGGTGTTCTGTTCCTGTGCCAGCCAGATTGGGCTCCCCCCCCACCCCATACATAGACACACCACCACCACCACCACCACTGCCAGCAGACACCTGCCAGGACTTGCCAGAGCCCGTGGCAGGGAGTTGGCTTGTGAATGGCTTTCTGGATCATCACTTTAAGTTGGATTACATTATAGAGGGTGGAGTGTGGCGGCACTGAACCCAGTCTCCAGGTGGAGGGAGGTGGGAGGAAGTCCACCCTGCAGAGATGGAAGGTGCCATGCTGACATGCCACCATCTCCCTGCCAACTTATCACAAGAGCAGCATGAGCCAAAAGTTGGGGAAATGTGCCATCTCCCACCTCTATTTTAATTATTGCTTTTTCATTTAATAACTATTTCCTGAAGTCCTGTATCACAAAAGGCAAAGCCAATACTATCTACCCTTCAGGGAGGTTATGTACAGTAAGGATTCAATATAGAGAAGTATTTAGTAAGCACCAGTTCTTCACTGTGGTTTAATCTCCCAGGGTGGTGAGGAAGAGGTGTGACCTGGGAGTCCTAGCAGGGCATTGGTAACAAGGCCTCAAAGAGGATAAGGATGTCCACTCCTCCACTGGGCTGAAAAGGGTGTAGCGGTGCCAGCCAATCACTAAAGACTCCCAGATCCAGCCCTCTCTGGGATAGGCCCAAGTTTAAGGGCACTCAAAGTACAGGAATTCAGAAAATATTTATTAAAGGAAAAGAGGAAGGTTAAACTGGAGGTGAGAGGGTATGCACGAGGCAGAAGCAAAAGCTTCAAGTTTCCACTTAAAGGCAGCTCCCATCTAGGGACAGAGAGCCATGGAGGAAGAGGGGGAGGTAATGGAATGTCACTTGAACCCCTCTGGAGCTTCAAAGGGCTTGAGGAGGTGGAAAGGGCTGGAGAAGAAAGAGCAGGAAGGGCAGAGTCAAGGGTTAATTTCTCAAGTTGTCCTTTTCTGGCACTGAGAGCGGTGGCTCCTTTCAGGGCCAATTCTGCCCCCTGCAACTCTCTTTTTCCCATGTGGTCTTGACCTCATGGGGACCCCACAGTGCCCCAGGCCACCCACTGACAGAGACTCAGAGATTATAGCTTGAGAGGGAATTCATGCAAGGCCCAACCCAGTACTTTACATATCTGTCCTCCAAATCTAGAAATCTGTGTCTTACCTCCCCAAGGAAGATCTTACCACTTGGCTTTTTCTGCATAAATCCTCTTTCAAAGTTCTTGTCTGGAATCCAATTGACACTATCTTTTCATGATAATATTTTAATCAAATTTGCATTTATGTATTGATGTTCATACCTAGCCTCATTCCAGTAGGATTGGAGATAGCTTCCAGTGTTTCAGGTGGTGACTGCTTTGATAAATCCAGCTTGCCAACCCGTACACAAAATCTCCAGCCTTCACCTCCACAAAGTGTATATATGCTTTCTAGTTTAATTAGGAAACAGATTACCAAGTCCCTCTGAAGCCTGGCTCCGAGTTTTAAAACACGTGTGGGGTAGTGTCTCCCAAAGTGGCAAAGAGTACTGGACATCTTAAAAAAAAAAAAAAGTGTCTGTGTTCATTTTGAAACTATTTGTGACATCCTTGCTCCCCTAGGCAAGATGCTTCCTGTGTGACACCATCTTTGGGTTTAGGGTTTAAATTCCAAGATGGGGACATAGGAAAGTGTGACCTCCTTGATGTTGGATGCAGGTAAAAGATGTGCAAAGACACTTTGTTCAAATCAAAGGTGGGGTAAGGAGGTAATAGAGGAGGAGATGGAGCCCCTGCAGTGCCCAGACCCTACCAGTTCAGGCCATGTCCCAAGCAAACTTGGATTCCCAGCTGCTGGGAATCAATCATCCAAGCTGGGACTGGAATTCTTGGGTAATAGGCTGCAGCCCACCTAGGTCATCAGGGAAAGGTTCAGTTGTGTTCCTGGGGCAGGAGAAGGAGAGGGGCGGGCAGGCCCAGCTCCCACACTGTGTGAAGCTGGCAGTTGCCTCCTCCACCCATCCACAGAAATTGCATTTGTGTCCACACAGGAGGAAACTCATGTGGGAAGGAGTAGGTAGGACTCTGCCAGGGGCCCAGGCAAGATCTGCTCTGTCCTCAGCCCACAGGGCTAGGAAGGAACAATGGGGATAAAGCATGGGCATTTGGCTCACTGTTGTGGTTGCTTATGGATTTAGAATGGTATACTTTTCTTCTGGAAACATCTGAGAGTGGTTAGGAAGAGCACAGCGCAGGACAAGATGTCTGAACAGAACATAATACATTGTCTTTGGCTGGAGCTAAACACCTGCTTTCTGAACTTGCGGGTGGAGAATAATAAGGAAGATCCCTGCAAGAGTCCTATCTGATCAATAGTTGGCACCCACTGTCCTAGTCTTTTTCGTAACACTGTGTGTCACCACCATATGAGTTAATGAAATCGAGAACTGAAGTAAATAGCCTACATGCCTACAGTAGGCAAAGAGGCAGTATGAGCCCAAGCTAGGTGACTCCAGAACCCTCAGCCTTAGCTGTATAGTTCTCCCTGTATTGTCACGGTCGTTAGTCACTAAGTCTTGTGTGGTCTAACTGCTAAGGTAAAGCAAAAGGTAGCTGGGCTACATAAACCTGGCTCCTCAGATGGATGGTGGAACACAGGATTTTGTTTTAGTTGGAAAAGTCTATCACTGAAGCGCACACTCTCTCTTCACCTGTGCTTTGCATCTTTCCTCCATGAGTTTTGTTTGACCTGGTGTGCCTCTGAGTCTGAAATTCCTAGACTACAACATCTCTATTGGATCGGAAACATTTCAGTTCTGTCTTATTTTGGCATTGTGTAGTGTTGGGCTTCATTAGGAGGTTAGTAAGTCCACTAAGTAGCTTCTAAATTAGATTCATTTAAATGGAACACTTCCATTCTGACTGGAAATGTGTAAGACTGCTCACCAAAGACAGTTTTCACCAAGCTTTGATCAAGAAATGAGCTTCCCCTTAGAACTACCAGCCTTCTGGGAAGAGAAGAGTAGGCTTTGAGATGATTGTAACAAGCGCCAAAATGTTAAAATCATCCACTTTTGGGTGATGAGAGATGCAACACTAGATCACAGGCAGTAGGTAGAAGTAAGCTATCTTGTTTGGGGCTGTCCACTGTGCCTTGGAACCGCTGCGCTCCAGTCCCAGGTTTGTTCTGAACAAAAATTCCACTTACAAAAACAAGACAAAGGGGCTAGGAAAGTGGCTCAGTGGTAGAGCACTTGCCTTGCATGCATGAGGCCCTGGGTTCAATTCCTCAGCACCACATAAGCAAAAAAGAAAAGAGCCGGAAGTGGCTGTGTGGCTCAAGTGGTAGAGCTAGCCTTGAGCTGAAGAGCTGAGGGACAGCGCCCAGGCCCAGAGTTCAGCCATGACCGGACCCAAAAATAAATAAATAAACAAAAACAAGAAAAAATGGCATTGTTTTCTTTTTTCTTCCATAGAGGCAAGCTGAAATTTAGAAGTTAGGTGGATGAGGGCTCACATATCTATTTTTCCTCACATCATAGCTGTGGCCTTCATCGTTGTGTGTGTGTGTGTGCACGCGCTAGGCCTGGGGCTTGAACTCAGGGCCTGGGTGCCGTCCTTGAGCTTTTTTGCAAGGCTCTTGCTCTACCACTTGAATCATACTCCATTTCTGGCTTTTTGGTAGTTAATTGGAGATAAGAGTCTCACAGACTTTCCTGCCTAGCCTAGCTTCCCACTGTGATCGTCAGGTCTCAGCCTCCTGAGATGCCAGGTTTAGGGGCGTGAGTCATCAGCACCACCAGGCCAAGTTATAGTTTTGAGTTGAGTTTCCTCAACAAGAACAATGTGATGAAAATCCAGACTTTGCTGGGGAGCTCTAAGGATTAGAGGCCATCTATTCCAGAACCATGCTGGATGTCCTGGAAGACTGTAATAGGTCCTGCTGTTTTCAACAGCAGTGTGGCCTGTGACACTGGCAAGCAACCCTCCTGCCACTGACTTGTGCTGGGAAGGTCAGACTGTCTGGCAGGCTTCATAGAGTAGCAAGTGCTATCTATATACACTCGCAACTGAGGGTTTATGATCTTTAATAATCAAAAACACAGATATCAGTTCCCACACCTGTTTATACTCATATATAAACCTTCAGAGAAGTGAATCTAAGTTCCTTAATTCTCCTGGGTGAGAAGCTCCGTGGCAGTCTGCTGCCCTCTTCTGCCCATGTGGGGAACTTCCTGATGTGTCTGGTTGCTCACCCCACCTCTCTAAGTACATAGCAGACACTGAATTTGTTACATGTACCTGTCTTCACGTATCTCATAATGAGAACTACATATCCTGATGTTCTAAGACGAAACCAACCTAGAGTTCCTGGAATGAATCCAATTTTGTCACTATTCATTGTGCTTTATATACCATTGTTACACACTCAACTCAGTAATATTTTATCAATTTTATACTCATGAGTTATGTTATCCCCTAATTTTCCTCCCTCTCCCCATATTGTCATTTTTAGTGTATCATTTGGTATCAAATACGTGAGGGAGTATGTTTAGGGAAAATACTGTAATCCTACAATCAATATTCCCTTGATTGCCACTTTTTCCTCCCAGTTGACACCCCATGCAATCCAGGTTTCCTATCTTTTCTTTTTGACTTTTATAAAGTATCACACCACAGGAAACAGTCTGAAAAACCTCGACAGCTACTAAGAGGTAGATGAGGTGACACTAAGGGGCTGGAAATAATACCCTGTTGGGTGACTATTGCCCAAGAAGAACTGAAAGGTATAAACATACCTAACCGGTAAATTGCCTCTCCCATTGATTTCTCCAATATATTCTCCCTCTCTGCAACCTTTCCAGAAAAGCGCACATGCCAACAATCACACATGCTGAGTGACCTAATACAAGTTGACTAACTGCAATTAAAAAAATCTAAAACCCAGTATTATCCCAACTAAGAAAGTGTTTGAACACTGACATGAGGCTACAAGTGGAAAATTCCACATCTTACAAGATCAATCACAGTAAAAACACAGCTGCACTAAAATTACTGTATAAAATTACCTTCAGGATATGTAAGTTGCCCATGGAACAAAAATAAATTTCATGTGTAGTTTTGTGCCCCATCCCTCAGCTACCTCTCTATTTTGTACGTGAGAAATCTGAAAACATCCTAAACATTATCGCCTGGGTCCTAAGTCTTTTAGATAAGAGATATTCAACCTGTAGCTCTCTTTGACTTACTGGGAAGTGAGAGCCACTGTAGTGGCACTTCACAGTGTTTTCGTGGATTTCTCAATGAATTCCAGTTCCCCCTCTTCCATACTGTCCTGGCTGGATGCACATCTCTCAGAGTATTGATAACTTAATTCATGGGTCAGACTGCATTCCGGAAGGCCTAAGAAAATCAAGATCAGAACTGTCTCCTTTGTTTTAGTCATTAGAATATTGAATGTAGGATTTTGTTCCTTTGATAAGAGCTAGTAGCCATCTAAGAGGTTTTTCATTTGTTTTTGTTTTTTTTCATGGGAAGATAGGGAAATAGTGTCATATTTTAGGCCAGCATTCTCACCTCAAACCGTATTCTCTAGCCTTTTTTCCTTTTTCCTTTTCCTCCCTCCTTCCTTCTCTTTCCCCCTCTCTCTTCTCTTTCCTTTTCTCCCTTCCTCTTTTTTGAGGTGCCAGACCTAAGGTTGAACTCAGGGTTTGGCAACCACCCTTTTTTGCTCAAGGCTCGCGCTCTACAACTTGAGCCACAGCTCCAGTTGTAACCAGCCTTTTGCTGGTTAACTGGAGGTAAGAGTCTCCTGGATTTTCTTGCCCAAGCTGACTTTAAACTGTAATCCTCAGAGTGGCTAGCATTACAGGCTTGAGCCATCTCCTCCTTCCTCTTCCCCTCCTCTTCGGTGCTGGTATCAGGGCTTGCACTCAGGCACGTTACCACTTCAACATGCTTCCAGTCTGTCTTTTTGCTGATTTGAGAGTCTCACAGACTTTTCTACTTGGGCTGGCATCATTGCATGATGCCTTATGTCTCAGATACCTGAGTATCTAGGATTACAAACATGAGCCACAGATCCCTTGCTTGGTTTCATTTTCTTTGATGACTAAGATCATTAAGCTCTGTATCTTGTGAGACAATTTTCTGAGGTTGCATCTAATAACTCTCCTTGGTCTTAGTTAAAATTTTTTGGCATAAAGCTTATCATGGTGTGCGTCTGTTATTTTACTTTTGTAAGTTGTTGGTAATGTCCTATTCTTCATATATTATTTTAGCTACCTTTCTGTCTTGCCGTTGTTTTAAAGATGTTAATTTTTGAAGAGCCAAATTTTGGCTTTAATGACCTATTGGTTGTTTGTATCATTATTAGCCCTTCCTTTTTGTATGTGTTTATTATATCTTTTCACTCTAGTTCATTTTAGCGTTTCTTTTCTTTTCAGGCAGGAAAAGAAGTTTATTTACTGAATTCCTGCCCCTGCCATGCATGGTGTAGCATGGCTGAAAAGGAAAAAGGGGCTCTTCTTTCCTTATATTCAGTCTTTTCTAGCATGGCAGTCTACAGTCCTCTAACTACTGCTTTAGTTTTACTTATATTCCACATAAATTAATGCACCATACATATTTTCTTACACCAGTTTAAGGAATTTTCACTTCCATGAATTTCTTGTGAATTAACTAGAACTGTTAATGAACCCTCAGATACATGAAGCTTTTTTTCTAGATTGTTTTTATATTGATTTCTACTTTAATTTCATCAATAGAGAAAATCTTGTAGCACTTCTTTGAAACAAAGATTTACTTAATTTATAAGTGAATAATTTTTATGCTGCTCCGTTGTTGAAAAAATATGAATTTGAAAATGTGGGCCTGCAGTGCATATAACTCAGTACTTCAACATTTCTATGTATTTCTTGGTGTCTGGTTGTTTTAGGAATTACTGAGATGTGTGATTTTCATTTTTGGTACTGTCATTTTATTTTGGTCTTCTGTCCTTTAAGGCAATTTTAGATTTTCCAAATTTCTTGTCACTGCTTCTAGGCCAAGGAAAATCCCTTGTCCAGTGAAAAAGTGGAGCCATGGCTTCAGGAGGAAACAGGTCATCACCAATACTACAGGGTGTGGCCAGTCAGAATTCTTCCTGGCTGGAGATGGGGGAATGTGCCTGACAGTGAATCTTGAGTCATGTGAGATGCTCTACCAGCTCAGGATTTACTAGCCCAGCAGGCACCTGGGGCTATGTGCTCCTGGATAACCCTTTGAAATTTGAAGGAACTGTGGAAAAAATGAGGTAGAGCTGTGGTACCGACCTTGGTAGAATTTTAGATTTTTAAAAAATATATATATTATTGTAAATATATTTATTGTATATATTTACTGTGCAAAGGGGTTACAGTTACATGAGTAAGGTAATAAGTACATTTCCTATTGAGAATTTGTTACCCCTCCTTTATTTTTTCCCTACCTTCCCTTCCCTCCCTACCTCCCCAACTTCTCCCTACACCCCCCTTAGTAGAATTTTGAGCCAGGGATCACAAGGTTCACAGTGGCAGTGCTCATCAGGTAGATTTGTAACTTAAGGCCAGAGTATTCACTGACTATGTGCTCTGGAGCTCCAAGGAAACACTCTTCCCCTCACTGAAACCACGACACAAACACTAATCGATGAGCACCTACACCTGAGAAACTCAGTAGTGGATTATAGGACAGGGTTGATTATACGAATGTCACTATGGCACTTGGTTTCCCTTGTGCGCCGGGAGATGCTGAGATTCTGGAACAGCAGAGGCCAGGTGGCAACACATTCTGCCTCAAGTAAGTGTCTAACTAGAACAGGCAGCAAGAAATGGCCACCAAGGGGTACAACCCACAGGTACTGGTGGAGATGCCAGGTAAACCGTGACAGGATAGGGACAAGGTAGATGGGTAGCCATCAAAGGTTTGCTTGGCTACTTTAATGATATCAAGATTCAGATGTCAGCTGCTGCAATTAAAACCACCAGTCCACAACTACCCTTTCCAGGCCTAAGCCTGTTCTCAGGCTGGTAGTCTCTTAGATCAAAGCAGAGGCTGGGGCTCTTAAGAAAGGACAGATGAAAAAAACCACAAGCTTCGAAGGATCTACAGCCATTTGCCAGAAAGGGAAGGTGACTCTCACCTTAGGACTACTGGACAACATCTTGCTTTCGGCTTCAAGTAGGCACTGGAGATTCCCTCTGCCACTCCTCCCCCCCGCCCCCCTAAAAGGACCAACAGTTTTATGTAGGGCTGATAGTTTTTAGACTTCTTCAGAGGTATAGAACCATTTTTTTCTGACAAGGGCTATTTGGGTATTTATAACATAAATACCATGAGTCACCAGTATGGACAGATGTCCAAAGGAAGCTGATAAGCATACTTGTCTGTCCCATCATATACCAAATGATTTCATAGGTCTTACATATCCATAAGACAGACCTATGAATAAACTCTATTACAGTGTGAAAGAAACCATAGACATTAACAAATAATAGATGTAATCCAATAAAACCTTACAAAAACAGGCAGCAGGTCACATCTGGCCTACTGACCAGTTTTTTGATCACTGGTCAATTTTCCTAAAAATCCCATGTGCATTGGGCAATCATGTATAGTCTCCAGCTGTGGAATATATTGCTTTACCCAGAACAGCATATCAAACCATGCCACTCAACTTCTATTGTACATTTTGGGGCACCTGCTCTATAACTGATTTTTAATTGTTTGAACACCCCCCATCCCCAGTATGGTCATGAATTTGTCCAATTTTATACCTTATAGAATTTATCAGTTGCATATAAGTTAAGCATCTATCCCTACTTAATCCAAACTTGAATCACCTGAAGAAATTCTCATTAACTGAGTAATTTTTTTTACCTTGAATTACACTGCTTTGAGATGAATAGTTTTCCTTTATTGCTTTGTTTGCATCAAGTTTTGTTCTTTATTTTTTCCATCTCTCTATGCCTTTGTATTTTATTTGGTTCCTGATCAATACTACATCAATACTACAGAACATAAACTGTAAGAATCGGCCTCTGAGAAGATAGAGTAAATGGAAGGATATTTACTGACAGGATGGAGTCTGACTGCCAGTGGCTTGTTTGATAGTTAGACAACATAGGTATGTTTGGCATATGGGATGTTCAACAAAACAAGGTTATCCTTGAAGTTAAGTTTTATCAATGCTGTGGCTTCCTAGGTTTATACAGCATTGTGCATTTTCATCAGAATTATACCAGTTGTTCACACTGATTACTTAGTAGTAGCTAATGTGGCTTCCAAAAAAAGTAGTAGCTATGCTTATTAATACCCTAAAGCAGTACAAGAAATAACGAGGGGAGCTCTCACCAGTTGCTTGCTTCCTGATCTTACTAGAAGCTTCCCAGGGATCCCTTCATCCCCTTAACTTGGAATGTCAGTTTACCTGCTTGTCACTCTTTGCTGAACTCCAGGTAACTTAACAAAAGTTAACTTAGCATGTAGCTAAGACTCTGCCTAGTTTTAGAGGAAGTGGGAAGACGCCACACAGAAAGTGGCAGAGCTGAATGGCCAGAGGGGGCCTTTCCACACTGCTAGATTCTTTCCACTCACTGGCTTTCCAGAAGACCTCCTTAACAAGGGTGTATGATTTCCTTTGGACTCAATTTTCTTATCAGAAAACTGGAAAAAAAAAATTTCCCCCCAAAACCGTATAGGTTAAAGGAAATAGTGAAGGTGACTGCCATACAACAGGCCCTTGATGAGACAATATAACAGTCCTCCTTCCCTGCTCTGAGCAGCCCACAGGACAGCAGCAGTCCTCGCAATTAGGGGCCTTCTGAAAACACCTCTTAGCATCTGGCTAAGACTGTCCTCACACCACGGAAACAGTTCATTCTCAACAACATACATTTCTTGCAGAGAAGAAAAATGACCCACACTTTCATTTTCTTTATTTTTCATTGATACCGTATGAATACAAAGTTTCTAGAAAGCTACAAAATGTCTACCACTTTATCAAGAAGGCATCAAAATGTGTCACTTTGCAAAGACATGAAAACACCTGCAGGAAACTGACACAAAAATAGCATTTTTAGAGTGATGAAATAATTGCACTTAACTGTCATGGATATTAAAGTTATCACACATATGTACCGCGAAAGCTAGAATACATTTGTTTTGTTTTTACAAAGCACTTTATAAAAAAATTCTCTGCACACAAACCCTATAATTTTCATATAACTATCATACTAAAGATAAATTCACTTTAAAGCCAACACTTAGAACATTTTTTTAAACAAAAGGTACCAGTACCTAAACACAAACATTAATGAATACAATACTGTACTGCCCAGAGGTTTAACCAAATGCCTTTCAAAAGTTTCTGCAAATGGGTTAAGAAATCGTGTGTGAATCTGCCCACCCCTTGCTCATTTCTCTAATCTCCTTAAGAGGAACCCGTTACCCAGAGGTGAGTTCCCACCCGGTCCCAGCAGCAGTACAACATTAAAGGAACCAGATGAAACGCTACGCCACAAGCCCATTAAGCACGCCACGAAGACAAGAGAAAACCATTAAGTTCTTGAGAATGTGGACAAATATATGTGGCAAAAACCAACTCACATAAAACTTGAACAATATTAAAGAAGTAAAGGCTATTCAGGTTTTTAAAATGTTACAATTTTTTTGTTATTTTTTTAGGCACGTACTATTTTTGTTTTTGATTTTTTCCTTGTCTGTAGTCATAAGCCCATTGAAAAAGGCCAAGAGAAGTCAATATTTCCAGGAGGTAACAGGGAGATGTACATGGGTCATTTAAAGAAGTGTGGTTATTATTCAATTTATGCAGTGAAATTAATCACAGAAAAATGATTAATGGGAACAAAAAACCCTAAGGGATTAGTTTCCAATTGGCTGACAGCTGGTTTCTGTCCGCCTCTCCTGGAAGGAGGGGAAACAGAATAAGCTCATTGGAAGGTCATAAAAGTCAGCCTGAGCCAGATGGAATTCTAATGGAATCTGACCCAGTGTAGTGATGAATGAGAGAAGAAGGAAATGTTGCTTCCAACAGTAAAATGATGTATATATAGCGTGGCATTCAGTGATTCACTGCAAGTTCAGAGTAAAATGAGCAAGGGCTTAGGAAGTACAACAATAAATAAAATATTCTATATGACTGAACAAGGCATGGCTTCAGTGAAGCTACTGTTTGCAATGCAGTAAAATTTCAACAGAAAACCTTCATTCTTAATGACGAAAGCAAAGCACTAATGAGAGAAAACCAGTGCCAAACAAGACAGGGACAACTGGAAAGAGAAGCAGGGACACATGCATGTGACTAATTTCTTCCAAGTTGTGGGACCATTCTGATAGTGAAAAATCAAAACTTCAAGCAGCTAACTATAACATAGGCTGAGTAATTTTCCTTTTCATTTGATAGTGTAGTTTTCTTTTAACAGAACTCTTATAAATACAACATGGGAGTGGAGGCAAGAAATCACTCCTGAAATTTCAGAGCCCAGAGAAGCTATTCCTAAAGACACAGGTAAAGACTGAACACAGGTAGCTATTCCTAAAGACACAGATAAAGACTGAACACATGTAAGTAAGTTTAGAGGTTAACTTTCAGAGTTGTTTGATGTCATTTTTACATCTATATTAGCAAAGAAAAGTCGTTCCTGGCTTCTCTTTGGCTGGTGTTTGTGTGCCTCCTTGTCTGTTTACTCCTCCTCCCGACCACTAACAGTTTTCCCAGTTTATACAAGTTTTGATATAAACTGGCACATTAAGGAGTTGCCCTCCCCACCTGGCGGGGGGGAAGGGCTGGAATATTCTTTGAAAATGCCAAATTGCAGATGGTGCTCTTTGGAAGTTTCTCATGGCACATTCACACACAACACTTCAATTGTAATGACCCTAACACATTTTTGTTCTGCACTGTCATCTCAGTTTGAGGCTTCCAACTTTCAAAATGGTATCACTGTGTATAGCAGGTAAGTGCGCACTGTCATTTGGATGGAACAGAAAGTCTCCAGAGACGGAACATGAACACAAGAAGGTGAAAGCTGTAGTATCTGTCCACTGGCTGAGATTCTGTTGTTGGTGTGGAAATTCCTTCACACAGATGCAGGCTGGGTGACGAGCTGACATGACATGCCGAGTCATCGGCACACACAAACACAACAGTTTCCGGGGTTCCTCCTGTTGCGGTGTGCTATTGGTGAGTGGTAGTGGGCCCCCACTGGAGGACAGGCTCACGGTAGGTGGGGGCCACACGGTGCTCTTGTGAACGGAGACCTGTGGTTGGTTACTCACCCCGGTAAACCAAAGGCATTACGGTGATCTCAAAATATTTTTGGTCTCTCTACAAATTGTCATCTTTATGGCAGCACTTTTCTAAGCTGGAATCTCAAACCAAAGGCACTTTCATGCTAGGGTGCAGAAGGTTCACAAATAACTAAGTATTTGGTCATGAATTTAAAAGGCAACTAGAAAAGGACAATTTGCTTTTCAGAGTAAACTACAAAGTTGCAACCTTTAGTTTTGGTATATATACATTTTGAGAGGGTGGTTAGTCAAAGAATTGACTTGGGTTCAGTTTCTGATTTTAGATCAAGTCAACCATTTCTTGTAGACTGGGTAAAAATGGGCTTCAAAACACAAATATGACAACAATTTTGCTTGTCTTGTTTCTGGGATTGGGCCAATTAGTGAATGGACACCAAGAGCAGGTGTGCGAAAGGCTGGCGGCATGACTAAGGCACTGCTACTGGAACACTTTGGCAGCTCTGAATTGAAAACTCCCTACAGAAGTAACGGTAGTAAGAGAATGCTTCCAGCTTACAAAAGGGCCCATAGTTCCCAGGCAGCCTTCTGCACTGCTTACCCTACACGCAACATCTCTAAGATTTAAGGCTTTTCAGAAATGACACGTGCAGGACTTTGCCACAGAAACAGCAACATACAGAAATCAGCAATGCAGACATCCACCTGATGTCACAGGAGTGAACGCCAACAAACAGAATTACTTCTACCCTTCCTTAGGACAGGTGTAGTGTACCAGAGCATATACAAAAGTAGACAAATTATATGTACCTGGTTTGTAGAATTAACCAACTGTTATCTCATACAATGGCAATAATTTATGGTTGTACAAAAACAATGGCCAAAGCCACCACAGTATTGAAATCCAATGAAGACTTGGGTCTAAAAGTTGTTTGGGGACTTTTAACACCAAGTGCTTGGAACAGAGGGGCTGTTTTTGGCTGGTCTGAGGGCAGGATTTTGCTGCTCTGATGCTCAACAAATAGAAATTTGATTCAGAGCCTGTGGCATATGAATTGTCTTAAGCAGAAGCAAAAAGGCTCATCAGTTTTCCCAGTGCTATGGAGGCCTCAGATGGGCACTCCCTGGTGAGAAGTAGCATCAGGGCGATGCTGGGCTTCTACATCAAGGATTCTCAAGCCTCCTCCCCGATCTTCTGCACCAACCCTGTCACACATTCTTACAGATCATTGAACATAGAGCACCGAAGAAGAATGGCCTCGACCAGAAGAGGTCAAGGATCAAAGAGGTGGGAGCCCTGGACAAGGGCTCACCCTTATTTTGTCACTAGCCAGTTGGGTGACTGGGCATGTCATCGCATGCTCCTCCAGCCTCAACCTTCTTGCTCACAAAATGAAGGGGAATTGACTGCATTGTCTTTTGCATCAAAAACAAAGAATTCTAGAAGCTCTCTTCTGGAACATATCCCTTCCCACTGATGAAAAAAAATCCTCCAGAGGTCTCAGTAAGTTCTACAAACACCATGGGTTGTAAGGCAAAAAAGTAGATGCAGCCTAGAAGAACCCAATTGAAACAATTAAAGGTTTGGATAATGAGATCCATGGGCTTATTTTTTTTAACCCCAATAAACTAAGAGCTGAAGGTCAAGTCAGAAATGTTCAGAAATGCTCTGTGGAAGAAAACTTTCAAACTAGGAAGAAACAGGATACAAATATCACTTCATGAATTCTCCTACCTGCCTCCTGATACCCGAAAAGAAAAGGAAAGAAAAGAAAGGCTCCCAGGAGAGAAAGTTTTGGAAAGCAAAATGAAAGGGAAACTGTCACCAATAAGCTAATGTGACCCATAAGGTCAACTGGTGTGACTATACCCCATGAACCATTTGGTACATACAAGCACATGATGAGTTGTGAAAAATGGGGTACAGGCCAGGGACACTAATAAATCTTTTACAAAGTGTAAGGCAACCCCATACAATAAAGAATGTCACTAGTGTTGAGGCTGAAGAAACCTGGTCTCAGGTAACCTGTGTATTACAAACTCGGGTGCATTCTGAAAAAGCCTCAGTTGACAGAGGACTTCTTCCTACAATGGAAACCAAGGCCAACAGCTCCTCCGTTCTTCAATTCCTCCCTAGGAAAGCAGGCCTTCAAACTGAGGAGCAAAAGCCCAGGATGGCCATGAAAACTATGGTACTGGCAGAGAGCACTGAGACTAGTGGGGTTGGGGCTTGGCATAAGCTTCCTTATGGTGAAGGAAGCTTTGAAGATAAGAAGAGAAGGAAGAGGATCAGAAAGGGACTGAGATTAGATGTGAGAACACAAAATCCACACAAGGGTCTACTTTGAGAGACACAAAGAGAAGTAAGCGGGGCTGGGAAGGTGGCTCAGTGGTAGAGCACTTGCCTTGCATGCATGAGACCCTGGGTTCGATTCCCCAGCACCACATAAGCAAAAAGAAAAAAAGAGCCGGAAGTGGCGCTGTGGCTCAAGTGGTAGAGTGCTAGCCTTGAGCTGAAGAGCTGAGGGACAGCGCCCAGGCCCAGAGTTCAGGCCCCACAACCGGACCCCCCAAAAAAAAAAAAAAAAAGAGAGAGAAGCAAGCCCAAGACCTGGGGTAACTGGACCAGAGACTAAATAGGAAAACTATCTGTCCTGTAGAAAGCTCTAAAATATTATTATTAAAGAATCTTATGGCTCATAAAAGAGCAAAAAAAAATAACGCTCAAAATCATTCATATAAACACCTAAAACTCAAGTACAAAGGTGTTCAGAGGCATGAGGACAGGAAGCCACTGTAGTTCCAGCCTGACCCTACAGCTAACTGCTAACCTTTAGCTGGTCTTCTTCAGTCTACCTTTTTGTACTTTGCAAATGAATCCTCACAGTCCTCCTAGAAACACAACAGAATCTCACTCCTGGATGACAACATCATCCAGATACCTCTCAAGTTCCTGGATGGCCTGACTTTTAGCCATATATACCTTTTCATAAAGTTCTAGTCTTTGGGGTAGTTAGGATTCTCTTGAGGAAAGGTATAGGAAATAGAGACCAAAGAAACATCCCTAAAAGGGATGTCCAACAGAAGTTATAGTAAATATGATGACTATGGAAGATGTATAAGTGTTTGGTCTGAAGAATAGTTTTGAAGGGTTGGAAACCAGGGTAGTCCTTCAAAGGCTTGCTTGGAAGCACGTAGCCAGGTACACAAAGGTAGCCTCGTTTTGGAGTACTGTCCTACCAATATATGTAAGGCAGATGTGTTCCAAATAAGACAGTTATGCTGTTTCCAAATAAGACAGTTCTCCTGTTTTCCTTAGTGACCTTTGGTGAGTCTGGGAGAAGTCAGGCTCTCAGACACTGATACAGTGCTGTTCTTTTTGCGACAAGCCATCCAAATACTACACTCATGGCCCCAAAATGCTGAACAATGCACAAGAGGGTTAGAGCAGATGGCAGGGAAAGGGACAGAGTAAGTCACTTGGTGTGGTACTTTCTAGCCTTGGTGGAAAAAAATCTTGCCATGGATTGTAAATAACAAGACTTACTTCATATCCTATTGTGTTCACATATTCCAAACGATTACAAAAACACATTTTCTTTAAAGAAGGCTTCCTCTTCCCTCCTCGATGAAGCACTTTTGGAAATTACCCAAGACATGTGGCCCAATCAAACCAACTCTGCCCAGGCAAGGCTTTGGAATATTTAGTTAGGAAAGAGAACCTCCTGAATGAGCCTGGTAGCAAAAGTCCAAAGATGGATGGAATTCTTAAACCTAAGTCCAACAAGCGCTGTACTGGGCATCCTTAGAGAGAACAGATCTAAGACTACAGACACAGATTGAGATACGTACACACATCAGCACCTAGCTAACTGAGTACTACTAAACAGATGTTCAATGGGAGTGGAACAGCCACAGATGTATATGTGTACATACTCAGTACACATATTTACACACATAGTTACAGTTATAGCAGGTTCCTACTTATATTGGGTCATCAGAAATAAAGAATTTATCCACAGGCTGGTGGGGATGCTCGCAACATTCTGGGGGAGCAGAGACCCTAACTGATGAGCCTTTTACTTGTTTGGTCAATGAAGTTTTCTCCCAGCCACAGGATTCTCTATTCTTTGCAGCTCACAGTGCAGTATTCATGCCAATTTTAGACTTTTGCTATTAAATTTCAGTGGATCGAATATTTACTCATCTCAATAAAAAATTTGGTTGTCCATATAAAATATAACTGCACACACAAGACTATAAACATTGTAAGCTTAAATTTTTCAGTATTTATCTACTTATTGCAAAAAAGAGCCATCTTTTCTTTTTCATTAAATAATCAATCATCACATTAGTACAATACAATTTTACATTTTTTAAATATACTATATATGTTAAGGATAAGGGGTGAAGTCTTCTTCCTTTGTATTACCTTGTTTAAGAGTTTAATGGATTAGGAGATTAGTTTTAACCTTGAGGAAAGAAGTACAAATTTTTCTCATTAGAATATTTCTACCAAGCATTTCTTAAGGCTATAGTTTAACATTTGGTTTCAAAAAAAGAAAGGTTTCATTTAAAAAATAATTTAGTGAATTACATTCTTTCATAACTTCCACCCTAATTAGTTACAAAGATAAGTCTAAAGATTCTTAGTTTTGTGTACTAATTTACATTTATATTTAAAGATTAATTTTACTTGTATCTTAAAACAAGAATTTTATGTTGAAATAAAAAGAGAGAACTAAATACATTTGTATAAAGGCAGTAAATGTCCCATGGCCAATGCTCTGTCTCAGTATTTTCTACCACAATAAGAAACAGGTCTCTGCAGAGAGAGAGACTTAGGTTGTTAAGTTTCCCCTTTCCCGAGGAATTGTATACGACAGATCTGAAGAACACATAGAAACTATTCAATTTTTCTTTTTACAACTGTACCAGAACTTCACAGCTATGACAGAATGAACACATGAAAAAAAATGACTTCACTCAAACAAGATTTAGAAAAATTGGGGTGACCTCGGGGCCAGGGCACCACCACTCTGTGTGGTGAGGTTTACAGTCAGTCGTTTGATAATGGAGAGTGTGTGTGTGCACATAGTGTGTGTATATACATACAGATATCTATATATATAAATAATCATGTTCAGTCCTTTACAAGCCTGTAAATATGATGTTGTGCGCCGTGTTCACTGTTTGAAACTTCAAATACACAGGCCATGCAGAGGAGAGTTTCTTGTGTGTCCCTGTTTGTAACCACCTGTTTAAAAAAAAAAAAAGTTACAGACATATCATGCCACATGAAGATTGTACATTCCACTTGTGCCTGGAGGACTACAAAGTACTGACTAGAGATCCTCTCAGCCTCACTCTGTACCCTCTAACCCACATTCAGAAAGCTATGAGTCTCATCTGATCCCACCAAGACTTGCCCATCATCTGAGTCCAAGAAAAAAACCACAAGAATTGGTGAGGTTTTTGTGTTTGAATATTCTGAGCTCATTTTTTTATCATCAAGGGAATTTTCTATTATTTTTCTATTATTTTATCCCTGTGGATAATCATTTATCCTAGGCAATTGTCTATCTTATTATTTAAAAAGAAATTTTTGGTAGCACCATTTAATTCAGTGCCTTGCAGGCAGTCTATTACTTAAGCCACACTCCATAGCTCTTTTTGCCTTAGGTTTTTTTGTTTTTGTGTTTGTTTAGGTAGTTCTCACATTATGAGGTTCTCACATTAGTAAGTTCTCTAACTTACATGTCTGCATAGCTAGGATAATTGGCACACCCCAGCAGGCTCAGCTTTTTGTTGAGATGAGCCCTCTTGCTTTGTGTTGGTTATTTTGGAGCTAGGAGTCTCACAGACTTTTCTGCCTGGACTAGCTTCAAACTTGTATCCTCAAATCTCAGCCTCTTTAGTAGCTAGGATTACAAATGTGAGCCACCAGTATTTGGCATCTTATTTCTTTTTGAGGGGGTGAGGATGGTGGTGGTGGTGGTGGTGGTGGTAAAAAACATTCAAAATCTATTCTTGTTCCTTGTTCTCTATCTTATTTTTAAACTTGTGCTTAGTTTTGCTTTACAATAGCCAATGACAAATATGAACTCTATGGGTGCCTGGCTCATTATTACCTAATTAACCAGTGGTGCTAGACTCAGCAAAAGTTGCTGCTACAGAAAGGAAGAACAGTATGGGTAGAATCAAGTCCAATGACAACTCTTCCTCACAGATACAGGCTTTACCTTCCAAACTTTATTGTGAAATACCTATCCGTTTTCCCTTCTATCTCTTGAATTCTTCCTCACACTCCTGCCTCAGCCTCTATTCAGATCTTGAGCTCTCTGACCCAACTTCTCTTCACTGTGGTCTTAGTTATCCATGCCACCCTTAGAAGGAAGTTTCTAAAGGCAAATCTGATCAAATTCAAGACACCACAGTGACTCCATGACATTGGTGCTTGAAAACATTTTGAACTTGGGAGCCTAGCCTACCTTCTCATAAATCTAAGGTTGAAAAAATGCACCAGGATTAAGTTTCCCTGGTGCTTAAGACATCCATGTTTATGGGTCCTTGACTAAAGAATATACTCTCATCATACTGATTTGCCCTATAGAACTGTATGATTCATTTGAATTGTTTTTCTGAGGGACATGGACTCATTTCTTAGCAACTAGCAGAGTGTGTGGTGCACACAGTCATTGAGCAGTCACTTAATAAATATCTGCCAAGTGAGTGAAAATTTCTATCCCAGCCAACAAACTGAGTGCTTGCTATCTATCTACTTGGTATGAAATGCTTTACACAGATTGTCTCATAGGACATTATAGCTCTATCAGTGGGTGCTATTCCCCTTTGACAGAGAAGGAACTGAGGAGCAATTGTGTCCTCAGCTAACTAGATATCTCAGTTATTTTGTCATCAGGAAGCCTTCCCCAACCTCCCAGAGTAGGTGAAACTCTAACATTCTATGATCCTATTGCCAAACATCAGCTGGTTTTCCTTTGCATTCAGTTCTGATGACCTGATGAATGCCTGCCAGCCTGCCTTGCGCATCAGATGCTGGGATGGCTTTTGTACCTTTCCAGTTCATCACAATAACCTCAACCACTGACACCTACATATGCATACATAGAATGGCACTTTTTGGTAAATCTGAAAAATGCTTGCCCATCAAGGCAACTTAAACAACATCTTTCACCATTCTGAAAATCCCTACCATGTTCTGTACTTCCATGATGCCTGGTTTTACAAGTTCTCCACAGTCATCATTACCTTGGATTATAATGGTCCATTTACCTGACTTTTTCCTCAAAAAGCCATGAGTGGAGAATAAGCCAGAAGGCCCAATTTCTCTAGAATTCTCCAATTAGTTGGTTGTCTTCATATCCATAAGCAGTGGCTTAAATTCAATTTTTTCTAAAGACTTGGTAATGTTTCTAGCAGATATATATTGGCAGCTATTAATTCCTCATATCAAGGGAATTAAATTGTTTAATGACATTTTTGAAGTTAATCTAACCTGATTAATCCCAAGAACTGGTACCTGGGCTTGGTGGGACACAGGTGCTCTGATATCTCCAGGCCATATTAGTTAGGTTCTGAGGCTATCACACTCCTTAATGTGCAGACACAAGGCTGGCTTTCAAGCAATAGCTCAGACCCCCTCCAAGAGAACTGAGAAGCCATTCACCCTGTTTTGGTTACTGCTCAAGGCTGTCTAAGATCTACTACAGTCTACTCTTAGAACTGTACTTGTGCTTATAAAGCAATGGAGAACACCTCTAAAACAGGCACCTTCTCCTTGTCAAAACCCATAAAAGTCCATTAGAAAAAAAGGATGTTAATGTGGTTATTAAAGAATAGGTAGGGCTGGGAAGTTCGCTCAGTGGTAAGAGCGCTTGCCTTGCATGCCTGAGGCCCTGGGTTCGATTCCTCAGCACCACATAAGTAAAAAGAAAAATGCCAGAAGTGGCGCTGTGGCTCAAGTGGTAGAGTGCTAGCCTTGAGCTGAAGAGCTGAGGGACAGCACTAAGGCCCAGAGTTCAGGCCCCACGACTGGACCCAAAAAAAATAAATAAATAAAGAATAGGTATTCTATGGGCTGGGAAGGTGGCTCAGTGGTAGAGTGCTTGCCTTGCATGTCTGAGGCACTGAGTTCCATTCCTCAGCACCACATAAGCAGAAAAAGCCGCAAGTGGTGCTGTGGCTCAAAGTGGTAGCCTTGAGCTGAGGGACAGCACCCAGGCCCAGAGTTCAAGCCCCACAACCGACAAAAAAAAAAAAAAAAAAAAAAAAAAAAGTAGGTATTCCAAATTTCTACATTTTGTAGGCACACATGAGAACCCATTGATAGTCTCTCCCTAGAATACACATTTTTCCAGTAAGTAGCATGCCAATCATGAGTTTTGAGATGCCTACAGCTCATTTACCAGTCCCTCCCTAGAGGAGTAGCTCTCAGTCCAGACTACTCAATACAATAATCTCAAGAACTTTAAAAGGAAGCAAACAAAACCCATGATGAACCCTATCCTCAGGTTTCTTTTTTAAAGCCCCTTGGATGAATCTGATATGCAAAGAGCTGTAATTTTAAAAATTGCTTGACTTCCTTTTTATGGTGGCATGTGACAGCTGGCTCATGAAAGTTATAACTACTAAGGAATTTTGGGAACTGGACAACCACTGGTAGCTACAAATTGCCCATGGAGGATGGGAATGAGGCAGAAAGACTAGAAAATAACATTTTGAACATTTTTCCTTTTAACCAGTACAAGCTACATATAGTGGCACACACCTGTAAAACCAGATACTTATGAGGAGGAGACAAAAGGTCAATCAAAGCCAGTCCAGTCAAAGGCGGTAGTCTCAAAATCAAAATAAAGACAAACGGGCTGGGGTATAGCTGAGATGGTAGAGCAGTTGCATACTATGTTCAAGGCCCCAGTTCAATTCATAGCACTACAAAAAGTAAATGAGTACATCTCTTGATTGAGAACTATTGCCCTAATGCAACCAAAACTCTAGGTAAACAATTTTGTCAGTTCTAGTTGTTGTTGTTTTTGGCTAGCCCAGGGGCTTAAACTCTGGGCCGTGGCTTTGGCTCAAGGCTAGTACTCTGTAACTTGAGCAACAGTACCACTTCTGGCTTTTTTCTGAGTAGTTTACTGGAGATAAAAGAGTCTCACAGATTATGCTGCTCAGACTTCAAACCACAATCCTCAGATCTCAGCCTCCTGAGTAACTAGGATTACAGGCATGAGCCACTGTGCCTGGCTAGTATTCTAGTTCTTAATCCTAGTAACAAAGAATAATAAAGAAAGGCTTTCTTCTACGGCCTGAGTATTTGACCACAATATAGTTTTGCTGTTCCTTTCAGCAAAATTGTTTCCACTGAGTATTTCACTAAGTATTTTTATTTTTTTAAAATAACCCTAATGAAGCCCATTACTGATGTAAGTGTTCTTTGAGGGCAATACTGTTTCTAATAATCTTCCCAAATTTGCCATAGAAATCTTCTATGAGCAATTTTTGCTTTCTAGTTAAGTATCATGGGAAGCCACATTGTGCAGGGGTATTGGTAAGTTTTCCCAGCATGAATCCGGAATACTCTGCCTTGACCTTTCACTTCAGTTGCCCACATTAAGTATGATAACACATTTTTAGTCTGTAAAGAATATCTTCTTCCCCTTCTTAGACACTGTATCCTAATCTCATTCATATTTCTCTTGGACTTAACTGCCTATGTTTTCCTTTTTTTAGTAGAATGTTACCCCTTCAAGAAGGGTTTGAAAATACTTCATGACTTGAGTCCAGGTATTTTTGAAGGACAGAACTAATGACTCAGTTTTTGCCTCATTGAAGATTTGCATTCCTGGTAGTTTCTGAGACAACTTTGGCTAACACTGGAATTAGTTGTGAAACTTAAAGAATACTCATGCCTGAGCCCTGTCCTTGGAAATCCCGATGCAAATGGCCTAGGATGCAGTCCTTCTAATATGCAGAGCTGAGAACCTAGGACCACTACTTTGGATTATCTCACTAAACTTTGCATCTGCTAAGCTTAGAAATTCCCAGCCAGATGAGACCCCTACTCTTCTACTTTTCTCTTCAACCTCAAACTTCCAAGTTTGCTGAAGGGATGCCAAAATTCTGTTGGTTAACACCTCAATGCCATGGCCCACCTTCCTTACTCTCCTCAACAAGCCTCACAGTACACTTGGCCAAAGTAGGAAGGAGACAAAACCATTACCAATAAAATTGTGAAGTTTTCCAAAACACTGTTCATCATATATTTCTCTGGTAAATGTTTGAGCTTGTGGATGAAGTTGATCATATATTCACACATTGGGGAGCGATTTATTCGGTATACAAATCGGCCATTCTCAAACCTTGCATACTCCGTCTGTGAGGAAAAAAGGATTTGAGCATTTTTATACTTTTGACTTCAAAATGTAAGATCTCATAGAAATACTTAGAAAGAAAAAATAGTGCCAGATGACCTTGCATGAAAAAGGAATTAGAAAGACAATGGGTCTTTCTAGCTAGGTATTAGTGGCTCACACCTGTAATCCTAGCTACTCAGGAGGTTCAGATTTGTGGATCACAGTTCAAAGCAAGCCCAGGCAGGATCATGAGACTCTCATCTCCAATTAACTACCAAAAAGTTGGAAGTGGAGATATGGCTAGATATGGAGAGCGTGCTAGCTTTGAGCCCCGCCCCCCACAAAAAAGAACAGCAACCAGGCCCTGAGTTCAAGCCTTAGGTCTAGCACAAAATGGGGAAAAGGGAAGAGGAAACGAATGTGCAAACTCTATGGGATACAATTAAGCCTTAACTGAAGGAAATTTAAGGAAGCAGCCTCATCTCAACTGAGCTGTATTTCAAAATAGCATATGCATACAATACGTATATATGATTTCATCTGTAAAAAAGATAGATGCTAACAAAATATATAAAGAGCAAACCATTTACTAGGCAGGTTTAAAGAGTAACTACTTCCAAGGTCACATATTACTATTATTATTATTATTTTGGTTGGTCATAGGGCTTGAACTCTGAGCCTAGGCACTGTCCCTGAACTCTTCAGCTCAAGGGGAATGCTCTACTACATAAGCTACAACGCCACTACCGGTTTTCTGGTGGTTTATCTCAGTTTCATGGATTTCCCTGCCCAGTTTCATGGATTTCCCTGCCCGGGCTGACTTTTGAACTATGATCCTCAGATCTCAGCCTCCTGAGTAGTTAGGATTATAGGTGTGAGCCACCTGACAAGGTCACATATTATGCTAGGCCACAGAAGTAGGAAAACATTCTGATTCTTTTTTGAGACATATAGATACTAAATATTAAAATTTGCTAGACTATATTTTATTTTATTTTAATTTTTTGGCTGTGGAGCCTGGACACTGTCCCTCAGCTCTTCAGCTCAAGGCTAGTGCTCTACCTCTTGAGCCACAGCGCACCACTTCCGGCTTTTTTTTTGCTTATGTGGTGCTGAGGAATCGAACCCAGGGTCTCATGCATGCAAGGCAAGCACTCTACCACTGAGCCACCTTCCCAACCCTAGACTATATTTTAAAAGTATAGATTAAGCTGGGCACTAGTGGCTCAAACCAGTAATCCTAGCTACTTAGGAGGTTGAGATCTAAGAATCCTGGTTTGAAGCCAATCTAGGCAGAAAAAGTCTGAGAGACTCTTATCTTCAATTAACCACAAAAAGACAGAAGTGGAGCTGTGGCTCAAGTGACAGAGCACTAGCCTTGAGCAAAATAACTTCAAGGACAATGCTGAGGCCCCAAGTACGTACACACACACACACACACTAGAGTAATAATTACTTCTGAGACATAAACTTTCTAAATTACGAGCAAGTAGAATCTAGCAACCTATCTAAAGCTTGACTTCTTCACGCAGAGGAGCTGTATTGAGAAAAACTGGAGAAAAATCAAATATAAGTTGTTAAAGAGGCATTTGAGCCAGGGACCTGTGGCTCACTCCTGTGGCTCATGCCTATAATCCTAGCTACTCAGGAGGCTGAGATCTGATGACTGAAGTTCAAAGCAAGCTCAGGCAGGAAAAAGTCCATAAGACTTTATTTTTGGCCAGTCCTGGGGCTTGACTCAGGGCCTGGGCACTGTCCCTGAGCTTTTGCTCAAGGCTAGCACTCCACTACTCCACAGCGCCCATGTGTGGCTTTTTCTGTTTATGTGGCACTGAGGAATCTAACCCAGGACTTCATGCATGCTAGGCTACAACTAAACCACATTCCCAGTCCCTCCATGAGACTCTTATCTCCAATTAATCACCAAAAAGCCAGAAGTGGGAGTGTGCCCCAAATGGTAGAGTGCTAACCTTGAGCAAGAAAAGAGCTCAGGGATAGCACTTAGAACCTGAGTTCAAGCCCCAGTACTGGCACAAAACAAAAATGGCACTTGAATAAAATACTGCCTACCTGCCTCCTTTCTTCTCTTTCCTTAGTTCTGTGCTGCTCCTGGGGCTTGAACTAGGGGTACCTGGGCACTGTCCCTGGACTTCTTTGTGCTCAAGGCTAGTGCTCTACCACTTGAGCCACAGCACTACTTCTGGCTTTTTCTGAGTAGGTGAATGGAGATGAGAGTCTCATGGCTGGCTTGGAACCGTGACCCTCAGATCTCAGCCTCCTGAGTAGCTAGGATTACAGGCATGAGCCACCAGCACCAGCACCAAGCTTCTTTGCTTTTCTTTCTTCCTTTTCTTTTCTTTTTTTTTTTTTGCTGTCACTAAGATTATATGCTGAAAACACATGACTCTAAAAGGAAAATCACTAGAGCTAAGTAAGAGAATCTGCTCAGGTAGCCATATTAAAAACAGAAAGAACTTCTGTTTACACATATTGCAAAATCCAAAAATCTGCCACTATGCGTACTATTAAGAAATATATTCAACAAGGGACAAATCAGTATTAAAAAGCTATTTTAAAAAACCCTATAAAATACCTAAAATAAGATAGAAATGCAAACAGGCTCATGACTGGAAATTTTGACATTTATAATATATCCAGCGGGGAGGGGAGGGAGGACTGGGGAGGTAGAGGAAGGGATGGTAGGGGAAAAATAAAGGAGAATGTTAACAATGCTCAATAGGAAATGTACTCATTACCTTGCTCATGTAACTATAACCCCTCTGTACAGTATCTTTACAATAAAAATATATATGTTAAGAACAAAAAATTAAGCCAGGCACCGGTGGCTCACGCCTATAATCCTAGCTACTCAGGAGGCTGAGATCTGAGGATCATGGTTCAAAGCCAGCCGGGGCAGGAAAGTCCGTGAGACTCTTATCTCCAATAAACCACTAGAAAACTGAAGTGGCGCTGTAGCTCAAGTGGTAGAGCGCTCGCCTTGAGCTGAAGAGAGCAGGGATAGCGCCCAAGCCCAGAGTTCAAGCCCCACAACCAACAACAACAACAACAAAAATTAATATATTCATTTCCCCAAAATAACATCTAAATTTAATGTAATTATAATTACAGCATTCAAACTTTGTTTTTCTTGCACTTTGAAATGTTCTCATTAGAACTGGGAGAGAGGGAGGGAAGGGCTAACATTGAAAAGTAATATACTCTTTACTTCACTTATATAACTGTAATCCCTTTGTACATCACCTTTATAATAACAATAAAAAATTAAATTAAACATGCTCTCATCATTTGGAAATATAAATGCTGATTACTATCTTAGAAATAGGAAAAGGATAAATGGTGAGATTGAATTGCTTCACCTAGTATCAGAATCTACTTATAAAGTTGCCTTAAAATAACATAAAATACAGTATTTGGGATAAGGATATAAAGAGACAGGGTAGAATAGAGTTCAGCAACAGTTGCATAGTTGGTAACTTAAAAGAAACAGATCTGCTCAACTAAAAAACTTGAATTTAAGAAATGATTTTGAAGGCTGGGCTTACACTTGTAATCCTAGCTACTCAGGAGGCTGAGATATGAGGATCATGGTTTGAAGCAAGCCCAGAAGGAAAGTCTGTAAGACTCTTATCTCCAATAAACTACCAAAAAGTCAGAAGTGGAGCTGTGGCTCAAGTAGTAGAGTGCTAGCCTTCAGCAAAAAAACAAGCTCAGGAACAGTGCCCAAGCCCTGAGTTCAGGACCTAGGACCAGGAAAAGAAAGAAAAGAAAAGAGAAAAGGAAAGAAAGAAAAAAAAGAAGGATTTTGATTCAAATGCCTATCTATTGGCAATAAAACATAAGCAGCCAATAAATGTAAACACACAATCTTTTTTTTTTTTTTTTGGGAGGGGGGGGGTGGTCATCGTGGGGCTTGAACTCTGGGCCTGGGTGCTGTCCCTCAGAGTTCAGCTCAAGGATAACTACTCTACCAATTGAGCCACAGTGCCACCTCTGGTTTTCTGAGTGGGTTATTGGAGATAAAAGTCTCCTGGACTTTCCTGCCTGGGCTAGCTTTGAACTGCGATCCTCAGATCTCAGCCTCCTGAGTAGCTTGGATTACAGGAGTGAACCACTAGTGTCTGGCAACACACAATCTAAATAAAGGCTTTAAGGTACACCTCTACCTGTCACACTCATACTACCTTCTCCATGAAAATTTCTGGTATTGTATTATTGGTCAAAAGCAACCTTTCCTCCCTCCCTGAACTTGCAAAGAACTTTGAACCCACTGAGGGCACCACGAGTAATCTTAAGTCTAGGAAGATAACATAATCTGTCTGGCTCATCTTTCTCTCATGCACCTATCCAAGCAGGAAACACACCTTCAGAAGCCATCCCTGATAGCTTCCTATTCACTAACAATGCCTAACACTAATCTTTCACACTCCTAACCACTGATGGATAGTTTGCTTCCTCCTCAGAGAGCTAGAGGTCACCCAGTCTCCCAGTCTTGTCTTACATGGCTACCACCTTACCATCTCCTCAGGTTTCCATGTTGACCCCATTCCTTGTTTATAACCTCTTCTATTTGTGTCTGACCTCAGAGTTGGTTGCTGTTCCCCAAATTTAACTCTTACGTTATGTTCTTTTTATTTCTTCTGGGCAGTTAGTTCTCTATTCCCATAGCTTTATCTTGTTTTTACTTATCTCATCAATTGTAGTTTTCCATCCACAATCATCCTATTTTTATTTCCTTATTATTGATAGTGACAAGCATAAGTATGACCTTTGGCACTCCCTCCTTTAATTTTTAATATGCAGTCAGTTTCTACATTCCACTTAAAATCGTCTTGTCTGATTTCCATGCCTAACCTGACATCAAGTCAGCTTACAGCTTCTGCCTTACCAATTCTCACAACCTGTCTTATGTTCAGGAAGCTAGAGGTATCTAAAGCACCCCCAGAACCTCATGGCTCAGACCAGGGTCTTAAATATATCCTCTTCCTTCTCTCCCATAAGGAATCCTCACACTCAATCCAAAGCACAAAGTCCTTGCACATTTAGGCTGGACTCCTGGTTCTTAGAGGCCCAGATCTATTGCAGGTAACTGCACTGCACATAGACTGGTGTAGAAGACAATAGAAAACACAACTTGGAAGGGAATTCCAACTGCAAACATTCATGCAAAGCATCTCAGTGCAATGCAAGAAATATCTAAAGGTTGAGAAGTATGAAATTCTGTAGGCATTTCATTGTAATATAGACTGAATTTGTATTTAAAACAAGTAAAATGAAGGGAGTAGAAATGGCAAAAGCAACATCATCAAGCTCAAGGTGTTAGGGTTTTTGAAGGCAGATGCCATCAGATCACCTTGACTGTTACCCACAAAACCTGAGCATGGCCTGGACCTGGTGGTAGAGTGGGGCCTGCCTTGATACAGCTTTCCTCCCATATCCCAATAGGATACCTGTTGCTAAGGATGCCTGTTGAGGTGACCAGCACTGGCTAACCAGACAGGAATAATTTCAGAGAGAGCTGGTTCAAACTTCCTATTTCCTTTTAAGTTCTTCCAAATCATTTTGCCTTTTGGAAGTAATAGAGGAAGAGAAACAGGGAAAGGAAAGGAAGACACATGGCAAAAGTACAACATGCTGCCCATGGAAGTTTAAAGGAAAGCAATGGCTTGCTCCTGAAGGAAGTTTCTGTTTCCTGAGGCTAACTTACCTCTACTTTTTCTACTACTTGCTTCCCAAAGGAGCACACTTTGGTGGAACAGGTGACTGTCATATTTTCAGAACTCTCATATTGACTGGTTACGCCATAAAAAGCCCCGGCATCATCTTGAATATTGCAGTTTAAGTCAGCCTGTTGGAAAGGAAATGGATGCAAATTATTCTCTAGTTCCAGGAGTCACAGTGAAGAGCAGGGTAGGTCATTAAGCAGTGTTGTGGTATGTGTGTGGTTTTTGTGTGTATGTATGTGTAGAAGCGAGGTGCTCTGCTAGAAACAAGTCACTGCCCAAAGGTTAGTCTTCCCTTTGAAAGACACTATGTACTCATTCTGTTTTACTTGCGTACATTCAGCACCAGAGTATCTGTGTTCTTACAACCGAAGATTTATTGGTCTCTAGACTATCTGCTAAAAGCAAGGCATGAATGAGTTTCTTTTTTTTCCCCAAAAAACTAAAACTGCTCCGAAGTGTCTGGTTTTACCCAGGGTCTGGTGTCTGGGAAAAAGAATTGAGCAAAAATGCCCACAAATGGTAAAGCAGCACAAGTTTAATGAAGTAAAGTAAGAGGAACACGGGAACTTACTTGCTCCTGTGCTGCAGAGTGAACCTGAACAAGAAAGCTCCCTGACAGGGAGAGGCTTTTTTAGATGGACAATTCTAAATGGCAGGAAGAGACTGAGCTGAGAGCCACATGTTATCTATCAAAGATTGCTAATGCTTTCTGTAGGAAATCATCAGATGTTTATAGCTAGAATAGGCTAGAAGGTAAACTGGAACTTGCGCCTCACTACTCTCTCCTTCTGAACTGGGCCACCAACTTGATTTGGGGAATGATGGCACTAAAGTGAAATCTAGAAAGTGTAATTAGTGATCCTATAGGATAGAATTTCATATTTGCACTTTGTAAGAAATATACACTTTTATACACATTTGGCTTAAGGGGGCGCTTATGCAAGGAATTTTCATTTTAGACAGCAAATGATTGTACTCTTGTTCATTAAACTGTCATGTTGTGTTTCTGTCAATGTTTCACTGAGGCTTCTTCCCAGGATTTAAAGTTGAACTATCCACAGGAGTAAAGTAGTGAAGGAAAACCTCACAAATCTGTTTCTCATAATGAATTCTGGGTTATAGCACAGTAGTTAGAACTGTTTTGCAGTGAAAATTAGCCTCACTGGCTTGCTTCTCTTTCAATTAACTTAATTTCTTATTTCTCATGCAGTAAATATATTCTTTTTCCTCTAAAAAAGGATCCTATAGTCAATTCTCTGTTACTGTACCATGTAGCTATCTTGTACTGACAGTGATCTTAAATTCAACTAGATAACTAGGATCTACATCTTAAAGACTTCTGAAAGTATCTGACAACCAATATTTTAAAGAAATTAGTATATGGAAAAGCTCATTCTACTTTTTGATATTGCTTTTATTTTAGGACCTGGAGCCTCAGTCAGTAGTGAGAGTTAAAAAGAACAACCTCGAGACCAATCTTTTTACATTCTGAATTTCATATTTATACTTGCAAATGCAACGTTGAAAAGAACCTGACCGATCACAACAGTGATTAAGGAATAGTGAATAATAGTGATTATACCATTCTTTTCTATTTTTTGATGCTAATATTTTATTTTTTTAAATATACGTTATTGTTATTACAAAGGTGGTGTACAGAGAGATTACAATTACTTGAGACAGGTAATGAGTATAACAGGAAATGTATTCATGAATTAATTTCTTATACCCAAATCTTCAGAGAGACTGCAAAGACAAGAGATTGTACAGCTGACTAATCATTTGTTATGAGTGAGAAAAAGAAACTGTAGAAATCATAGCACCCAGACAGCAAACAGGTCCTACTAAAGATTGCTTTATAAGATGCTACATGCTTAGTACTAATTTAATGTATTTTTATCAAGTACTTATTATGTGAAGCTCATTCTATGTCCTTGACAGGACTTTGTTACAACCTAATATGGTATGGCTTACAGAGAATAAATACCATGCAAAAGGCACTCATTTAGGGTTCAGATAATGGACAGCGCGGCCTCTAACCAGATTTACTTACAGGAGGGCTAGGACTGGAATAAGTAGGGAAGAGCTGAGGGAACAGAGTGGGCCAGGTCTTAAAAGAGTACCTCACACTGGTTCTGGTACAATGACTAGGGAGTCTGGGAGAACTGAGTTTCGAAATGTAACTTAGGTCCAGGCTCAGAGGGACTAACTGGAAAGAGAAGATTATATCCTGTAGAGACTGGGGACTTTTCAAGAGTTCTAGTGCCAAGAAGTGATGAAATTATAGCAGTGCTTCAGAAAGCCATGTCTGTTAGAGAAGGAGGAGACTCCAGTACTTAGGTCATTGCTGTGGTCTTAATATGAAGGAAATGTAATCTTCAAAGCAACATTGTTGGTCTAAGGGCCTTTGGAAAGGTGTTAATCCATTTGTTTTGCCCTAATGGATGGATTAGTGCCTGAGTAGAAAAGGCTCTCAGGATTGGGTAGGCTCACCTTTCTGCCTTTTATAATGTGAGGCTGCACAATGGCAGCCTCAAGATGTTGGTGCTTCAATCCTGTACTTCACAGCCTCTAGAAGTATGAGAAATTTCTGTTCTTTATGAATTGCCCAGTTTGTGGTATCTCCTCTTTGCAGCACAAAATAGACAAAGGTAGTCACTGAGGGATGCTGCTGTAGCTAAGATCCAAAAGAGGGACATTCTGTCAGAGAGAAGAAGTGTGGGGAGTGGAGGGGCATGCAGTCACCAAGGAGGACTAAAAATAAGGTAGGAGAGACAGCAAATGAGAGCATATGGCAGATGCACAGGGGGTAGCAGGAGGGTTGGATTCTCATATCATGAGACCAAAGGGACATGGGAGTTCTAGGAAAGTAGGATGGGAGCATCGATAAGGTATGATCAGATGTGAAGAGACACCTCTGACCACTGTTTGGGGAAGATAGAAAGAAAGCAAAAAACAGACATAGATGAGGAGGTAGTTACAGCTGTCTAAACCAAAGGTGACAGGTAAAACATGAATTATTGTGACGACTACTGAGAAGTAGGCAGATGCTCAAATAGGATTTTGCATTTTGTGAAGTTTGGCACATTTTAACTAGCTACTTGTAATACCTTGAAAGGCACTTACTACCTACCCTTAAGACTAAGACTTAAGATATTATATAACATAAACATACATGCACACACACACATATACACACAATAAAATAAGACGTGCATTTGAATTTCCTTTTTGGAGTATTAGGAAAAATGTACATCTCTTTAGGCAAAACTTCCTATTTTCTGCCTTCAAATAAAAAGAAATAAGCCAGGTGCTGGTGGCTCACACCTGTAATCCTAGCTACTATAGAGGCTGAGATCTGAGGATTGATGATTGAAGCCTGCTGGGGCAGGAAAGTCTGTGAGACTCTTATCTCCAACTAACCACCAGAAAACTGTAAGTGGCACTGTGGCTCAAAGAGGCAGAGCACTAGCCTTAAGTGAAAAAGCTCAGGGATGGTGCCTAGGCTCTGAGTTCAAGCCCCATGACCAAAAAAATAAAATAAAATAAAAATAAAATAAATAAAGTAAGTAGGTCTGGGAAGGTGGCCCTAGGTTTGATTCCTCAGCACCACATAAGCAAAAAGAAAAAAGCTGGAAGTGGTGCTGTGGCTCAAGTAGTAGAGCGCTAGCCTTGAGCTGAAGAGCTGAGGGATAGCGCCCAGGCCCAGAGTTCAGACCCCACAACTGGACCCCCCCCCCCCAAAAAAAAGTAAGTAGAATTATATACTCAATTTCCCTTTTCCCCTTTCCCCTTCCAAGCTAAATTCAGCATTCAACTATAGTGCTTAACATGGCCAGTGGCTCCCTAATAGCCACTAACAACCAGTGCAAGCTCATTTGTGTGGTTTTCAATCTGCTTTTACTTGCACCTGTCCAGTTTTAGATAGTACCCATAAATATTGTAAACTTTCTCACCTTTTGCTCCTTGAACTTACATGGGGACATAAATCATAAATAAAATACCCAGACATGCATTTTTTTCACATTTCAAAGTTTTATATTTGGTGTCATAAAAAAGGAGTTAGTGGGCCGGGCGCTGGTGGCTCACACCTGTAATCCTAGCTACTCAGGAGGCTGAGATCTGAGGATCGCAGTTCAAAGCCAGCCCGGGCAGGAGAGACCTTGAGACTCCTATCTCCAATAAACCACCAGAAAACCGGAAGTGGCGCTGTAGCTCAAGTGGTAGAGCGCTCGCCTTGAGCTGAAGAGCTGAGGGACAGCGCCCAGGCCCAGAGTTCAAGCCCCACAACCACCAAAAAAAAAAAAAAGGAGTTAGTGGGAAATAGTGGGCCTTTCTTAACTGGACAATTACTTCTAATATTAATCACTCTATTTCTGTAGTTGAAAATTTCAAAAACAAAGACTCCAAAAGTAGAAATGTGGAATTGAGAGAACTGAAGTAACTCAAGACTTGGGTTTTTATAATCACTATGCAATCACTGCTCATTTGCAAATCTGTTTACCACCACCAATGGAAGCTATAGCACTATGAGTGCTACAGACCCAAACTTCTCCTGAAGGGGTCATGAATGGAACTGAATCCTATGCTGCAACCATAGTGAAGCACACACTATGTTATAAAAGTCCAATACTAACCTTACCAATTATTTAAGACATTAAAAATTTGGGCCAACAACCCCTAACCCATCCACAATCTATGACATTATAAAGAATAGTGGGTACATGGTGATAATAAAAAGAAAAGACTTTTGATGCTTTTCCCATTGTGTGTAAATTCCCTTCAGACAAGTAATCTCCTTACTGCCTGGTCAGACTATTCCCACCATCTCAACCTTTGCAGTATTGTGGGGTCTGAACTCCCTGAGTAATTTTAGTATTGTTTTAATTTAGATTGGATGCATCATCTTTGGTTATCCTGACGTGAACCTTCAAGAATGAAGACATAAGAGAACATCCACTGTAAAAAATGTATCTTTAACCAAGCCAAAAAATTTTGTTTTAAAGTTGTTAAAGTTATGATTTTTACATAAAATTAAAGGACAACATTCAGAGATATACATGCCCCCAAACCCTCCCCATACCTCAAAGACTAACCATGATCCCAGTACATTACACCTTAGTTTTGTCTGTATTTTTTTATTTTTTGGTGGGTCATGGGGCTTGAACTCTGGGCCTAGGCACTGTCCCTAAGCTCTTCAGTTCAAGGCTAGCACTCCACCACTTGAGCCACAGCGCCACTTTCAGTTTTCTGAGTGGTTTATTGGAGATAAGAGTCTCCAGGACTTTCTGCTTGGGCTGGCTTTAAACCACAATCCTCAGATCTCAGCCTCCTGAGTAGCCAGGATTACAGGCATAAGCCACCAGTGCCCTGCTTGTCTGTTATTTAAAAAAAAAAAAATTAAGTGAGAGAATTCATATAGTATTTCTCCCATGGTTTTGTTTGTCTAGTACTATATTTATGACATTCATCCTTGGTACTATAATAAAAAATGTCATGGGCTAGGAAGGTGGCTCAGTGGTAGAGTGCTTATCTTGCATGCACGAGGTCCTGGGTTCAATTGCTCAGCACCACATAAGCAGAAAAAGCCAGAAGTGGTGCTGTGGCTCAGTGGTAGAGCGCTAGCTGAAGAGTTGAGGGACAGTTCTCAGGCCCAGAGTTCAAGCACCATGACCCACCAAAAAAAAAAAAAAAAAGTCATTGTCTATGCACTCTGTGTGGGCATGTGTGATAGTTCCAACTGGACCTATTATAAAGAGTTCTATATTGAACATTCTTGGACACAATTTTGATTAAGTTGCCTGGATGTTCTATTGGGTGACCCAAAACAGTCATTGCTAGATAGGTAAGATCAATGTGCACCATAGTTTTCATTCAGATAAAAAGCACAGATAATTTTTGAACTATCTTGCTTTACTTGATCTTAAAAGAGTTTCCCAACTAATAGTAAATAATTAATTCACAACCAATATCACAATTATTTTTGCAATGACCCTTGAACATAGAAAAGTAATCATGCAGCCATCTGACCATGTAACAACGGCTGCTCAGGAATTTTCTAGGGGGAGATACTAATGTGAAAGATAATTAACTGTCAGCTGATGGTACTAGAAGTATTCCAGAATAAGAAGTGGTTACTGAACTCCTATAGAGCAAGGAAATACCAAGGGAAGGATGTTAGCATTAAAATAACAATAAAGGAGGGAAACTAAAATGAGTCTAAGATGGTACAGAGTTCATTTCCCACTCTACTGACAAATCTCCCTGCAAATGAAAACTCAGGGTGTAAAGCAAACCTATTTCATGGAGTTCTAAAGGGAAGAAAATAAGATGGAAAAAAAGTGCTGCTCTTGAAATTCAAACTACATCTGATTAATCAGCCTAATCTGATCATGGCATGCTATTTCTAACAGTAAAATTAAAATAGTGAGGGAAGGGATGGGTTTGGGAGGGATGGATGAGAATGTTGAAAGAGGTGACAGTGAATAAAATGCACTATACTCATAAAATGCTTTGTTTTGTTAAATGACAACTCCTTTGTACAACTACTTTAACAATAACAAAAATGAAGTAAAATATAAATAAAACTTTAAAACTTAAAAAAAATCCAAAAAACAGCTAAAGCCTAGTGCAAACTTACCTTCTCAATCAATGCCAAATTCAAACCATATCCTTATTTTGGCTAGCCAAAATAAGTGGTTCCCATAGCAGGTTCTGCTGTGTTTAAAAAAAAACACTGCTAGTGTAGCTGGGAAAAGTAAGCTCAGGGAAAATCTTTCTGAGAAATATGCTTCTAGTGTTCCCTATTTATGAACCCAGTGCAGAGGCTGATTCTTTCTCCTAACTCCCCAAGCAGAAATCTTTCCATGTTTGACAACATCCAACACCCCTTTATGATGAAAGTTCTGGAAAAACTAGGAATCCATAGACCATTCTGCAATATAATAAAGGCTGTATGACAAACCTACAGCATTATACTTAATGGCAAAAAGCTAAAACCATTTCCTCTAAATTCAGGAGCAAGACAAGGATATCCACTCTCTCCACTTTTCTTCAATTTAGTATTAGAATGCCTAGCTAAAGCAATAAAACAAGATGCAAATATAAAGGGGATCCAAATAGGAAAAGATGAAGTAAAACTCTCTCCCTTTACAGAATGACATGATCTTGTATTTAAAGCACCCCATGGATTCCAGTCCCAAGTTACTCGAGCTGATCCAAAACTTTGGCAAAGTAGCAGGGTATGAAATTAACCCTCAAAAATCAATGGCTTTTCTGTATGCCAATAATGAGAAGAGCACAGCTGAAATAAGGAAAGCAACTCCTTTTGTAGTAGCCCCACAAAAAATAAAATACCTAGGCGAGTTAACTGAAGAAGTGAAGGACCTCTATGATGAAAACTTTAAAACCCTGAAAAAGAAAATTAAAGCAGAACTAAGGAAGTGGAAAAACTTCCCATGCTCCAGGAGAGGGAAGATTAACATCATGAAAATGGCAATACTGCCCTAGGCTATCTACAAATTCAATGCAATGCCTATCAATATCCCAACCTCATTCCTCAATGAAATAGAAGAAGCAATCAAAAAATTCATATGGAAAAAATAAAAGACCCCAAATAGCAAAAACAATCCTCAGCAGAAAGAACAGTGCTGGAGAATATCAATATCAAATTTCAAACTCTACTACAAAGCCATAGTAATAAAAACAGCGTGGTGCTGGCACAAGAACAGACCTGAGGACCAATGAAATAGAACTGAAGACCCAAAAATGAACCCTCAGACCTACAGCCACCTAATCTTCTATAAGAGAGCTAAAAAAAAAAAAAAAAAGAATGGAAGAAAGACAGCCTCTTCGGTAAATGGTGCTGGCAAAATTAAATATCTGTAGAAAAATAAAGCTAGATCTTTATATATCACCCTGCACCAGAATCAAACCCAAATGGATCAAAGACCTCAAAGTCAAAGCAGACTCCCTGAAAACATTACAGGAAGAAATAGGAGAAACTCTAAGGCTCCTTGGCACAGGCTGAAATTTTCTTAATAAAGACCCAGATACAAATCAAAGAAAAGGTTGGACAAATGGGATTGCATGAAATTGCACAGCTTCTGCATGGCAAAGGCCATAGCTAGCAAGATCAATAGCCCTCAGATTGGGAGAAGATCTTCACTAGCCATGCAATGGACAAGGGTCTCATATCTAAAATATACTTGGAACTCAAAAAATTAAATCTCCCAACAATAAATTCTCAAAGAAACAACCGCTCGAATAGTAAGTGGGCTAAAGACTTAAAGAGAGACTTCTCTGAAGAGGAAATAAGAATGGCCAATAGACACATGAAGAAATGCTCAGCTTCTCTAGCCATAAAAGAAATGCAAATCAAAACAACATTGGGATTCCACCTCACCCCAGTTAGAATGGTTATAATCAAGAATCTAATAACAACAGATGCTGGAGGGGATATGGCCAAAAGGGAACCCTACTGCATTGTCGGTGGGAGTGTAAACTTGTTCAACCACTTTGGAAACCAGTATGGAGGTTCCTCAAAAGACTCCACATAGAGCTCCCCTATGACCCAGAAATCCCACTTTTGGGCATTTACCCAAATGATCACAAACAAGGCCATAGTAAGCTACCAGCACAACTATGTTTATCATAGCATTATTCACCACAGCTAAGATATGGAACCAACCCAGATGCCCCTCAGTAGATGAATGGATCAAGAAAATGTGGTATATACACACAATGGAATTCTATGCCTCCATCAGAAAGAATGACATTGCCCCATTTTTTTAAGAAATGAAAAGACTTGGAAAAATTATATTAAGTGAAGTAAGGCAGGCGCAAAGAAACATAGGTCCCATGGTTTCCCTCATTTGCAATAACCAGTACATGTGTAGGACAAGTAGAAGAGTTCAAAAGCCATATACATATGACCATAATAAGATGATGCTAAGTAAAATGAACCCCAAGATAGGGACACAAGAGGTTTTATGTTGCTGTCGTTTTTAATGTACTTATAATGTACTGTGTGATTTTTTTTTTTTGTTTCTTTTTATGTTATTCCCCATGGTATAACCTCTGTTTTTACTGTATTTGATGCTGGTCCCCTGCATCTTGTATATACATTTTTCTAGTTTGGGGAGGGGAAGGGAAATAACAAAATGCTTAAATAGGGATACAGGTTGACTCATTGTAACAATGAGATGTACAAGACACTATGTTGAAAACAAACTTTACAACTTGGGTGGGGGGGAGGTAAGGGATGGTAGGGGAAAAACAAGGAGGAGTAACAACGCTTGACAGAAAGTGTACTCATTACTTACTCATGTAACTGCAACCCCTACAGAATCTTTACAATAAAAAAATATATATTAAAAAAAAATCTTTCCAGCCAGGCGCTGGTGGCTCACGCCTATAATCCTAGCTACTCAGGAGGCTGAGATCTGAGGATCGCAGTTCAAAGCCAGCCCGGGCAGGAGAGACCATGAGACTCCTATCTCCAATAAACCACCAGAAAACCAGAAGTGGCGCTGTAGCTCAAGTGGTAGAGCGCTTGCCTTGAGCTGAAGAGCTGAGGGACAACGCCCAGGCCCAGAGTTCAAGCCCTACAACCGACCAAAAAAAACAAACAAAAAACCTTTCCATATCTTGGCCTGCCACTGTCCCATGCCTAAGTATTTTCAGATACAAGGAATTCAGTTAACTACTTTTTTTTCTTGTCAAATATACTTTCTATTGCTGTTGTAACAAACTGTCTCAAATTCAATGGTTTTAAAACATTAACTGATTTTGTACTTTAGCAGACCAGAAATTCAACTCAGATCTCACCAGACTAAGACTGATGTATTGAATTGACTGGCAGAGCTGTGCTTCCTGCTGGAGATTCTAGGGAGGAATCTGTTAATCAATCACCTCTTTCAGTTTCTAAGGACCACCCATATTCCTCGTCCATAGTCCCTGCCTTCATTTTTGAAGTAAGATGTCTTCCATTTGCCTCCTTCTTCCATTTTATAAAAACCTGCTGACAACACTAGACTCATTCAGATAATGTAAGATATACTTCCACCTGTGGATTACCACCCTTAACTTCCTTTTGCTATGTAATATGACACAGTTATAGATAGCATGGATTCAATGACATCTCTGAGGAGCCATCATTCTGCCTACCTCACCTTAATTTGAGAATATTGGGAAACACTATTAGTTTCCCAGCTTCCACCTAGATCCTCTGAAGTGACAGACCTAAGAACATTCCTAATGTAAAGTTATTCTGTAATTCTCTCCCACTTCCTCCTTGAGTTGAGGTATCCTCTCCTTACCCAGAGGGCTGCTTCTAAGTTCAGGATGTTTCCAAGGAGTCAAGTTCTGCATATGTTTTCATTAAGCCTTATTATACTGCTTTCAGCCTCTCACTCAATCTCATTCAGACATTTGTGGGTACTGCCTCTTCTCTGTCATCACCTTATTACAGACATGTGACTGACAGCATGAACAACAGAGTTTCATTTTTTTGTCTTTAAACACAGGGAATGAAATTGTGTCCCAAAGTCACTGTGGTGAGGAAAGGAGATAATGTATAGAAAACTCTTTTGTAGCATGTTATGGAAATGACAGCTGTTAATAATGTCAACAATCACTCCTATTAACCTGTCAATTTTGGATACTGGCCAGGACAGAGCCAAGTCCCATTCATGGAGACCTTCCCAGAGTAGACACAGTGGTTTGTAATCACCAAATGTAAAGACTGTCACAACCAAGCCAGGCTTAGCCCCAACTCTCATGTGTCTGTGGCCAGACACAAGCACTGGATTTTTCAAACAGAAAAACAAGAAGGGCAACCAATACACATTAACCAATGTGTATTCGGTGAATTAAAGACTGTATTTGTGGGCAGATCTATTTGCAAGTAAATCCTAAAAACATAGTGGAAGCATAGGCAGGTTTCAAAGACAGGGGCAAGGAACTGGACTGTGTCAAAAAGCACAGAAACAAAAGAAGCATCATCAAAAAGTTCCAGATTATTGCCTAAATCATCTTTCTTTTACACTCATTACTTCACAACTTCCAGAGAAGATTTGGGATTTGGCTTCTCCTCTGTGTCCTTTCAGTCAATAATCCTGTTCATTTAAGAATGTGCTCCATGGAAGTGGCGCTGTAGCTCAAGTGGTAGAGTGCTCGCCTTGAGCTAAAGAGCTGAGGGACAGCACTCAGGCCCAGAGTTCAAGCCCCACGACCGACAAAAAAAAAAAAAAACAAGAATGTGCTCCAAGCCGGGCGCTGGTGGCTCACGCCTATAATCCTAGCTACTCAGGAGACTGAGATCTGAGGATCGAGGTTCAAAGCCAGCCCGGGCAGGAAAGACCGTGAGACTCCTATCTCCAATAAACCACCAGAAAACCGGAAGTGGCGCTGTAGCTCAAGTGGTAGAGTGCTTGCCTTGAGCTGAAGAGCTGAGGGACAGCACTCAGACCCAGAGTCAAGCCCCACGACCGACAAAAAAAAAAAAAAAAAAAGAATGTGCTCCATATTATATACCATAGCTAAGATATGGGACCAACCCAGATGCCCTCAGTAGATGAATGGATCAAGAAAATGTGATACACACACACACACACACTGGAATTCTATGCCTCCATCAGAAAGAATGACATCACCCCATTTGTTAGGAAATGCAAAGGACTTGCAAAAAATTATACTAAGTGAAGTAAGCCAGGCCCAAAGAAACATAGGTCCCATGGTTTCCCTTATTTGCAACAACTAGTATATGTCGGGGACAAGCAGAAAAGGTCAAAAGCTATGTATATATGACCAGATAAGATGATGTTAAGCAAAATGAACCCTAAGATAGGGACACAAGTGGTTTTCTTGCTTGCTATTGTTTCTAACATATTTATAATGTACCATGTGATTTTTTTTCTGTTTCTTTGTATGTTCCTACCCCATGGTATAACCAACCCTTTTTCACTGCATTTGATGTTGGTGCCCTGAATCTTGCATATACATTTTTCTAATTTGGGGAGGGGAAGGGAAAAAACAAAATGCTTAAATAGGGATACAAGTTGACCCACTGTAACATTGAGATGCACAAGACACTATGGTGAAAAATGAACTTTACAATTTAGGTTAGAGCAGTGTATAGTTGTGGAGGTGGAAGGGAAGGGATGGTAGGGGAAAAACAAAGGAGGAGTTAACAATGCTCGAGAGAAAATGTAACTGTAACCCCTCTGTACAGTATTTTTACAATAAAAAATGTAGAAAGAAATGAAGAAAGGAAGGAATGAAAGAAGGAAGGAAGGAAGGAAGGAAGGAAGGAAGGAAGGAAGGAAGGAAGGAAGGAAGGAAGGAAGGAAGGAAGGAACAATGTGCTCCAGGCCCAGCACTGGTAGCTCATGCCTGTAATCCTAGCTACTCAGGATGCTGAGTTCTGAGCTTCATGACTGCAAAATTCCCAGCCTCTGGAGATATGGCTGCAAGGGCAGAAGGATCAGAAGTAAAAGCCAAAGTTCCCAGTAAAGGCTAGGAGTGTACTGTTCACACACAACAGAATTAGGATAACTATTTGCCACTGGGGAAAAGCTTGCTAGACAAAGTGAGGCAGATAATCCCTGTATAGCAGGAGGAAGACAGGGAATACAGGGTCAGGAGCAGGCTGCAGACACACTCCCTTCCTACCTATCTTGCTCTTCTACCCAGGACTGTCCCCTACAAGAGATGATATAATAGGCCCTGATAGATCAAGGAGACCAGTGTTTTCAAACCGCCACTTTGAACCTCTCTTCTGCATCCTCTCTGAGCCATGATCAAAGGACCAAGATTTCAAATTGTGAAGCAATTTTTTCCAATGGCAGCATCTGGCTGCTTGGCAGGCAGCATTGGGAGCTGGGCCCTGCTGTGGGCGGCTGTCCAGGCCTGCCACATGGTGAAGATGGGCCAAGCAGGGCTCACCACGCGGGCCTTGCAGCTGCTCCTGCAGGCGCCGAAGGACAATTGCTCTGTACTGGGCAGTGAGCTGTCAGGCCAAAGGGCCTTAGGAGACAGTACCGATCTGGGGGGTCTGGAGAAAGCTGGCAGACCTTAAGCCCTCCCAGTCTGCCTTATTTGCATGCATCTGTACCTTGGTCCAGCCCCTTGAAGCCAGCCCACAGACCATCAGAGCCTGGATAGAGGAGGCTAGGGTGATGCTGGACACCTCCCCAGCTAGACAACCGCCTTGGGGAAGTAAGGAAGCTGCCCTTAGGGAAGTGGGTCTCTAAGCACACTCATTCACTTTGTTCAGTTGAGCCATTGTACCAGGGTCCAACACAAGGGACAGCAGATGCAGCTCTCTGGCCACAGCTGTTTTAAATAAGAATAATAGGAATAAACTCAGCCAGCCCAGCTCTTCCAGTTACTTCCCACTAATTATGGCATATATTTACATCTACAAAATAGATGATTTTTAAAAACACTACCAAGGGTCCCTTTATTGTGCAGATTGGCATGCCTATTTGAATTTCATAAACATTTAGTACTTCAAAGAATCTTAAAAGCTTGCTCTAATTACAATAGGCACAGTTTGAAAGGCTGCCTGTTTGCATTGCAAATTCCTACCAATACCAGCATTCATAAAAAAAATCAATTAATATCACTCATACAACTTCAGGTACCACCACAGGCCCCAGCACTTTAGCAGCTGGGATAAAAGCATCAAGGTCTCAACCCCAAGAACAAAGCTGTCTCTTAGGGTCAGTCCTTTCCAACTGAGAACTTAATGAGTCCCCAGTACCCAGCTGAGTTGGCCCAGACCAATCTACCTTCATCAGGTGTGTGAACACTTCTCCAGACATCCCCTTTCCCAGGAAATAGGACCTTTCTCTGGCTTGGATTTCTTGTGCATGAAATGTCTTTCTTAGAACAAAAACTATCACCCCCCAAAGCTACCAATTACATACAGTTAAGTAACAATTATATGTAAATAAGATACAAACCACCCAATAAAATTTGAATTTCAAATAAATAGTATCTTAATACATGTATGTCCCCAAAGACTCCATGGGACACTGGTCATGTGAACATCCAAAAAAGTGTTTACTTGCAATTTAAATTTAACTGGACAGTCTCAGTTTTAGCTGCTAACTCAGACAACTACTAACAAGCCATTTTTATCAAAAAGAAAGAATAATAGGACTTTACCCTCATATTCTGACTACTGCAATAAACCTCTTACACCAAAGATATAAACTGAGGGAAAAATGAAGGTGCATAGCAATATATGGAGTTGTTTGTATTGCTTTTCAAAGTAAACACAAAGTATGTACTTTTGTGCATACAATGTTCACAGATACATATTAAAAAAATCTGGAAGGATACATCCGATATCCTGGGATTTGGCTGACAAGTATGTGTCAGGATCTCATTTTTTATTCTGACAATTCTGTATTACTTGTGAAATTTATAAAGTTAAAATGAGGGTGACATGAGTATAGGAAGTATCTTAGATCTCCACCAGAACAGGGAGAGGTTGACATCCTTATGACCCTAAGTCTAGGCATCACCTTTAAACAACTAGCCAAGATCCCATATGTGTCCAGGTAACCCACTTATACCTTGCAAAATTGAGTCTGAAAATAATAAGCAGCCTTGGGGCTGGGAAGGTGGCTCAGTGGTAGAGTGCTTGCCTTGCATGCATGAGGCTCTGGGTTCTATTCCTCAGCACCACATAAGCAGAAAAAGCCAGAAGTGGCACTATGGCTCAAGTGGTTGAGTGCTAGCCTTGAGCTGAAGAGCCCAGGGACAGCGTCCAGGCCCAGAGTTCAAGGCCCACAACTGACCAATAATAATAATAATAATAATAATAATAATAATAATAAATAATACGCAGCCCTTCACCATCACCCCCATCACTTCTTTTCCTGGCTTTTTTCCAAGTGCAGTGCAGCAGGTGCGGAGAGAAGCCAATAGAGCAAGTGCTGGGAAGGGAATGTGTGCCCTCTTCTTTCTCCTGGACCTCTGCTTAGCAGCTGCTTTTAGAGAACAGTGGCTCCATATGGAATCAGGGCAGGGAGCACAGTTTACATATCCACACATAAGAAAGGGGCCCAACACCCCACTGATCTGGGTTTTATTAGCAATCACGGAGCCAAATGACCCAAAAGAGAAAGCATTTCACAGGAACATATGCTAGCAGCGTTCTTTTAGAGACTACCTGAATGTACTGAGGGGTTTGAGATACTATCAGGTGGTAAAAGGTTAAGGGAAAAGCAGAATGAGCTTCTTTGCCCTTTTCTCAAACTGATCTGTGCTTTTGAAACCTTTCCTATTTGTTCCATGCAGGAGATTTAAGAAAGACCTTTTACAGTGAGTGCCCTGAGACCCATATGTCTCACCCTTCTCCCTGCAGCAGTGATCTTGTGCTATCTCCATGTAGTCAGCCCGGCCTGCACAAGTATGTTTCCCCTTAAATTCTTTCTCAAGACTTCCTCAGCTGACCAAATTTTTTCAATATTCAGTATTGAGATGTCCTATCTTTGGTGATGGCACTAAGAGTACTAACTTGTGTGCTTCCACAAGGCCCTCTAGCCACATTCCATCGTAAGTCCTACCCATGGCATTGTCATTTATGGACCTGTACATCCGTCATCCTCTGTAGAACACGAGGTCTGCAAGCCAGGACCTGGGTCTATTTTCCAGGATGAGGAAGCCAACAAAAGATTTCCTGTAAGTTAAGTCTTGAGGACTTGTCCTTCTATAAATCCTTCAAGAGGTTTATGTCCTAACTCAGTGGCAGTAAGCCTGATAATAGCAATTTATCCATGACTATTAACTAAATGGAATTAATTTCTTAGCCAACTGATTTAAAAAAATCTAAGAATCTGTGCTACCCATTACACTGATGGGCAAATAAAAGCCATAAAATCTCTTTCCTATGGGGCCGGAGGGTGAGGGGGCTGTAAAATTTAGGACTAATACTAAATAACTGACCTTACAAAAAAGAGCTAAAAAGCTCCTGGTATTTTTCTTATAAAATCAGATGCTTCCCTGATTCCTGTGCATGGAAGAATAGATCTTGCCTAAGGAAAGGAAGATTATTCCAAAATATGACCCTGGGATCATATAGCCATAGTCGAAGACAATGAAAGATGTAGAGACACCTCTAGAGTAATATGGTGCTATTTCTTCCTAACCCTTCTTCCATTTAAATCACTGTCAGGATTAACAATTAACTTCAGAACTCATTTTGAGGTGAGATAAGTGAAGAGAAATGGAAAACTTGAGCTGAAAGCCCTTTCTTACTGATAGCTAAAACATGTGGGAGCAAATGATTCCATGATGTACCCGCCTTCTATGAAGTGCAACAGAGACAGCTGGTTCTAAATGATAGACTCAATCCTAAAATTCCAACCTAAACCATGAAATTGGCTCGAAACTAGAAACCGGCTGAAACTCCACAGAGAGTGGAGGGGGTCCTTCTGTCATTCTATTGTGTGCCCCCTGTCTTTTCTTTAAATAAAACCCAGTTGTTTTATTTGCAGTGACTGTCATTTTGCTGAACAAATGTGATTTCATTCCTACAAAGATAAAAGCATCTTCTAGAGGCTGCCAGAAAAGTTGGTTCTCCTTTCTCTGTTTCATAAAATTTTCTCTCATCTGTTGGAGTTAAAACTAACCTGCTTTTTATTTGTTGAAAAAACAATAAGTAAGCAAAGTGACAATAAACATACTGTTAATATCATGGTGGAAGTCGGGCATTGGTGGCTCATGCCTATAATCCTAGCTACTCAGGAGGCTGAGATCTGAGGACTGCAGTTCAAAGTCAGCCCGGGCAGGAAAGTCCATGAGACTCTCATCTCCAATTAAGCACCAGAAAACCGGAAGTGGTGCTGTGGCTCAAGTGGTAGAGAGTTTGCCTTGAGCTGAAGAGCTTAGGGACAATCCCCAGGCCCAGAGTTCAAGCCCCATGACCAACCTCGCCCCAAATATATGTAATGGTGGATAATCACAAGATTATAAAAAAGAATAATTAATAACTACAGGATAATGTCATAATTTCTAGTTTCTCAGACATAAGCATTTAATAATTATTTGAAAGAAAAATAATACAGTTTAAATTTGGTAATAATCTGATAAGATCTACATCTATACAACTTAATTTTTATTGTTATATTCTTCTTAGTGTGTGGGAGGAGAGGGAAGTAATAAAGTTTGAACTCAAAGCCTCATGCTTGCTAGCCTGGCATTCTACCACTTAAGTCATGACTTTAGCTCTGCTTTTTTTGCTGGTTATTTTTTGGATGGGGAACCTAATGAATTATCTGCCTAGCCTGGCCTCAAACTATGATCCTCCAGATCTCAACCTCCTGCTAGACTACAGGCATACCAATGCTCAGCTTCTCACACCATTGAGACCCAAGGAACTCTGAGGGTTACATAATACAATGTGTCTATGCTAGCATCCTTGGTTCTATCATTCACTTGTGTTTTGGGGGGGGGGGGGGTCTGTATCATGCATACTAGTCAGAATGTTCCACCCCCAAAGCAGCAAGTGACTCTATTCAGCTCACTGCATTCTAAGTACCTCAAAGTGCCAACTGACAAAGCTGAGATGTGTGAATATATGTCTGGGTGCTTCAGGTAGCACTTGGTATTTCTTCCTTGGCAAAGTTCTCACTTATGCTAGCCCTACTGAATCCAAGTTGGTGGGGCAGACACTCTGAAAACAGAATGTCAGGATCAAATGAGCAAATTAAAAGTCTGATTTTGACAACCTAGAGATTTCAAGCATTTTGATAAAGGCAAAAAGGAGGAGAGGAGAAGAAAGAGGCTGGGTATAGAGTCTTTGTTATAATTTACTGAATCATACAAAAAATTAAAAAATATGCTAATCAAATTGAAAATACAGATGATATCTCAAAGGGAGTGTTAAAACTATTTATGCATCATCCACTGGATGCACCTGCTGATATCCAAGGATGGACATCTTAATGCAATTTGTTCTAAGTCATTAGAGGAGCAATGAGATCCCAAATTGCAAACCTAATTTAAATTGCCTTCTCTCCTTTATTTCACACAGTTATGACTGAATTTCCTTGCAAAGGTTAAGTACTCCAACAATTATGCTGAAGGAGTGCTGTTTTCTATCATATTCATAGAAGAGTTCAATTTTAATCCTGTAAACCTTAATTTGATAAGAAGCTGATCTGAGAGCAACTGTGTCTAAATGTGCTCATCACACACCCATCCACACTGTCTACTTATCTGTAATCTTAACCTCATTATATGGAGGTTCACTGATAGCATTTATTAAAATCATCCACTGAGTAAAATGGGTAATTTTGGAAGCAAAAAAATGGAAAAACTTTCTAAGTACTCTCCATTCCAATTTATCTGGAAAAAAGAAAACCTAATTAGAAGAAATCTTATTATCGTTAAAGACACCATCTAATTTGAAAATACAGAATATAATTTTTTTATCAATCTTATAATCTCTAATTAGTTTCTAATTGACTTGAATAATCAACTTCATTTTACATCTTTTATAATTGTGGCTCTAAGGTTTTCTGATCTTAGGACATTTTTACAGGCTCATTTCAGAGGGTTTTTGTTTATTGAAGGTGTGTATCTATCTGTATTTTCTGAACTGGAAATTAAAGTTGAGAAAAAAAGCTAAAATATTTATCATACTGTTTAAAATAACTTCAAAAATAGTAAGGCCAATATATGCAAATATATATATCTTTAAAAAATTAAGTATGCATATATATTTTTTTTGGTGGGGGAGGGGGGAATCTGTCATGAGGCCTGAAATCAGGGCCTTTAGCTCTTTTGCTCAAGGTTAGCTAGCACTCTACCACTTTGAGCCACAGTGCCACTTCCAGTTTTTGAGTATTTAACTGGAGATAAGAGTCTCACAGGGACTTTTCTGCCTGGGCTGGCTTTGAACCATGATCATCAGATCTCAGCCTCCTGAGTAGTAGGATTATAGGTGTGAGCCACCTGCTGCATGCTTTTTTTTTTTTTTTTTTTAAAGAGTGAGAAAGCCGGGCAGGAAAATCTGTGAGACTCTTATCTCCATATGCAATCAGAAAACTGGAAGTGGTGCTGTGGCTCAAGTGGTAAAGTGCTGGACTTAAGCTGAAGAGCTCAGGGACAGCACCCAGGCCCAGAGTTCAAGTCCCATGACAGAGAGAGAGAGAGAGAGAGAGAGAGAGAAAGTGCTCACTACAAAAAGTAGAAAGTGCTGTTCTACATTGAGTAACACACTCTTCAGATAATTGTGCTCATTTTCTTTCATAAAAAAAGTCTACAAGTCATGCTTTCCACAAGTGGGCTGTAGTGTAGAATTTGAAAGTATATCAACCAGCTTTTCATTCTTTGCTATATTAAAATTCATCAGTCTATCTGACACAATATCATCTTATATTACTTAATACCACCTTCAATCTCATCAGAAAAGTCTTTAACTATCAGGAAGTTCACCAAGATGAAGACAAATTTCTCCAATTTTAATTTTCCTTTGCAAGCTCAAATTTTATCTTTAGTGGAAAATAATGTCAGTTGTCCTCTATAATGAGACAGGCTCATCGTGTTCATTTCCAATATGTATTCTAGGTTTATGGCATTATCAAGGTCACAAAGGATACTCTTGGCTTAACTTGTTCTCTTTTCTAAAATGTAGGTGCATTTCAGCAACAGAGCCATATTCTTAGTAAGAAGGTGCTAGCAGTTTTATTGCACTTCTTTTGTGAATATCAGCAGAGGGCAAAAAAAAAAAAAAAAAAAGCAATCATATCTCAGTTTTGTAATAAGTTTGACCTTGCCAATCCATTGAAAGGATACCAAGAAACCTGTTAAAGATTCATTGTTACCATGGAATAACAGATCTCTCATACACCACTCAAACCATTAGAAGGCAGCCACCAGTTTAGAAAAGTACCAATATTGCTTTTGTAGGCTGTACACATGCATTACCAATTTCATACCCATTAATGTAAAAAGATTGCTAGCTTTATTCAACTCCCAAAAGGAAAAAACATGAAAAATGAAATTGAGTTACCATGGAAAGATGGAGAATCTAAACAAATTTGATATGCAAATTCCACCAAAGAATTTAAATCATGAGTTTTTCTAATCCACTCATGTACTCCCACATTTTCTCTTTACTTGTTTTGTACAGCTATGGAGTCTTAAATTGACAAACTATGCAGGATCCACAGGGTGCTAAACAGGTGGGAAACAGAAAGCATATTAAGGTTGGACAGATCTCATTTCAAGTCCCAGGTTCCCAACCTCCAGGTTGCCCATCCTTTTTGTCATCTTTGAGCCTGCTTTCCTAGTTGGACAGAAGGCAAATTCCACTTAAACTTTAAGCGCTAGATGTGATGCATGCAAAGTATCCAGGCCCACAGCAGGCAGGCAGTAAATGGAATTTACTCTATGACTAAGGTCGCCTGGGAGCAGTTGGAGTCCAGAGGGCAGAGAACACACATCCAAATAATTATGGCCCAGCATGGGAACTGATTAGCCACAAAAATGCAATGGGACTAAAAGAAAAATCAATGGTCTGCTTAAGTGAGGAGGGTGCTACAACAAGAAGGAGCTGGTTATCAGACCAGGAAAAGGGAAATGAAAAGAAAGAGGTTGGGGCATAGAACAGACAAGTGGATAGAGGGACCTGGCCAAATTCAAGAAAACAGCACACTGGAGCCAGGTCAATTAGGGCCTTGAATGACATGTCAAAGGACATTTAAAACTATTTTCTTTTTATTCTTGTCAAAGTTTTGTTATAAACTCTCAGTGCTAGTGAGTTATCTAGCCTCCTGTGACTAGCAAACCCCTAATATGTGCCCATATTGACCTATGCCTACGCAGACCCATTAGTAGTAGACAGCATTAGTAGTTCTCTAGCCCATGCTTGCCTCGAGAAGGGACAGCAAAGCCCCAGCAGCCTGAAGGACTGGCTCATATCTTATTAAACAGCAATGGAGTTTTCACTTAACAATCCATCTTGTACATTTCTTTGATACTTAAAAATTCTTAAGGCACATAACTTCATCCAAAGCTTGCTTGCCAATGAAATTTATAGGTCATATTGCTCAATGGGGTGAAAGGAAGCATACAGGGAATAGGGTCCCATGGTTTCCATTGTGGCTTCAGCTATCTGAGTCACAGCATGAATAAACTCTGAAGCTCAAAGAGACCAATTGTCCCTCCTGCCCTTTGGCAGACTGCAATGCTGTCAAGATGTGCAAGGCCAGTATGAGTACAGCTCCATGGGTACAAGCTTTTTATCCTTTGGAAAGTTTGCAGAAAAACACAAAGGTGTAGTTAGTGTGAACCTATCACTAGCAGGGCTGCACTGTACTCACAAATAAGACACAATTGCTTTTGTACAAATCAGAGAAATCAAGTAGTATCTTACTCACCCAGAATTTTACAAGGAAGAAGGCATTTTGAGGGCCCTTTCCAAATAGTTCCTTTAAGCCACCTTTCTTTTCAGGAAATTTGTCATAAATCTGACGAATGTCCACTGATTCAAGCAATGGGTCACTGTAAGAATGGTTGGCATGCCCAATGTGCACGAAGAGGTGTTTGTTGTACTGTAAGAAAACCAGAGACATTACCATTACAAATGCTTTGGCCAAGCAAGGACTCACCTGTCATGAACACGATAATAAGCAATAATCTTGATGTCTAGAACAAGACAGAAGAGGAACTATGCCTTTGAAAAGATGAGAATGTTAAGAAAAGCCATTAGAGCTTGGGGGTCAAAACAATCATTACATTTTACTTACAAGGTCTCTCAGCAAATTATGAGAGATTTTTGCAGAGATAGCAATAAGCAAAATAAGTGCCAAACTACCAAATCAAGAAATAATTCTGATTCTCAGTTTTACCTGTCAATTTCAACTTTGAATGACAGTAACTGTTTGGAGCTCACTTTTCACATCATAAACCCAATGAGAAATATGTGTAGTTGGCTAATGATATGACTCAGTATGCATTTCTAGTACCAGTCCCCCCAAACAGCTGTGGAGACACAGTGGTCTAAGCAATAGTACCCACTTCCTTCTTCCAACAAGAGTAACAGTCTCCAGTCACCTTAGTAACTCAGTAACATCCATCTAAACTTCTGTGTTAATGGCTAATCAGTATATGATGCCAATGCAAAGTTAGATTTGGGTACAGAACACAGAGAGGGCTTACAACGCCATATATGGACATGTTCAAAAGAAGAACACAAGTCACTCATCCACAAACAAGAACCTCAAACTTAAGTTAGCCATTTAACTTACAAAGGACACCCTTTCATTCCCTTTCTTTGTGATAAAATATGACAAATGGACCAACAATGGATTGTGTCCAAATCAACAGGTCTCAACCCAGGCTGCATCCTGATGAGCGCATCATCAAAGCCTGGTCCTCGTTCAGGCTAAACTCAAATCTCTAAGAATGAGGCAAGGCATCAATAATCGTTTTCCTTCAATGAATTCCAATATGCAGCCAAGTTTGAGATCTAGAAATTATACTCCAGTCTTTCCATTTCTACCTCTCCCAACAGTAACCATCAATGAAATTAATACAAAGAAACAAACAAATCTAAGGGACAAGAGCTGAGAGTGCTCAGAACCCAATAGGACTCATAATACAAGCCTGTATCCCTTCTTATCTAGCAGTCCATTCTCAAGTAGGCACCGCTCAAGTTTCCACATTTAAGTCAGAAGTGTGCCATCTATTATCTTTCTGAATTCTTTTTTTTTGGGGGGGAGGGGTGTGTGAATATGAAAATCTTTGTTTTTTGTTGTTATTATAAAGGTGATGCACCAAAAAGGATTACAGTTGTATAAGTCAAGTAAAGAGAGTCTACTTCTTTTTGACAATGTCACTCCTTCTCTCACTCTCTCCCAGTTTTTCCCTCCCATCCTACCCACAAGTTGTGTAGTTCATTTTCAACAGTGTCTAGTGAGTACCACTGCTGTACCCTTCTGAATTTTAATCTTATAGAACACCTCAAATAACAGAAGGTTCAGTCAAAGTTGCCTCTAAGACTCAATATTGGTTAAGATTGTGGGGTCTAGACTCAAGACTGCTTAAGTAAAAGACTCCGCCCACCTAAAATTAGCTATGACAGCAGGTAAATTTCTCCATTGTCTCTACAATGGAGGCAACGATGCATCTATTTTATAGGATTGTTACAGGGTTTAAATAAGAAACTACATTAAGAATTATGAGGGAAGCTGGGTACTGGTGGCTCATACCTGTAATCCTAGCTACTCAGAAGGCTGAGATCTGAGGTTCACAGGCAAGAAAGTCATTGAGCAATTAACCACCAGAAAACCAGAAGTGGCACTGTGGCTAAAGTGGTAGAGCACTCCCCTTGAGCTGAAGAGCTGAGGGACAGTATCTAGGCCCAGAATTCAAGCCCCACGACCACCACCACCACCACCACCAACAACAACAAAAAATTATGAAGGATACTAGATATACTGAAGAGGAAGCATTTTTAAAAATTCCCTTTAAGACTCTGAGACAGTGTGTATCAGCTCATTAAAAAGTGCATTAAGAGCTGGGAGCCACTGGCTCATTCCTATAATTGTAGCTGAGGATCTCAGTTCAAAGACAGCCTGGGCAGAAAAGTCCATCAGCTTTTATCTCCAATAAAACACTAAGAAAAAGCTGGAGTGGCACTATGGCTTAAGTGGTAGAGTAAGAGCCTTGAGCAAAAGAAGCTCAGGGACAACACCCAGGCCCTGAGTTCAAGCCCCAGAACCAGGAAAAAAAAAAAAAAAGTGCATTAAAAGCATTATTTAGCTGGGCCCAGTGATTAATCCCAACTCCTTGGGAGGTAAGATTAAGGGATTACTGTTTCAATCCAGTTCCAGGCCAGTCCTGGCAAAAGAAGTTTTCAAGACTCCATCTCAAACAACTGTTGGGCATAGTGGTATGTGCCTATCATCCCCAGCTACAATGGAAAATGCAAGTAGGGGGATCAAGGTTCAAGCCATCCCAGGCTCAAGGCAAAACAGCCAATACAAAAAGCAGTTAGCAGTGTGCTTCAAGTGGTAGAATATCTCCTAGCAAGTGTGAGGCCCTGAGTGCAATCTCTAGTATTGCTTTAAGTCAATAAATAAATTGTACCACCACAAACAAATATTTTAAAACCTTGTTTCACAAATTCAATTAGTTATCAAGCCCCGTGAATACATATCCTGAGGAAATGCTGGTTTAAATTCATGATCTGCTAGCCATGCTATGACTTCCTAGCCACAATATAGAAAGGCAAGACACTGGATACCTCACTTGATACTCATAAATGGGAAGTGTAGCCAGGCCAGCATCTTTTAAATTTTAGAGTGATATTTTTATCAAGTATTCCAAGACCTGACTACGTTACAAGTGAAAAGAAAAAGGCTATCCAGTACGTATACGGAGCTAGCACTAGGACTAGATACCTGTCTGGTGGCTTCAGGGAAGACTGAGAACCTGTGATTCAATACAGAAGAGAGTGCCTGAGGTAGATATATATAAAGCCACGCAAAGCCATGTGCTATGGGGGTATGTTAGGTCTTTTTATAGATTTTTCTCAAGTGCTGCCACACCATCCTTTCAATTACAAGAAAAGACAAAGAAAGATACAAATGAGATACAGTCACAGCTATGAAGGAGTATCTAGTCTCAGTGGGAAAAAGGTAAAACAACAATAACAACAGAAATAATCACCCACCACATTAGGGGTATATCTCAAGTGACCTGCTTACACAGCAAGTTTGGGTTTTTTTGTTTTTTGTTTTGTGAGTTTTTTGTTTTGTTTTTTTTGTCAGTTGTGGGACTTGAACTCTAGGCCTGGGCACTGTCCATCAGATCTTGCATCTCAAGGCTAATACTCTATCACTTGAGCCACAGCGCCATGTCTAGTTTTCTGAGTGGTTTATTGGAGATAAGAGTCTCATGGACTTTCCTACCCAGGCTGTCTTTGAACCGAGAACCTCAGATCTCAGCCTCCTGAGTAGCTAGCATTACAGGCATGAGCCACTGGCGTCCAGCAACACAACAAGTTTTTTGTTGTTGTTTTGGGTCCTGTCGTGGGCCTGAACTCTGGGCCTGGGCGCTGTCCCTCAGCTCTTCAGCTCAAGGCTAGCGCTCTACCACTTGAGCCACAGTGCCACATCCAGCCCTTTTTTTTTCTGCTTATGTGGTGCTGAGGAATAGAAGCCAGGGCCTCATGCATGCAAGGCAAGCGCTCTACCACTGAGCTACCTTCCCAGCCCCACAACAAGTTTTGAACCCTAAGTTTCAAACCCCAATAACACACATACACACATATATACAAAGTTGGAGCCCAGACACTCAGAAATGCAAAGGTGCATGTGGGAGTCAAGGGCAAAAGACAGATGCTGTCTTACTTTTATTAATAACCTATGCTTAGCTAAGCACTGGTAGTGGCTCATGCCTGTAATCCGAGCCTGCTCAGGAGTCTGAGATCTGAGGACCAGGGTTCAAAGTTAGCCTGGGCAGAAAAGCCCTCATGAGACTTTTATCTCTAATTAACTACTCAAAAACCAGAAATAGTGCTGTGGTTGGAAGTGGTAGAACACTATCCTTGAGCAAAAGAGCTCAGGGACAGTGCTCAGGCCTTGAGTTCAAGCCCCTTAACCAACAAATAAACAAACAAACAAACAAAAAACTCTGTGTTTAGAGCTAACTCCTCACCACACCCAGTTCTGGGAGTTCTATCAGTTGTGTTGCCTCTTGTAGGCAGTGAGTTTATGGGAAAGAATAGATCCCAGTACAGTCACATGAAACTTGTGAATTGAATCCAAGATCCCAGTATTCCCAGTACTTCTGCTCACCAATTGGGCTAGGACAGAGAAACAGTGAAGCCAAGAAGCCATGAAATCTTCTTGTTTTTAACACTGAAGTCTCCCTGCCCTTTACTGTTGGAACTCAGGGACCCTGGCTCCGACCAGTCCTTGTCAAGATGTCAGGAAGGAGAACCAGAAATAAATTTTACTATACTTAAACAGGACCAAGTAGGTAGAGCTGAAAAACACAATTATGAGAACACAAAATGAAAATTCTGGAGCCAGACCTAAACTTTAAGGTTTTTCATACATACTACGGGGATACAATACCTGTTAAACAGAATGGCTCTGAAGATTAGAAGAATAACACGTACATGGTACTTGGCACAGAGTCTGGCAGAAAGGGAACATTTGATGAACTATATCTGCTAACATTACTATAGCAATGGTTATTATCATGTGAGATTAACTAGATCCTGGGGTAGAAACAAAAGAGTATTCCTGCTTTAGATATCCCACTTGTCTAGCAGGGAAAAAATAAACATGAATGGGCCAAGTGCAGGAAACAATTGTAAAACTATAAGCCGGTTCAAATCCTTGATTATAGCCCCCATATCCAGCTGCTTGGGCAGATTTCTCACCTGCATTGAAGGAAGGACCAGCACTCATGTCCACAGGGTGCTGTGAGCTATATGCATTTAATATGTGTGATCTCAGGTAATCCTAGCAATAGTAGATTTTATTGAGATCACTTTACAGATGGGGAAATCGGAGCTTAGAGGTTAACTGAGCTGCCTAAGTTCACACATCCAGGAATAGTCCTGGAGTTAAGAATACAACTTCCTGAGTTCAAGCCCCAGGACTGGCAAAAAAAAAAAAAAAAGAATACAACTTCCATCTGTCAACACCATAGCCTTTAAAATATACTACAAACACCAACCACACCATCCTCCAAAAGAAAATGTCTAAGCCCTTCCAACTCTGTTTGGTCATTTTTTTCTGAAAGCTCATTAGAGAAAAAGAAGAAAAACAGTATTTCCAAAATCCTATGAAATTAATTAGAATTCGAGAAGCATAATAAATCACAAATGCTTCAGACAGCCCTCTAAGGTTTTCTATTTGTGGGATATTACTTCTGTGCCCAATTGGTGAATAAAACAAAAGTAAAAACAAAACACAAAGACAAGGAGCAGGTTATCTTTGCCATAGGAGACAGGCACTGTCACTGCAAGACTGATGACCTGAAACCAAATCCTGACCATAAGCATTGGAAGAGCTTTCTTCCTGCCAAGAAGTGACTTTGCTTCTAAGAATACAAAGGACTAAAGAAGGTATCCTGGAGACCACATCACTGAAACAAACAGATCCTGCTTTCCCCTTAATTCAACTTGGATAGGTCAAGAATCTCTCTGCCCCAAAATCTAGAAAATTAAAAAGAAGAAATCTACCTGCTATGTTTGGAGTTCAAGTAGTAATTAAAAATCTAAAATCATACCACTTTTTGTAAAGAAAGAAGGGTACAGTAGACTACTTACCTCCCTCTTTCTCAAACAAATCCTATTTTTCTCTCTAGTAATGGTTCTTTCCTCAAAACCAACAGTGGTACAAAGAAACAAAAAAGGGCCAATCCTGTTCTGAAGGACAGAAAACAAATACTTACAAAACAAGTATTTGCATTTGGAGTAATATGTGAACAGAAACGGTCAAACGTCAATGAGTCACTTGTATCAAAGCCCAAGACTAGATTTCTCAATATCCCAAAGATGCTAAACTTCTACTCATTCAGTCTCCTGGGTACAACTGATCATCAACACATCAAGTGCAACAAGGGACCTACTCTGCACATTTCTTTGATAGATTTTAATCAAACAACCAAAATACCTGTCATCTATTATAAGCCAGATACTGTGCTAGGCAGAGGAAATCCATAAGCTAACACTACAGGGGACCCTACAATGTGATTGTGTACAGGTAGGCTATTGTGTCTATGGTCAGAATCATACACTACCCATATACAGTTTCCTTGATCCCTATGGAAAAGAGGACATCAAAGAGCCAGTTCCATCTCTGCTCCACATCACATAACTGAAATCCACATTTACCTCCTCATTCAGTAAGAATTAGTAGGCAATATTGCCATAATGATAAATGTTTTATATTATTTTATAGTATACTACCATATGTATTAAAATTATTTACATTAATGTTATTCTATACCAAAAAGAACATGCTACATCCACTTAGAAACATGAACCAAGTTTCCTCACTCCAGACAAAAGCAATGGTGGACACCAAGTTACCCACTACGTGTAAGAACAGAATTCACTCACATATAGGTTTCCAGAAAGTTTCCAGATCTTCCAGGAAGATTTGTTTTAACAAATGAGAGACTAAATCAGAAAAGAGAGATGGGACCCAGCAGAAAAGGAAACTACAGGAGATAAAGTCATCAACAGAGGGCCACTGATCTGGCCAGCAACCATGCCATGTTGGACAAGGTCCAAGAGCTCCTAGTGGTACATCACCAAGAAGAATGGACCTGAAAAAAGTCTCTAATTTACCTGGAGAAAGGTTTTACAGTTATATTAGAGACTTCAACATTTGTATAAGTATATATATACATAAAAAAAAAAGAACAAAAAATAAGAGGCAATAACATACCCCAAAGGGAAAAAGTTTTGTTCATTAAGAAAATGATCAAATATCACATTACTGGATGCAAAAATGTTTACAGGTTTGTAATATAAAAACTAATATATTGTGATATAATTATATAGGTGGTAGAAAGAAAGAGAGGAGGGAAGAAAGTGGTATATGTGAAACATACGGAACCAGAAATCAAGGGAGAGTATCTAAAATTCATGACCAAGAAATACATGTTATTCTCACACCAGGGATATATACCATGTATAATGTCCCTAAGAAGCAGGATTAGGAGGTAAGGGGACACAGAGTAACAGACTGCTGTTTTCCCTTATAGCCTTAATTATGATTGGACTTAGCTTATACACAAAACATGTGGATTACTTTATTAATACTAACTAGTAAATCAAAAACCTATCTTGGAACATTGTGGAGTTTTTGAGGAAGGCAAAGAACTATAAAAGGAAACAAAAATATAACTTCAGAATGTTTATTCTCCATTGGCCACAAGTTCCCTGGACTGTAAAGAAACTTGGGTCAGACAGATTGCAAAGCTTTCCTACAGCTCAAGTGCTGAAGACTGGCTGTGCAGGAGCTGGGCTGTGTGTGTGTGTATGTAGGGCTCACCAAAAAGAGTCTGCATTACCAACACACTTGGACCCAGAAAAAACAGCAGCTGACACAATTTGCTTGTGTGGATTTCTACTCTGAGTTGGAGGAGAAATGATCATTTTTACTTCTACTGCTATTAGACCTCCAAGACCTGCATAGCAACTGCAAATCAAAGTAAAGTTGAATGTAATTCTAAAATGTTTGCTTGCAAAAGTTTGTTTACCTATTTATCTACTAATTTATTTATTTAGTGCCAGTACTAGGGCTTTAACTCAGGGGCTGGGCACTGTCTCTTAGCTTTTTTTTTTCTAAAGGCTGATGCTCTACTACTTGAACCATACCACTTACAGCTTTTTGTTGGTTAATTGGAAATAGAGTCTTATAGACTCTCCTGCTCAGGCTCCTGAATAGCTAGAATTATAGGTGTGAGCCACCTGTGCCTGGTTACAAAGTATTATTTAGATTCTATGTGTGTTCCTGGGGAACAGGGGATAAACAAAGGACATTGATATCTACACACACACACACACACACACACACGCACGCACGCACGCACGCACGCACGCACGCACGCACACCCCTCCTAAAGCTATCCTTTATTCCCTTTGGCTCTTTCATGCTTAGGGTGGTTGTAGAAGGGAGAGGGGAGCTGAGCTTTTGAGTCAGTCAGGATCTGGGTGCTGGCACTACTTTATAGCAAAGCCATCCAGGCCAGGTGACTTCAGCCCTGGAAAAATCACATCCATAATGCAGAGACAACAATCATAACTACTCCTTAAGACTGTTGAGAGGAAGCATAGAAAATAGGAACAAATTGTGCCTAGCAAAGAATTTGTCACTAATGTTAATTGCCTAAATAATCATGGTATTTCTTTACTTAGGATGAGATAATCTGGCATCCAGTAAAAACACAATGGAAATAGAAACTTAAAGCAAAAATAGAAGAAGGAAAGACCCAAATATATAGCCCTATAGTTCTGAGGTTACCATTCGTGCTGGTACATAGGGTAGCTGAAGCAAGGCTATGGCATGGCCCTTCCATGCCCCTGGGGCCCATATGGTTCTCTGTAGACTCTTGTAGTCTGAGCCCCACTCTGAAAAGCATGCAGTCTGTCCTCCAAAGTAGGGTGCAGGCAGCCTGGGGCTTTCCCATCACAGCAGATGACACAAACTGTAACAGTACAACTTCCAAATGTGGTCATTAGGGATTTACTTATTTTCTCTTTCTCTTTTGTCAGGAATTCTAATCCACTCTACTCTACAGACATCCAATGAGACAGTTTCATTTTTGTGGAAAAGAGAGAAAAGCCCTACAAATCTGTGCCCTTGGATATGCCCCAACATGGCAATTTCCCTTCTAACCTGAAGATGGCAGTCTTCTCCTAAACTTGTCTCAAAAATGCCAAGTATTTGAAGAACTTAGTAAATCCTTGAAAAATGACTGCTGTCAAATAATACCAAGAAAAAAAAATTATAATCCACTTAGGAATTTAAAGAAACCAAGACAAATAATTCACGTCAAGGGATGCTAATGTACAAGCTGAAACAGAACAAGGACAAATCACCCACATTTGCTTCCTGTCACGTTCCTGCCTGGACAAAATGTCCAGGAACCCCCGCACACCTTTGATGGCCCCAGGTCCTGCAGGGCCAGGGAATGGTTGTGGAGACAAGCCAAGAAAGTGACTTGTATATTCAGCCAGGGACAGGAAGGGGTTGCCTGTGCTCACTCAGTGCTCTTGCCAGAGAGAAGACAAATACAAAGCTAGCTCTCTCCTCCATTAAGTGATAAGGACACCAGCCCCATTCTTCCTGCCTGGCCCTGTAGGCTGCTGCATCTCTTGCTGGGTGTTCTTCCCAGATAGAGCACTTATTTCTAGGATCTCACATTGGGGTGCACCCTCCCTGCCTCCCATTTCCACCACAAAGAGGCTGCTATTTTCTTTGGAAGGAGAGGCACAGCTGTAATGGCCCACGGGCTAAGTGCAGGATGGCCACTGGGAAGGCAGGTGGGTGGAGAGTTGACCTGCCAAGGAAAGCAGATGGAGCCTGGCTGGGGCCTCTGTGAAATGTCTATAAAACTCTGATTTCCAGATGCTTTCAATTGCCTCCTCCCTAAAGGCCAATGAAGAAAGAGGGTGCGTTCCCAGACCAGCTCAGAGACACTGAGTATAAACCACCCTACAGACAAGCTGCTGCCATGGAAAGGGTGTATGCTGGGCATACATAAGCTTATGGGACAACTTGGCATTGGACAGGGAACTGGGGAGACTGAACCACACCCTGCCGTAACCCCTAGCTTTGGAAGACTCCATCTCCCAGGTTCTCCTGGAAGAGGACAAGATTTGAGAAAAACCTGGGACAGGTTCAAAGGCTGGGCACAGACAATCATCAAACCAGCTGTTCCTTCCTTTAAGAATCTGGAATGGCAAATGCACTTTCTGACCACTTATTCTAAGCATGTGATGGACATGCTTAGAATAAGAATGACAGACAGGTCAGAATCTAGCTCTGCTGTTTTTAAGCTTGGTGGCCTGGGGTAATTTGCATGAACTTTCTGGGCATTGGATTCTTTAACTGAACAACAGGAACAACACCTGATTTGTTCATCTCCAGGAAATGTGAAAGTCAGATGAAATGTAAATGTGAAAGTTTTGCATGGGCCCTAAAGGGCTGCATGAGGGCTGATTTATTATTATAAGACCCCATACAAGCCTTGAATCAGAGGGAGAGAAAGAGGCTGTATCTGAGATAGGCACAGACATTCCCTGTTCCACAACACAGCAATTGCCCCAGCAGCATCTTCAAGGCCAGGCTTCCTAGCAATACTTTCCTTCTAATCCTGCCCAGAACTCAGGCAAAGAGCCACCTGGCATCTGCAAATGAAGCCTGGTTTATGCTTGTCCTTCACCATTCCACTCTCCATACTCTGTTACCATCCCTAGGCTCCTTGCACAGGCCTCATGGATGTCACATTTCATCTAACTTGCTCTAGCTACATTTTCCAAACCAAAGTCAAGATCTATGGGCTTGACAAAGGAATTCCATAGATTTGGAAATTTAGGTCTTTGAAAGTAGCTAGGAAGATAGGGAAATTGAATAATTTTGGGGCCCACATTTGACCAACTACTTTATGGAAGAGACTGGGTCTGTCTGCAGGATTATTTGCTGAGGGAAGAATCTAGGCTCCCTTAGGCTATGAGGATAGCTCTCTCACCTTAGGCTAGGAGGATGGCTAACTCCCACCTGCCCACCTCATTTAGAATTGAAGCTAAAGAGCCAGATGCTGTAGGAGAAAGAATTTATCTACTGTATAAGATGGTGTTATCACCAAGCCTAGACCTTTCTTGGAGTCCAAATCAAGTGTCCGGACTTTCCTTTCCTAAAACTCCACCTGTGAAGCATACAAACCAGCCCTTCCATCTCCCCAGGTAGCAGGCATTCACTCTCATATGCCATGAGGCCATAGTTGAGGGAGAGGGGGAAGAGGAGACAGGGAATACTTGTAAATCATAGCCTACCTTGCCTGCTGGTTATTGCTCTAACTTTGCTTAAATTTTCTCAAGCTATTGGCTTCTGAATCAGAAGCACAAAGTTCAAACAGCTAACTTGCCATCTATTAACTAGGCACTAGGCTAATTTAGTTAAAACTCGCCTCTCTTTTTTTTCAATGCCAATTTCAACATACTGTTTATATTGACGATGAAAAGAAACTGCCTTATCACAAGGCAGTGCTTAGCAATCCTGCCTTCTCCTCTGTTCCACAATCTCCAGGATCAAATCAGATCAATGTTCTCAGCCTCAGAAGTTTAACCACTTCATTTATCCTCTGTCTCTTAAAGTTCAGGCATTCTTGTCTTGGTCCCCATATCCTATCACCTGGCCCAAATTCCCACTATATTAAGACAACTTCAAAAAGCATTTGTGGTATGCTCAATACACCAGGGATAGTACCATAGGTAATCACCACAGTAGTACACTAATTGCCCTCCTCTTGCACCCATTTCACAGACTGGAAATGATGCAGCTGCAAAGCAGGCAAAAAATGCAACATTAGACTTGTATTTCCACCACCAAAAAAAAAAAAAAAAAGCAGTAGTGCATGATGGAAGATACAGGTGGAAACAATTTTTGTTCCTCTTGCTCTGTACCTTGGACAAGAACAACAGAACCCAGAGTTGGAAAAGGAGCTTAGAAAAAGCTCAGTCCAACTCTCTACCCACCATGAAGGGTCTATATTGTCCAGCATTTGCTTTCAGAGCTCATAGTTTGAAGGCAGTGAAATGGGATGGTTAAAGTTTCACGGTGCAGCCAAATCAGGCACGGCCACCAGTCCGGGTGGTGGCTCTTAATAATGTTGCTTTCCATTCTGGAGCCACAGACTGAACATAGTAACTGCCCACCTTAAAATGCCTGGCATATCATGTTTACGGGGGAGAGTTCAGTTAGTACCAGCAATGAACACTACTGTTGTCACACATAAATGAGTATTTACACTGAGCAATATCACATCACAGAACTTTCTACCTTCTTCTGTAAGACAGTATTCAAATCTAAAGAATATCATCTCTTTTCTTCTTCCTTCCAAAGTTTTCCCTTCTTCCAACATGGAACTCGTATCTATGTAAAGCTTCACACACTCCCTTCCTGCTCAAGGCTCCTGGTCATTTTGGCATCTAGACTACAGTAGGCTTTAGACACAACTAGTGCCTGGGAAGGAAGGACAGGGATGAAGGCTATGGAGCCAGAGTAGCTGTGCTGCAGGGACAGGCTCTAGGAACCTGCTATGCCCCAGGGCTGGGTCTCTGTTATGGCAAAGGAATCATTTAGGATTTATCAACAAAACCAATCTCCCCATCCAGGCCCATAGGGTGTATATAGCTTACCAGTTTTATGTATGTAAGGACACAGCTGCCTAACTTGGCCTCCAGAAATCAACTTCAGGCCCTTTTAAATATCCCTAGGTGGAGGATCTTGTACTTAACACTTTTTTCAGCCTTTGATATACAACACTGAAATCATGTAGAAAGTGTATTTTCAAGCATTACTAACCACTTCTAAAATATTCCTTGTTTTTTAGACTCTTCCTTCCTTTCACCCTCTGCTGTTTTTCTCTAAGCTTCTAGTAGAGCCAAAGGTACCAGAGGGACTGACTTGCTGGTTTCTTACCAATATAAACAACCACCAACTTGGGGAAATGTGGCCGTCTGGTGGGCATGGGACACAAAGCCAGCAGGGGGCGTGTACCCACCTATTATTCTTCCATTAGTTCCTTGGGCTACAAGAACAGTCCACTGCTCAGATATAAATAGATCAAGTCTTTTGTTCACAATCTCAGTATGGGGCGTCAGTTGATCTGGATTTGAATCCTATTTCCCATGTCCCCTGGCTGCTTAATATTGGGCAAACTACTTCACAAAGATTAAATAAGATAATTCATTAGTTCTAGCCTAGAGAAAAGGTTTAACTCCTACAGGTACAAATATTATTACTGCAGCAAGAGAACTTCAGCAATGGCAATAGTGAATATGCGGTGAGCCAAAGAATGAGTTTTGAGCAATGCTGGTAGTACTAAGTCAGACAGTCTTGTGCTGGGGAGGGGGGAAGCTAGGTTGTTAGCTCTCAGCTTTGTTGCTGCATAAGCATGTAGTCATGTCTTCCCTGCTCCTAACAGATGGTGTAAAGTAGATGAGGGCTCAAAGATGGCTAGAGCCACTAGCTTTAAGACTGCCATCTCAAGGGAAAAACTGGGAGAGAGTAAAGGAAGGGTGACATTGTCCATACTCATTACCTGATTTATGAAGTTGTAATCCTTCTGTAAATCGCCTTTGTAATAACAACAATAATAAAAAGGACACCTATCTCTCTCCAAGCCTCTTCTACAGAAGAGTGTATCATTACCTATTCCTGTGCTAAAGGTTAAAGAAATCACAGAAAAAACAATACTGCATGTGGCCCTTACTTTGTTACCCACACTCCCTGTATGCTCTTCAACTAAAAAGCTCTTATAACAACATGATTCCAATGAGTTGAAGCCATTATGAAGGGTAGAAATGCATGTATATATCTATATGTAGCAAAGATTTGGAGAACTGGTTACTTAATTGGCTATCTTATCAAATCAAATATGCCTTATGTGTATACAAATGTGCTAAAATGTACCAGCTGAGTATTGTAAATGGTTTTAACTTTCCTGTCAATGGAACAAAAATATAAAGTGCACGTCCAAGAAGTTATAAAAAGTCTCAGAGCCAAAGAAACCATGCACATGTTACAAATTTTTCAGCATACTCTTGGTCCTGAAGTGCCACTGTATGTTCCTTGTGAGGCACCAGTGTTTGCCCAGCAAAGAACCCATTAGAGGATCTGAGAGCCTAGTGCTTGAGACACTGTTAAATGCTCTAAATAATTTTGTTCATTTGCCTTCATTTCAATTAGCCAACTACTATTTTTTCCTCTAACACACACACAAAAAAAAAACCAATTTTCTCTCCCACAATTCCACTAAAATCAATTATACATACATACATATATACATACGTACATACATATATACATATGTACATACACATACACACTCACACACATCCTATATTCAGTTTTCCATGATTCATTTGTATACATCTAAATCCTTAGTGTTAAATTGCAAACAAATGTTCATATCTTTAGAATACTCGGGGCTGGGGCTGGGAAATTGGTTCAGTGGTATAGTGCTTGCCTTACATCCATGAGACCCTGGGTTCCATTCCTCAGCACCACATAAGCAGAAAAAAGCCGGAAGTGGCACTGTTGCTCAAAAGGTCGGGTGCTAGCCTTGAGCTGAAGAGTTGAGGGACAGCGCCAAGGCCCAGAGTTCAGCCCCCCATGACAAAGAGAGAGAGAAAGAGAGAGAGAGAGAGAGAGAGAGAGAGAGAGAGAGAATGCTTGGGGCTGGGAAGGTGGCTCAGTAGTAGAATGCTTGCCTCGCATGCATGAGGCCCTGGGTTCAATTCCTCAGCACCACATAAACAGAAAAGGCCAGAAGTGTTGCTGTGGCTCAAGTGGTAGAGTGCTAGACTTGAGCTAAAGAGCAGAAGGACAATGGTCAGGCCCAGAGTTCAAGCCCCACGACTGACCCAAAAACAAAACTGCAAGTAATATTAACAATTGAAACTGAGGCTATAGCAAAATAATTTAATAGTAATGCAGCTTTGGTTGGCAATATCTGATACTATTAATACAAGTTAATATCATCAAAGGTACATTTGACTTTATTATCAATACTTTCTGAAAGTATACTTTTTTTTTCCTAGGGATTGAACCCAGGCCCATGCTATAGTTTTTGCCCAGCAAGAACTCTACCACTGAGCTACTAAGCTACGTACTCAGCTCTGAAATTACACTTTTTGTGTGGGTGAGTCTTGGGGCTTGAATTAAGGGTCTGGGTACTGTCTCTGACCTTCTTTTGCTCAAGTCTAGTATCCTACCACTTGAGCCACAGCCCCATTTCTGTCTTTTTCAGTAGTCTTTTAATGGAGATAAAGAGTCTTACAGTCTTTCTTCCTGGGATGGCTTTGAACCATAATCCTCAGATCTCAGCCTCCTGAGTAGCTAGGATTATGCCCTGGGTACCTGGCTGAGATTACACATTTTTAATCTAAAGAGCAAATAGCTTTCAATTGCCACACTGGTACTTAGCATCCTTTAGCATATGTTGTACAATTAATATCAAGCCTATGGAATATGCATTCTTATCTTAACTAGCCTCAGACTGAAACTATCTTCCCCACCAGAACAAACTGCACCTGCACTAAACATGTACTGACATTTTCCCCTAAGTAACATAGCAGAACAAGTACTTCTGCAGCATTTACACAAATTTGGTATTGTAAGTAATTCAGAGATGATTTAAAGTATAGACGAATATGTCCATAGGTTGTATGCAAACACTAGGACATTTCATATAAGCGACCTAATCATCTGCAGATTTTGGCTTGCCTCATACACAATGATTTTAGATAGATAGATAGATAGACAGACAGACAGACAGACAAGACAGATAGGATAGATAGCTAGGATGGATGGATGGATAGAAAGACAGACAGAGACAGACAGACCAGATATTGTCTTTTTCAACACTTTATCTTCTCCACTGCTATATTTCTAATGCTGAAACACTGTTTGGCATATGGTAGGTGTTCAAATGGTCTCAATGGCACCCAGTTCCTCATTAATAGACATACCATCAATCAGTTTCTTCAGTGACCAAAGGTTGTTGACTCATACCAAAGGCTTTTGAAGTCACATACAGGGATTTTAAACTTTATTTAACTGTAAAAATTCAAATCCAGTTGAAGCCTTTCATTTAGCACATGTCCTTCTGGAAATATATGAAATATGTACCTTGCATTCTGCTCTGAGACTTGGTAAGGCCTGGCTCTACTAAAACAGTCTCTAGTTCCACTCATGGCCTTATACACATCAGGTTCGTCACCTCTGCAATGTGTTTCAGTATTATTCCACCATACCTAATCTTCCACTCCACAGTTTAATGGTTACCTCCACCGAGAAGTCTGCCCTCCAATACCTCACGGACTGCTTTCAGCATCCTTCCTCCATAGCAGTTGCCACACGTCACAATGATTCACACCTAATTATCTATCCCCTTCACTAGATGCTATAGTCTGCAAGGGTTGAGGCCGCCCGTCTGGGTAGCAGAGATCTCTCTTCCTTTACAGCCTTTCCTTTGCACAAGCAGTTGCACATAAATGTTTACACAATAGACTGAATAAATCAACTAGTCACTCAAAATGTTAAGCTTAACAAAAAACAGGAACAATAAAAAGAGGAAAAGGAGCATTCTGAGACCCGACAGGTCCACATTTTGGGAATATAGCAACAACTGGGGGGGGGGGGTCTCAATTAAAAACATCTTTTTTACTGTCCATGGTCTTTCTAACCAAGGATATAAAAATCATCTTGGGGTTTTTGCTTCCTAGTGCCTTGGAGCTCTGTTCCTAAAAATGGCCCCACGCAGAGATAGAAAGGCTGCTCACCCAGGAGATGCTCAGATTAGATGGGCAAATTCAAGAGACCTTCCAAACTGATGTAGTGTGCAGTAGAGACAAGAAGTACATAGAAGATAGGAGATTTGGACTCCTGACTCCTCTGCTTACCAGCTAAATACTCTAAGTAACTTAAATGTACCTGAGCCTCAGTTTCTTCCTCTGTAAAAGGAGAACAATAAAGCCTATCTTGTTAGGCATTATGAAGACATAATGCAAAAGTCAATAACAAAGTACTCTGCAAACAATAGGATGCTGTACAAACATGAGTTACAGGAAGCAGAAGGACAGCACCCAGCCTTCAACCAAAGGACCATGTGCCCTTTCCAGAAACAACAGGAAGCACAAGATGGTAAAAAGTAATCCTTCTGTTGTTATTTTAATGACCACAGGTATGGGTTTTAACCCACTAGTGATAATGTTCTTTCAAAGTTCCCAATCTCTGAAGAAGGGCAGTCCAGGCAGTCTATCCCTCTGATCTCAGCAACTTCACTGTATCTTCCCCAGGCCCCAACCTACTTTACACCTATTTGCCTTATTTCTTATTTCCTCCCTAGACTTGAAGCAGCTCTATGTTTTCTTCTTCCTCTTTCTCTTTCTTTTGGGTAGGGTGCCAGTTCTAGGTCTTGAGCTGAGGGCCTCATACTCTTACTTATGGCTTTTACTGAAAAGGCTGACATTCTAACAACTGAGTAGCATCTCCCCTTTTGTCTTTTTGCTAGTAAATTGGAGGTAAGAGCATGCCTGAGCTGGCTTCAAACCAGCTCTGAGATTATACTACTCTGTGTTAGGGAGGTAGGGGTGGGAAGGTGTCCTGGAATTCAGCGCCTAGCACAACCTGTCCCTGAGCTTTGGTCAAGGCTAGAGTTCTATAAGTTGATCAAATTTCACTTTCAGCTTTTTTAGTTGTTTTTTATTGGAGATAAAGTGGTCTATAAAACTGAGAGAGAGAAGCTGGGTGCTGGTGGCTCACGCCTGTAATCCTAGCTACTCAGGAGGTTGAGATCTGAGGATCGTGGTTCAAAGCCAGCCCGGGTAGGAGAGACCGTGAGACTCCTATCTCCAATAAACCACCAGAAAACCGGAAGTGGCGCTGTAGCTCAAGTGGTAGAGCGCTCGCCTTGAGCTGAAGAGCTGAGGGACAGCGCCCAGGCCCAGAGTTCAAGCCCCACGACCGACAAAAAAAAAAAAAAAAAAAACGAGAGAGAGAGAGAGAGAGAGAGAGAGAGAGAGAGAGAGAGAGAGAGCCAGGTGCTGGTGGTTCACCCTGTAATCCTAGCCACTCAGGAGGCCGAGATCTGAGGATCGTGGTTCAAAGTCAGCCCAGGCAGGAAAGTCTGTGAGACTCTCATCTCCAATAAACAACCAGAAAACTCAAAGTGGCACTGTGGCTCAAGGATAAGTGCCTAGGCCCAGAGTTTAAGCCCCATGACTGGGGAACAAAACAAAACAAAAAGCAGAGTATGAGGGAAGATGTGACATTGTCCAAAAAGAAATGTATTCTTTACCTGACTTATATAATTGTAACCCCTATGTACACCACCTTTATAATAACATAAAAAAATTTAAAAAATAAAGATAGAATAAAAGAAAGGGAGAGAGGGGGGGGGGGGAAGGAGAGGGGAGAGGAGGGGAGGAGAGGGGAGGGGAGGGGAGGGGAGGGAGAAGGAAAGTCTTACAGATTTTCTTTAGACCTCAGCCTTCTGAGTAGCTAGGATCACAGGTGTGAGCCACTGGCACTCAGCACAGCTCTTTTTTTCTACCAGCTATTAAGAGTTCATAATTCTTACATGCGCATGTCAGTGACCACCACATAGTTTCCTGTCTCTACTCCTATGATGGCTGATTGAGTTCTGCCAAAGGCATCTTCCTACTACCCACTCACAGGGGCTTTCTCCACAAGTGGAGCACACTTCTTCACTATGGAGGTGTCTTGCAATGCATACTATCTTGGTTATTTACAACAGACTTCAAGCATGTCCATGATACTTTCTCCTGATAACAGGGTAACAGCAAAGCTGGTGACACACAATGAGCCTCAGATTTACATGCTTTGGGTAGCTTCTGAAATGGGAAGAGTACAGAGATAGGAGTATGGAAAGGAGCTGGTGAGGATCCCAAAGACTAACTCATGATTCCTTCAATTTCTGCCTGGGGCTCACCCACACACAGATGCAGCACTCACACTTGCAGCCAAAGAGTGGGTGTGAAGAAAGGGTACAGGCTCATGGGGTGGGAAAGAAAGGAGGATCGCATATGTATGGGCAATGATGAGACGATGGGTACAAGATGGGTAGGGAAGAAGGGAAAGAAGTAAATGACAAATAAGAGTCCAGATGCCAGTGTTACTGGTATTTATGATATTACCATGCGTTGCATTCTATGTTCAGCTGTCCAAGTACCACTTCATTATTTCTCCCAAAAAAGATAACTTGCTATTTTGAAAAAAACTAAAACAACAACAACAAAAACAACAAATCCAGACTTGGAAAAGCAGTATAGAATAATAGTTGTTTGGGCTTTGGAGATTAAAAGACTGGAATTTCAATCTTTTTTTTTTGAAAGGGGGCAGTTTATTAAGACTTTTGAACTGAGGACCTTATGTTGATAGTTAGGGGGCTATACTGCTTAAGCTATGTGCCTAAGCCATTTTTGTGTTGGTTATTTTCAAGATAGGTCTTGATTTCCAATCAGGCCAAATGGACTTTGACCCTCCTATTTGTGCTTTCCATATCTCTAGGATGACAAGCATAAGCTACCACATCCAGCCACTGTGCTTTCCTGTAGCTGGGATGACAAGTGTGTTCCACAACATCCAGCCTTTGGTTGAGGTGGAGTCTGGAAGTCTGCAGAATTTTATTTGCCTTGGTTGGCCTGTAATTTTGACGCCCAGGCAGCTAGTATTACAAGCTTAAGCCACCATGCTGGGCTTGAGTTTTAATCTTTAATCCATCAGATATTAACTATGTGGCTTTTGGAAAGTCACTTAAACACTTACTTCATCTATCAGATAGTACCTACCCCTATAGGGTTTCTGTGAGGATAAAATGTGATGAGAGGGGCTGGGAAGGTGGCTCAGTGGTAGAATGCTTGCCTCCCATGCATGAGGCCCTGGATTTGATTCCTCAGTACCTCATAAGCAGAAAGAGCCAGAGTGGTCTGTGGCTCAAGTTGTAGAGCACTAGCCTTGAGCTGAAGAGCTGAGGAACAGCACCCAGGTCCAGAGTTCAGGCCCCACAACAGACCAAAAACATAAATAAATAAAGTGATGAGATATCTCAATACCTTTGCACAATACCATTCCTCATGGCAAGGCTCAATAAATGACACCTATGGTTAAATTTTATTTGATACAGAGCCTACAAAGGGTCTTCCATCTAGGTCTGAACATCAATAAACATGTAGGTCTAAGGTTTGACATACATCAAAAAGGAAAGGGTAAGGGGATGCTTGGCTATTCCAAGTTTGTTTTCACACAGGTTACCTGTCAGGAATGAGGGAAAAGGATGAAAGACAGAAGAGCAAGAAGGTGAAAGAGGATGGGAAGCAAATCCTGAGTCAAGACACACCTATCTTGATACACTCACCGAATCTGGGTCTCGCTGCTGTTCGAGAAAAGCTGAAAATTCCACCAGGCGAAGCTTGGTTGTGCCAATGGAACGGCCCTGCCAGGCAGGGACTGAGGGAGCTGGGGCTGATGCAGGCTCAAACCCTGAAAAACCAATCATCACCTTTAGAGTTGTCCATTTGTCTCCCAACAGAACTCAGGCCAGTAATGGGTTAGGGCTCTAAAAAGGGATGACCTAGAAGGAAAAGTCAAGATCCCTTTTCCACTACCTTCCAGGGGTGGAATCAGACAGGCAGGGTTAACATTCGGGTCAAGGATCCCAGAGAGAGGGACCAGCTGAACAAGTAAAATGTATAAGCTCCTAGTGAAGCCAACTTGAACTAAGGCTAAAACTGTGGTAAGAGGACAGCTAATCCTGGACAAAGGAGTACAGACTAAGAATGGCTAAGGATTTTGAGGGAATGTCTCCAAAAACGTTTTGTGAGACCTAGGCATGCCCTGCAATGCTTTCTTAAAATGGTACAGAATATTCCCTTAGGATGCCCCATAATATTGGAACAGAGGGCAACATGTAATTCAGTTTGGGTAAATCTGGTGAACAATGGTTCTTATGCAGTACCTTGAGCAGTTTACTCGAGAGTCTGGTGGGAGGGAAATAGGAGAATTTGCCTGACTAGGCATTTTCTACTCTGGACTTCCAGGTAAGCTGTCCTTTACAGAAAGGATACACAGAATTGAAATCTCTAAAAGGGTGAGTAAAACCATTAATTTGTTGCTAAGACTTGAATTGCTCAATTCAGCCTGCATATGAGAAGTAGGAAACCGCAACAACTTCCCCTTCTGAGTATGACCACTGTCTTAAGTGAAAGTGATTAGGCTTCCTATTCCTTTACAAACCCATCTGAAGACTCAGGAGGTGAGTGAAGGGACTCTGGACCTCGCAGGGACCTGGGCCCCACATGAGCTCCAAGCTAGGTCCTTTCCCTCAGGAAGGAATGGGAGAAGGGCAGTTATTATTCTATATGACAGAAGAAATGTACAGTTGTGGCAAAGATAAGCATCATCCCATTCTGGAAACCAGTTGGGATAGGGGGAAGGGGAGGCTACTCAGTCCCAAGAGGAGAACCAGGAAGACTCACCTGGAATGGGGGCTGTAACCGCTGGCTGAATAGGGTAGGCCTGCTGCACAAAGGGCTTGACACTGGAGACAAATGGGTGAGAAGTATTTATACAGCTCAGCCTCTCTCTAAGGTAACTCACCCCCCTTGTCCTGTATGGTTCCCTGCCTACAGGGGACAGTACATCCCTGGCAAGGCCTTGGCAACACAGAGGTGGCTGCTCTCTCCATTAGTGAGGCCAGCAGGCTGCCTTGGATCCACAAGGCCTCATGACAGTTCAATGGGACTGGACATACTGTGACAGCTGCCTCTGTCCCCACAGAGAAGAAGGTCAGCAATTATCATGTCCAGGCAAGGTTTGGGACATGCTTCAGACTCTCCTTTTCTGGGTCAAACACTTCAACTTCTGCTTTATCCTCAAAATGTCTTGAACTCCACTGTACTAAGCTTATTTGCTCCAAGGCATCTGTAGGATTTTCCATCAGCCACTCATAGCCCAGAGAGTCCAAATAGAAAAGTCTATAGAACCACTTCTTCTGCCTTCTCAGGCAAGGAAGAACCCAAGCTCTGCCCTGTTTCCTGTTCCCAGCTGGATGACTACTACTATTGAAAGTGGGAACAAGGTGCTTACACATCACACCTGGATCGGAGATGTCTGTCCCTTTGCAACTCCCAGAGTTTAGAGGAAGATGGGGGAAGCTTATATCTTTATTTCTCTACTAGTCCATGAGACAAACAGACACAGGGAAAACTTGCCCCAGTATGGGATTTGACCAAGCCTCCCACTTTGTCAGTACCCCATCCCTGACTTACTCTTGTGAGGATCCTGGCTGCCCTGTTTGTATCATTCCAGGCCAAAACTGGAAGGCAAAAGACAAAGCACAATTTAGGATGTATACATACTTCAAGTCCTGCTGAAGGATAGGCAAATTCCCATCACCCACCAGCTGTAGCATCACCTACCCCAAGTATAGACATGGTCACCACTGTGCACAAAAGTAACTGTGACTAAGAAACCTAGGACTTCTTTAGCTCCTAAAAATAATGAGCATAAGAGACTAAGCAGTAGCTCTTCAGAGTTCTAACTATACCTATCATAGCCAGTGCACTGCAGAGGCTCAACAGGGCTTCACAGGCCTGCTTTACCCCTGCACAGACCCATACTTCTCTCCCTCTCTCCATTCTCAAGGGCTCTCTGTGTAATATTCCACTTCCACAATTTGCAGCATTCAAGTACATCCCTAGGAATGTCCAAGGCCCAGAAAAGGAGTGGACAAAGCTCAGAACAAGAAAGCCAAGAGTTTGGAGAAGCAACACAGGTACCTTCTTTGCTATGTCCCTGGAGCATTTGGCACCTACTGTTTGTTACCTAGCCAAAAAAGGAAACAGCCTTTGGAGTCTGAAGGACTTGGAACTGTGCTGACATCACTATCCATGTGACTTCGATAAAAGCTGCCCCTACTGATGCTTTGTCACTAAAGTAGCCTCAATGTTCTCATCTGTAATGGCAGTAACACCAAATTATTCAAGAAGTGTTAAGGATTAAATGAGATGATAATATAATGCTTCTCAGCTCCTGGTAGGGGGCTAAATGAATATACCAACAGAGTATTTTGGTCCTTTGGAGGTTAGTTGTAATAAAATGACCCTAAGACATAGGAACAGAGACCAAGGGCCAGGAAAAAGACAAAGAGAACTAAAGACATAGGTCATAATCTCCATAATCTAAGGGCATTAGAATGTCATACTTAAATTCCATGTCTTTACAAATTGATTCCTTTTGCCCTCTTTTTCCTCTTCCTCTCTTCCTCCCTTTCTCTCTCACTCTAGGCTCTGGAACCTTCCATTCTTTCTTTTATCACTTTGCAGCCAGCATCAATTCAATACTATGTGATCTCTGCCCTTTTGTACAACCGACCCAGCTAATAAGAAGTGCCAGGTGAAAGGCTCGAGGCATGACCATATCAAATCTTCTTTATCCCTAGTGGCCATCACTCCTGATGTATGGCCTGACTTACCCCTGGTGCCCCAGGAAAGGTGGGGCGTGGGATCCCAGGCAGCCCCAGCTTGTTGTGAATGGCAGTGGCAGAGACGATCTGGGCTGATGACATGGCTGCCATGTGTTGCAGGGCCTTGTCCTTTGCAGTCTGATCCTTGAAGATGACAGTGACACACTGACTTAATACAGAATGCATGGCTCCCAGACAGGTTAAACAGGCACAGCCACGAGCACATGGACTAAAATACAGAGCCACAACAGGGGCCAGAAAAGCAAACATGCATGGATAAATAAACACAGCCAGGAGGCAAAAACAGCCTACTAGAACTCTTCACTAAGAATACCCAGTGGCAGGGTTTTTGTTTTTAAAATCTTAAATCCATTTTTCAATAGAACAGAAAGCCTCTGAGAAGAGTATACAGTGTGTGTGTGTGTGTGTGTGTGTGTGTGTGTGTGTGTGTGTGTGCATGTGTGAGTGTGTAATATCTCAGTTTCCAGGAGATTTTTCCAATTACTTAACACAGTAGGGGCAGAAAAGGACTTGCCTTCAGGTGTACAGATATGAGGAGGGAGAGGAAATATGGATGTGGGTTGGGTCAGAACAATCTACAGAGCACTTGGAGAGCCCTGTATATGTGCCTGCTGTTGGGGGCCACAGTCCAGGCTCTGCTGGGGTCAAGCCCTGGCAGTGACCTGCAGGGGGAAGCTCAGAAGCAGCAGGTGGGTAGGGGGTGGGCCAAGCAGCATGCTGGCAGGAGGCACATGCTTTCCCCAGAATCCCCATTTGGGTCTAAGGCTACAGGGCTTCTTAGGAAAGCCAAAAAAGTAGGGAACACTACAGGTGAGTGGTTTCCTCTTTTCTAAATGGGGATCTTTTCTAGAAAAGCCAAGACTTATAACACAAAGCTAGCAAAAAAAAAAAAAAAAAAAAAAAGTCTGCCAAGCACAGCTAAAATACAAGAATACTACTCAGTTTGGTGAAAATACTTACCATGCTTGTAACCTGAACACAATAACAAACAATTTGTTATAAAAGGGTTGTGTACAAAGGCAGGATTACTTTTCTTCTTCAATCAAATATATATATATATGCATACAAACACAATAATTCGATACAATGAAATGCATAGAAGCATTTTTTTTCTTCCCACATTTTAGGAATGTATTATCCAAGACTATCTAGAAAGCTGATTATCAAGATGAATACCCAACAACTACCACAAACAGAAGCTTCCCCTCCCCAACAGCCCCTTTATCTGACTCTAGAACAGATGGAACAATGGTCAGACACCTCATGTAGCAGCCCTTGCTGGTATTAGCAGGGCTGCATGTTTGGAAAGCACAAAAGGGCCCCATGCAGAGAGAAGGTCTATAACCCAGGGCCCAGATGCCATCAAAATAGAACAAAATGATGGCAATACCAAAATATATGGAGTGACTACTTCCTCAGCTGCCATTCAGAGTTCATGGTGAGGATAGTCAAAGGCAGCTGTAGCTAGGACGTTCAGTGCCACCTGGGAGGCGGCGTCCATGTTTACAGAACTAACCAAAAGTGATCGATAATAAACATACTGAGGTGCCAAAGGCAAGGCCAAAAGGACTATAAGAAAACAAAAGCCCAATGAAAGAATCTGGAGGCTTCAAAGAAAAACCCAAAGAGTCTCTAGCAGAGTGGGTACCATTTTGACCTATAACACCATGAATACCATGTGTATTTTTCAAAAGCTTGTGTTAACACTTGAGAATGATAGAGGGGAGGAAGGGAGGTTCAAAGGGAGGAATAAAGGAGGTAGAAAAGAAGTAAGAAGATAAGAAGAGGGGAGTAGAGATAATCTTCAGTACTTGCCTACATTTTTGTTGTTTTTTGTCAGTCATGGGGCTTGAATTCAGTGCCTGGATGCTGTCCCTGAGCTCTTCAACCCAAGGCTAGCCCTCTACCACTTTGAGCCACAGTGCCACTTCTGGTTTTCTGGTAGTTAACTGGAGATAAGAATCTCACTGACTTTCCTGCCCCAGCTGGCTTTGAACCTCAATCCTCAGATTACATCCTCCTTAGTAGCTAGGATTGCAGACACGAGCCACCAGCGCCAGGCTTTGCCTACATTTTTATATCTTATTACATTCCCCTAGATCAAAACTTTAGAAAGAATGAGAATCTAATCTGGCTTTTCAGGGGTGCAGTGAATATCTGTCATGTTGTGCTTTAGCTGAATGACACCAAGAGGGCTCTGGAAGCTTGCAGGATTACTAGTCCCTGCTGCAATGGCCCCAGGTAACTCACAGAGATGGTGATATCTCCTTATCAGCTGGCATTCTTCCAGGTAAGGCTCCAATGCTAACCTGTCAAATGCTCTAACCTCAAATCAACTTCCTCAGGTAACTTGGTTTTTGTTTTGTTTTTAATTTGAATCTGAAAAATTTCAGATAGATAGATGTGGGGAGCTAGAGGGTTCCCCGTCTGGAAGGAGATGGGTTTTTATGATAAACTGTCAGACAATATGCCCACAAACCCAAAACTGAACCCAGCCAGACATATACAGACACCAAAAATGACAAAATCCACAGATCCTGCAGCTTCACCAAGCCCCTGCCCCATCATCCCCTCAGAGAGAAACTTACAGATAGAAAATGTGTCTTGTAAATGTGCTTATTACCTTACTTATATAACTGTAACATCTCTGTATATCACCTTGACAATAAAAAAAAGAAAAAGAGAAAAGGGAAAAAGAAAATGTGGCTTGTAGTCACACCTATTCAGTTCATGGATAAGAATAACTTGCTATCAACTCTAATTCACTGATTTCTCTTTGGGTCAGTCACTTTGGACTATAGCCCCAAAGCCACTTAACACCTAACAAGAGGCTATAAATGCTCACAAGACAATTTCTGAAACTGAGGTAATGGTGTAGGTATGACCACAGGCGCATTCCTAAGCATAGAACAAGCTTTACAAGTTTTCTGGTACCCAGGCAAAGAGAGCTTGGAAAACAACTGATCATGCTGGTGTAAATGTTGAAGAAAATTTACAAAAGAGCCCTTGGGGCTGGCTCTAGTCCAGAAAGATGTGATGGGGCCTCTCTCACAGACCTGAGAGCTCTATATTTATGAAATGCTGATGACAGGTAATTCTGCTTGCCCAAGTACAAAATCTGTTTGGCACACTTGTGAACCAAAGTCCAGATCCAAATGGAAATGAGTTTCCTAAATTTGCATAAACCATTTTTTATTAGGAGAGTCCTGAAACATTTCCCTCTTCTAGGTTTATTATAAGTTCTTCAACATGTTCACAAAATTTTTTTTTAATTTTTTTGGTGAAAGAGAGAAAGCAGTATGGGAAAGGAAAAAGTAATAATCTTTGCTGTTTACATCATTCAACTTCTTAGGTTCTTTTCCCCTGTTTATAACTTAACCCTCTATTACCTAGGTACTCTACCAGGTACCTTAAAAGAAAAAAAATCAAAAGCAAACAAGCAAAGCAACTGCACCATGTACTCTAAGCCAGCCAAGGGGATACCTGCTGGGTAGGCAGGTGTGATGCCACACTTGGCCCTGACTTGGAGTGGGCAATACTACCTTTAAGCAAATCAGCTCACACTCCTTAATTTTTATCATTGCAAAATAAAGACGTGGAATTTATTCTCTAATGTCATCCTATGAAGTAAGCAAGTTCTACTATAAATATAAACATCTTAAATTTTTTTTTTAATCTTGCTGGAGGAATTTGGCTTAGTGATAGAGTACTTGCCTAGCAAGTATGAAGTCCTGGGTTCTATTCCTCACGACCACATAAACAGAAAAGGCAGATAGTGGCACTGTGGTTCAAGAGTGTTAGCCTTGAGGAAAAGCAGCTCAGAGGCAATGCCCAAAGCTACGAGTTCAAACCCCAGGACTAGCAAAAAACAAAAAACAAAACAAACAAACAAACAAACAAAAAAACCTGCTAGTAAGAAGATAGCAGGATGTTAAATTCTGGATACCTCTTGGCTGCCTGTCTTGATGAGTAAAGCCAAATGTGGAATAAAACTTTTAGCTCAAGTAGTGATTCTTTGTGCACTTGACCTATCTATTTGAGAATAGGCAATTTTCTGCAAATGGACTAAAACATCTATACTAGTGATTTCCTACCTTTTGCAGAGGGGCTACTCTATTCATTTAACTTTATAACATCACCCCTTCATCTATGTGAAAATTAAAAAGATTAAGTTTTTTTTGTTGTTGTTTTGTTTAAAACCTAAAGTAACCCTGGAGATAGATAATAAGCACCATCAGGGCTCTGGAAATCAGGATGGAGAGGCTGGCCACAAACCCATTTATAGTGAGATGCTAGTTTGGAAGGGTGCCGAGCTCAGAGATTTCAATGGATAGATGTCTCAATTGTCATTTTCAGCCCAGAGTTGCATGCTTGCCTTTGGAAAAATTATTACTGTAAGTGTGAGGCCTGGTAAATAGCCTCCCTGTGTCTCTCAGGTCTAATATCCTGGCCCTTTACAGGTTCCACACTATTCTTGCCTCTGATCTCATACTAGAAATGAGACGACTAATCTATTCAGTAAGTGAAGTACATATAAAAATGTATGCTAAGGGGCTGGGAGGGTGGCTCAGTGGTAGAGCGCTTGCCTTGCATGCCTGAGGCCCTGAGTTCGATTCCTCAGCACCACATAAGCAAAAAGAAAAAAGCCGGAAGTGGCGCTGTGGCTCAAGTGGTAGAGCGCTAGCCTTGAGCTGAAGAGCTGAGGGACAGCACCCAGGCCCAGAGTTCAGGCCCCACGACCGGACCCAAAAACAAAATTAAAAAAAAAAAAAAAAAAAATGTGTGCTACATTTGTATACTTGGTTAGTTTTATTTTAATTCTACTTATACCTATCAACATTTCTGGGATGTCGATATTTACAAAAATGAGCATATTATTTTTGTTTTGAATTATTTGAGTTAACTTCAGAATGCCTTAGATTACAGGAAATTCTCTTTCTTTTCTCCCTCCACCCTTACCTCCTTCCCTCCCTCCTCTCTCTCTGTACATACAAGCACAAGAAAAAACTAGCTTGGACAAGTTCACACTGCCTCTTCCTTATTGATTTGAAATCTCTCAACTCCTAAGATTACAAAGAATGATACCACAAAAAGATGATTTGGGGCTGAGGAAAGAAAGGGCAAGCCTGCCGTTCCCAACTGAACACTAAGGAGCCCATGACCTGCAAAGAGGAACTATAGACTGCTTATAGGGAGGGAAGAGATGGATGCTAAAGAACAAAACCCCAACTACCTGAGCAGAATTGGGAAAAGCACTGGGCCTGTGGTATGTTTAATCATCCACCATCCAATTTCAGGTACAACATACTATCACTATACCTCATGGCTCCTGCCACACGGTCCAGCAATCTGTGTCACGCATAAACTCCTCAGCCCCAAATTGTTATTGTTACTAAGTAAACAGCCTTTCATATTTCATGAAGCAGAGCAAAGCTGCTGTAAAGCTCTGTTCCTCTGGCTGCCTTTTCTTTAAGACTGAAATAGACATAATACATATGGGGTCAGGGTACAATCACAAAGGCATATGGCTGGAGTGGGAATGGGAGTGGGCTTGTAACACTCCAGGAGATCTATGGATCAGACTCTGAATGTTACCCAGGTCTTAATGAGGTAGGACAGACAGATGGGGAGACAAGGAAATTATATTACTAGAAAATATCCGAAGAGCCAGACTCAGAAGTTAAATCCAGGAAGTAAACTGAAAAAGCAGATAAGCATCTTTCCCACCATACTTTTTTAATATTAAGTTATATGATTAGGAGACATAGGAGGGGGTCTCTAAATCTGCCTTCTCCTTTGAAATAGTAAAAATTTGGCGTTTCTTGACAACTGAGTAAAGAGACTGAAAAAATGAAGCCTCTATCTGGCAAAAGTCCTAAAGGTTTTATGTGGCTCTTACCCATCTCACTAACCCCAAACCATTGTCTAAGGCAAGACCACATGTATTAGGCCCAACTCAGAAAGTAGAAAAACTACAGATAAAAACTACCAATTCAAGTCTTTAACTTCTATTTCCTGCACAGAGAGCAGGAAATATTTTTTTTCCTACTTCAACTTGTTATACTAAAATGAATTTGTGCTAAAACTTTCACCTAATGAGTGTCTCCTTCTCGCTATTTACCCTGAAATGCTTTTCTTGTATGGATCTCAGGGACCTGTGTTTTGTGGAAGCTGAGAAGCTGAGGGTCCCCTATCCATCTTCTGGCGACATTATCCTTGTTTCTCCCCCTCTGATTCTCCACCTTTTGAGTTGTTTTGCAAAATAAATTCTCATGCTGGGCTGGGAAGGTGGCTCAGTGGTAGAGTGCTTGCCTTGCATGCATGAGGCCCTGGGTTCGATTCCTCAGCACCACATAAGCAGAAAAAGCCGGAAGTGGCGCTGTGGCTCAAGTGGTAGGGCACTAGTCTTGAGATGAAGAGCTGAGGGACAGCGCCCAGGCCCAGAGTTCAGGCCCCACAACTGGCAAAAAGTAAATAAATAAATAAATAAATAAATTCTCATGCTCTTTAGGCAATAGCCTCAGACAACCTTTAAAGGTAATAGGTAAACGCCATGGGCTTGCATCTATAGTATATTATAGCTGCCATGTTAATGAATAGCATACTAAAGCAACAATAACTAAAACAACAACTCATGAACCATCAGTTTAAAGACAGGATTCCAGGGCTGGGAAATTGGCTCAGTGGTAGAGTCCTTGCCTCCCATGCATGAGGCCCTGGGTTCAATTCCTCAGTACCACATAAGCAGAAAAGAAGCCGGAAGTGGCTCTGTGACTAAAGTGGTAGGGTGGTAGCCTTGAGCTGAAGAGCTGAGGGATAGTACCCAAGCCCAGAGTTCAGCCTCCACGACTGATCCAAAAAATAAAAAAAAATTAAAAAAATCTAATTTATTCATGAGGGAAAAATATGTAAAGAAAAAAATCTGAAAAAAAAAACATGAACCCCAACTCTTGAAATCTATTTAACATTTTTCTCCAAATATACTTTTTCCAGCAATATAAAGGCATAGTGCAAGGAAGGAAAGACAGCAATTTGCTTGAAAATCACTTCTTTAAGAAAAACAGAAAATAGTTCCTAAGAAGTAATTTTACAGATGATGTTTCTGATCTTGCACTCTGTAGATCTGCATGACTTATGCAATTATAAGCATAGCCCTTGAGCAGATAAACACCACACAACTGCAGGATGGCTTTGGAGAAAGGATGGAGGGCACTTGAATTTTTTTTCTAGCCATGATCTCTAATTTGCTTATTAGTAGAGAAGGCAGGGGTAAATACAAAAGGGGGCTATTCTGGTCAGGCTATAGCTAATGTGGAGGAGAGAAGGCACATTCATACTTCTCCTGACTTGCTGCCTAATGAGTAGCAATTAATTCATCTTATTGTATTTCCAAATGCCAAAGACTCCATTCACATCAAAGAAAAAAAATTTCAAGGCTTTTTACCATTGTTAATGTACTGCACTATATTCAGTATTTTATAATCGTCAACACAGTTTCCTTTAGTTCTGATGTTGGCCTGGCATCATAAAGGAGTGCTGATGACTGGTAGGTGTGCCTTATGGAAGGCATCTTACGCTAGAGAGTAGGGTAATAGGCTAGTTTGGGGCCACAACTAGGTGTTTGGGAGGAGCAGCCCCTGACTTTAATCCCTTTTTCCTGGGTAGTGACAGCAGGAGCAGAAAATTACTTTCTTCTGAGAGGCCAAAGGAACCTCAGCTGGTAGCTGTCTGGACAGAATAAGCACTAGGCCTGTTGCTTGTCCTGTTTCAACACAAAAGTAAGTGCTCAGTAGCTGAGAACATTCACAGCACCTCAAGTCAGAGAGTGAATTCTCTGCCTTGAGTAGCACTCTGTGGGGAACTACACAGAGCTTGCCTTGGGCATAAGGGAACCCAGGCATCACGATCACATTTGTGGTCCTTGGCGAACCACAAAAACATTCCAGCCTATGTATCTTCTTTTATAAAGCAAGGATAAGAACGGCCCTGCTCAGGACTGCTTTCCACACTTGTCAGAGTACCCTCAGTCTTGCTGTCTGATGCACTTCAAACCTGTGAGACCAGTATGACAGACTTATCTACTTGGCATCCAAGCTTCATCATGCTCAGGACATGAAAAGCCATGCTTTTCACCATGTTATTCATAGATTAGCATTACTTTTTAAGGGCACTTTCATCATATTGATTATCAATTACCATATTGAAGGTAATTATTACTGGGATTTTTCTATTCCTCTGTTTCTATTGCCCACAGAAAGAAAATTCAAACGTGAACACAGTGTCTCACATGTGTAATCTCAGCTACTCAGGACATTAGGATTGTAGAAGGCCAATTTAGGCAAAGTTAGTGAGAACCCACCTCAATCAATAGCTAGGCATATTGTTACATGCCTGTCATCCCAGTTATATGGGAAGCATAGATAGAAGGATGCCAATCTGGGCAAAAATTAGGAAACTCTATCCCAAAATAACCTGAAGCAAAATGGGCTGGGAATATAGTCCAACTGCCAGTATACATCTAAACAAAGAACAAACAAAACAGAATGAGGAGGAGAGAGGGGAAGAGAGAAGGAAAAGGAGAAGATCCAAGCCTGGCTCAATTCTCAATAAAAGGTCAATGTTCAGGCTCATACTGTCTGACCTGCATTACTACACTGCTTATATAAGGTCTAATCCTATCACACCTAAGCAAAAACATTTTCTCCAATCTGCATTTTAACTCAGTTAAACTGAAACTAAAGTAGTGAATATATCTTTGGAGAGAAAGGGTACATAATATGAGTAGAAAAAAGAATGTGAAAGCCAGGCGCCAGTGGCGCACAGCTGTAATCCTAGCTACTCAGGAAGCTGAGATCTGAGGATCATGGTTCAAAGTCAGCCCTGACAGGAAAGGCCATGAGACTCTTATCTCCAATAAACCACTCAGAAAACTGGAAGTGGTGCTGTGGCTCAAGTGGTATGCTTGCCTTAAGCTGAAGAACAGCGCCCAGGCCCAGAGTTCAAGCCCCACAACCAACCAAAAAGAAAAAAGAGGGAAAAAAAATAATGTGAAGAGTTTGAGAAATGTCAGGAATGGCATTTCCCAGCCCCTTAATGCAACTAAGAGTCTTGCAGCTTCCACAAACCAAGGAGGCTACTGACCAGGTTCTCTGCCTTGTACTCTACTAAGGGTCCACTCTTGAGTGGTCATGGGACCACTAGAAGCAACATTGAAAAAGGAAAGGGTCAGGGGTGAGAGGGTTGTCAGTATCCCTGAAGTAGTCTCACTCTTGGACAGCCTCAGCAGTAACCCAAAGTGGGCCCAGAATGATGGATATTAGCAATGCCCCAGGGAAGTTCTTGAACTCAAAAGAATTAAATCAACAATTTTAACTTTAAGCTTTCTGCTTATTGGAAGCAATGGCAGATTGAAAAGAAAGGCCTGTACAGAAATCAAATCATGAAGGCCACCTGGGCAAGAATGAAGAAAATGCCCCAAGGGAATACACATAACTTATAAATTAGTCACCAATGACTGGACCCAATCAGAGAAGCTCAGGTCTTTTTCTGCTCTGCTAGGATGAAGCACTATCAGCATGGGCAGGCTTATCTTCATTAATGTCTGGGGCCAGACAGGAATACATCTTTTGCCTAAGACAAACTGCCAACCTTAAGGGAGAATAAGAATTCCTCTTCTAGGTATTATCCTGTGTCTTGTACTCACTCAAACACACTCAAGTGTGAGCAGAATGGCTTGCTCTATCTCCAATTTGAAGATGGGGGTAGGAGGTTGGAGGGAACTCTACTCTGCAAAACTTGGCTGTGGCTTCTGTAAGCCCTTATCCATCAGCAAATAAAGTAATACCTTTCTGATGTTGATGGTGAAAGAAGGCCTCTGGGGAAGTGTTTTGATAAGCTCTCAGGACAACTGAACATGTGAAGAAAGAGACTCAAGAGCCAGAAACACTAAGGAGCTTTGAGTAGGAATGCCTACACAATGTGTGGAGAATTCTGCATTTTTTCAACATGCTGGGAAAATAAATCCTTGGAGCTTAGAAAGAGTGACTGAATTTGAATAATTAACAGTAAGTGAAATCATTCAAAGAAGAAAATAATTTAAACATTGCAAGCTAGGTCTCAGACCATGCTGCTATCTAAATCAACAAGAGGTGCCAGTAAGGGACTTAACTAGGGGGAAGGAGAGATGGATGACAACAAATGAACCTAGTGGGTGACACTGCTGTAGATGTAGCTGATAACATAAAATTGGAGACAGCTCTAATTTAGCTATTTGTGGAATTTCTAGGTACATGTTATATAGACAAGAAGTCAGCTGCCCTCTGTAATTGCATGGACTCATCTTCTACTTAAAAATAGGAATTAGCAACAAAGTTGCGGGTCATTAAATCACACCTACCATGTAAAGAACAGTAAGTCATAAGGATTTTGTCTAAGCAGGAGCCACACCAATGACATTCTCATCACTGAGAAATGACTCCATCGCAGCTAAGGTTTCTTCTGGATTAGCAATAGACACTGTCATATTTCTGGTATATTCAATTTCCAATACCTTGGTACTCTGACCACCAATCCCCTTGTATTTCCTTCATCATCTTCAGAGGTTCTTGAGTGTTGACCATACCTTGATGTCACCTTCTACTTTCTGTCCTCAGTCACTGTTTCCTTCTATCATTACTCAGTAATTCTTTTCATCTTTTTTTTTTAATTTATTGTTATAGTGCTATGGATCAAACCTAGGGCGTTTTATTTCATATGCTAGGTAAGTGCTTTACCACAGCGCTACCACTCCTCCCTACTTCAACAATATTTTTTTGCCTCAAGCTTCTATCTCTTCCATATGGTCATAGTCCATATCCAAGGTCATCCTAAATTGTCAGCTCAGACTATCTTCTTACACTGCTACAAACTGTAGAGAAAAGTTTCATACAGATGCCAATGGCTATAGCACAAACTCAGGATGACAATGAGCAAACATCACAACATTGAGGCAGAAATAAATTAAGAGCAGTTTCATTGGATTTGATTTTTTTTAGGGAAACAAAGAACAAGGATAGACTGTGGGTGAAAATAGGGAAGTTGAGTTAGGGGCAAGAAAGAAGAGTAGAAGCAGTGAGAAAAATCAAGGGTAATGTTTCTTTCCCTTTAAAAATCTTTTTTTTGGGGGGGGAGGGGGCACACACTCCTGGGGCATAAACTCAGGGCCTGGGCACTGTCCCTGTCCCTGAGCTTTTTTTTTTTTGGTCGGTTGTGGGGCTTGAACTCTGTCTGGGCTTGGGCGCTATCCCTCAGCTCTTCAGCTCAAAGTGAGTGCTCTACCACTTGAGCCACAGAGCCACTTCTGGTTTTCTAGTGGTTTATTGGAAATAAGAGTCTTTCAGACTTTCCTGCCCAGGCTGGCTTTGAACCACGATCCTCAGATCTCAGCCTCCTGAGTAGCTAGGATTATAGGCGTGAGCCACCAGCGCCCGGCCCTGAGCTTCTTTTGCTCAAGGATAGCACTCTACCACTTAAGCTACAGCACCACTTTCATCCTTTTCTGTTGATGTGGTACTGAGGAATCGTATACACGGCTTCATGCATGCTAGGCAAGCACTCTACCACTAAGCCACATTCCCAGACACCTTTAAAAATCTTAAGAATTAGGTCATCACAAAAATATTGACTATGGATAGTTCAAACATATTTATTTACAATGTTCTTGAAACAACAAAAATCTTTAGTTTTGATTATCATTACTTTAAAAAAAACTCAGCCTTCAATAAGCTAATTCTTTTTTTCAGTTGGTTGTGGGTCTTGAACTCAGGGCCTGGGTGCTGTCCCTGAACTTTTTTACTCAAGACTAGTGCTGTACTACTTTGAGACACAGTGCCACTTCTGTTATTCTGGTGATTAATTGGAGATGACAGTCTCATGTCCTTTCCTGACTGGGCTGGCTTTGAACTGTGATCTTCAGATCTCAGCCTCTTGAGTAGTTACAATTACAGGTGTGAGCCACTGGTACTCAACAAAAAAACTAATTCTTAAGTGCTGTTATTGAAAAATTCTTTTGTGCATTTTGCAGACTTGATAGGGATAGAACTTGCAAAAATACAACTTCTATTTTAAAAAAACAAAAAACACAACAATGCACAGAGAAGTCTGAGTAAAGCAGAGCAAGGAACCACAGGCTGGCTGAAGTAAACAGAGGGGCTGTGGGCTCAGAGGCCAGCCCACAGTCCAGGTCCCTGCCACCAGCCTCCTACCTTCTTAGTTATTCTTTAAAACCCAGCTTCAGAGATATTTCCAAATGATACATGTAAAGGACCTCTCTAGTCACTTCTCATTGCATGCCTCAGTGCTGCCCTTCAGGATGCCCCGAACACCATATCTCTATGGAAACCCACTGTCTGGCTTATGCTTGGTTCTAATGGTACCTGCTCCAGGAAGATTTCTTCTACATCTCACTCTCATAATTAATCACTCTTTTCCCTGACTGGCCTTTGTACACCCTGGTTTAATTTCTGCTACAGAACCCTAACTAAGGACAATCTACTGGAAAGTTAACAGAAAGGTTTAGTATTCCTGAAGAGCATAGACTGCATAACCAACTCTATATGCTGGACATCTACTAGGCCTTAGAATATACTGGACTCTCAATGAAATGTTAGTAGCATAAATTAAACAATCATTCCTGTGCCTTTAAAGTTCAAATCCAAATGTACATTTTACATACTTACTAGAATAATTTTCTTTATTAAAATTAAAACAAAATTAAAGTCCACACACTTGAGGAAATGGGAAATGTAGCCTAGCCTGCAAACCAGTACCCTGCAAACTTCTGCACATAGAGTTATCAAGAGTGACTTTTCAGCCAGGATGAGTCACCTGTGAATGTGACATGAGGAATGATCACTAGCTCTGTGTGTCTGTTTTCTCCAAAGGTACATAGAGAACAAGCTACAGGAGTTTTAAGTGAGACCCACAAGCTGTCCAGTGGGGGCTGGGAACCCATCAGAAAAAAAAAGCTGTCATCCCTTCTTTTCCATCTGCCTGAAGCAGGGTAGGTAGGTCCTCAAACTGTGCTCAATGGAAAAGCTAAAAAGACTCTGTTAAGGATGTAAGAAGGTGAGCTTCAATCTGAACAGTTTTTACTCTTTCATATAGACAATTTTAGTAAGATTCAATGTAAAAAATTATGTTTTTCTTTAAAAGCTGAAGAAATAGTAGCCTAAAGAATTCTGCCATACTCTTCCCAGGGAGAAAAGGAAAGACTTAGAAACAAAGAAGCCACACTTGGCAGTAGCCCCTGCTCTGGCACCCCATGGGGGAAAAGGTAAATGCAAGCTGTCACAGGTCACCACAGGACCACAGACCTGAGTCCTTATCTTTGACTTCTGAATATGTGGAGATGTAGTGACCAACCTGGCAGAGGCAGAGCAAGGAAAGGCCTTGAGAGTCAGTTATCTCCATAATCCCACTACATATATCTAAGTAGAGAAAGTACAGTATCTCATATTGTCTTGGATACTTTAAGCTATCCCCATTGTTCACCCAAAAAGCTACTCCTACTGTCTTCTGGGATAATTTCAAGGTTTTGTGTAAGTTTATTTCATTAGTTAGTATGAAAGGTCAAGAAGACCAGGGCTATTGCTTTACTCTGCAATGAACTCAGGGAAGGTACTCATTCCTGCCTCCTCACAAATGTGCTGTTAGATATCAGAGACTAGTAGGACAGCACAAGTGGGAAACTGGGGCCCAACTTTCCTACAGGATCCAGATTCCTGGGCCCATGTCCTGGTGATGACTGCTTAGAAGGGTAAAGATAAATTAAGCATGAGGAGAATTGAAGCCAACAAGCTGTGGATATGACTTGTTCTTGGACTGTTTTTGTTGTTTTCTGCGGGTTAACAATGCAGCTGGGACTGCACCAATCCCAGGTTACCTATGACCATCACTATGGTGCCAGGGGTTCACATTCTGACTATGGATTCAAAGGTAAAATGTAGGTTATCAGTACAAGTGCTTCTTGATGAGCAACAGATTCTATACAGTATATAGACATGAAGGTTTCAACTTAAAAATCCATCTCCCATCTCCACTAGATGAACCTCAACCTGAGAGAACAGTAGATTATGGTCTAGAAAGGTCTGAGTTCAAATTCTGACTTTGACTCTTAATAGGTTTAATGACTTTCATCAAGTAAATTATACTCTTTGAACTATACCTTTCGGAGTTTTGTTCTACAATATCAGAATATAGACCCTACTTCATATTGAGCTTAAATGTGAAGACATGCAGGAGGAAGCTACACATTGGAATAAAACCTCATTTTTCAGAAGCTTACTCTTCATGGACCTGTCCTTGGGACTAACTCCTCCATGTTTCACTGTGGCTCTTCCCTTTTACACTCCAGCAGAGCCCTATATTTCACATTCCCTCCTACATAGCCAGCTCTAGGATGGGATGTTAGCTACTTAACTGCCGGCCGTGATAGCACTGTGCCCAGAATGCTCAATCAATATTATCAGCTCATGGGAAAACAGAGGACTCCATTTTTCCAGGAATAATGTGGTAGGGAAGAAGGAAAGGAATTAACAAGATGGAGGTGGTTCTTGGAGCTTAAATGCTGAGCCAGATGCTATCCTACAGTCTCTCTTTCCATCTCCTCCTTGTGCTTGCACCAAAAATGAGCCAGGGTGAAACTTGGGGGGCAAGGGAGGAGAAGAGGGTGCAGTTTTCTTTTTTTGTTTTTAAGACACACATAAACATAGCTATGTTTGTCAGAATTCATGCAAATGCGTAATAAAGCAATAAAAGAAAATTCTCAAAATCACTAAGTGATTTTCCTATGTCTCTCATGAGGCTCCTTGAACAACACAGTGTCATCACTTACAGGGCTTTCAGTCTAGGGCCACCTGCCCCAATGGAGTCAACAGAATGCATACAGACAGAACAGGAATAGAACAATTCATAGCATCACAAATGGAAACACAAAATTGATATCTGGAAACTTCTTTGAACATCATTAATTCATTAGCTCAGAGAAACTAGAAACAGAGTCAGAACTTGAGCAATTACTGGGGTAGTTATATCCACATAGAGAGTACCGCATCTTTGGTTAAAAAGCAGGATGGAGGAAGTTATCTTAGCCTTCCAACTGCTCAGCCAGTGCAGCTCAAAGCCAGCCACCATCAGCCACACGTGCAAGCGAGCCAGCATGCTGCCCACTGCAGAGGGCACACCAAATGCTCCATCCTAGCTAGCACTAGTTCTAGTTCTGTTACACAGCCAGATTGATTTACATTAAGGAGAAAAACAAAAAACAAAAACAACAACAAAAAAGGGACTGGGGGAAGGTCTCAGTACTGTTAAATGACACTGATCTTGTAGGGTGGAACAAAACAAGTTTAATTAATGTATGAGGGAATATAGGTATGTAGGAAAGGCAAAAATTACAGGTCTAAAACTTAATTTTTACTGTAAACTAAGGCCAACTCTAATCCCTTTGCATTTTTCAAAGATAGCATTACAGAAAAATAAAAGCCATGGGTGCTTGACTGCAAATTTTACAAAGGGAATAAGTACTTGGATTTAACAGTTTATCAATGCCTTTATTTTGGCTGTGAAATGTACTTTAAAAGACTGTACAGGGAGGCCCATGTATAAAAAGGTCTATGTGAACTCAAGTATAAATATAAGTGCAAACCAGAGTTTCATTAAGAGCTTTCCCATCCCTAAGTTCTATCACTTTTTGCTAAGGCCACACATCAATTTTCTTTTAGTCAATCACTTTAAAAAAAAGTAATTATAAGCAATATGGAAGAAATCTGGCTGAAAATACTTCGTGTTAGAAAAGGATATGAAAATATCACTTTTGATGAAAATACATCAAAAGTAAATTTACAATTTTTCTGAACTTAAAAAAAAGTAATTTCATGACCATTCTGCAAATGATTCAATTTTCTCTTTTTAAAAGAAGGAATTCATCAACTTTGCATCACGTTTGGGTTTTGTTTTTTTTTTAAGCTCTGCTTAAAAAAAAAAAAAGGCTGTTTGGTGGACATTCCAAAGTATTAAAAAAACAAAACATGTCTGTGCTAAAAAGTTATCAAGACTAGCTCTCTGCTGCATTTGCATTGTTATTAGGAATACACACACACACACACTCACAAGCTCAAACACACAGTTTAATGTGAGGCTAGTACAGAAACAGAGAGATTAGACACAAAGAAATGTAAACAGCTCTCACATGCGAGGAAACTAGGTTACGAGAATCCCAACACCAGGCATTCACCAGTCACCATGGAAAACAGGAAGTGAGATGCATAGCAACCACAAGCCAAAAAGCAGAAAAGCGCATACCTTTAGCTTGGAATGAAAATCACGAGATTTCCTTCTGGCAAGAACCTGAATGTGACTAGACACCTGCAGGGTAGGGGAAGGGAGGAAAACAAAGGAAAAGCCTGTAACCATGGAGATGAAAAGCCCCCTACAACTGGGCAAGCCAGACGTACCTTAATGGCGGCTTGAATTTCTCGAACTTTCTTTCTTGCTAAGACCTGTATATGACTAGACACCTACATTGTTCGGGTTTATGAAGGGAAACAAAACAAAACAAAACAAAAAACAAAACAAAAAAAGGAAATCAAATATAAAATTGCTGCTCCTTAGGAAGGTTGGGGAGGGTGGGGGGGGGGGGGAGGGTTATTTGCATCTCAACAAAGCTGTGCAGTTAGGAATACACAGTCCCAGCCAGACACCAAGCCCCCAGCACTGCTCTAAGCTTTCAGACTGGGTCATCACTGCAGTGACTTGTTTCAGGACAAAAGTTTGGGTTCGTATCAGTTTTCTGCCCCAGGAGAAATTAATAAAATCAAGGGGCACTGGAAAAACTAATTTGGGGAAGGGTGGGACGGAGGGAGAAAAGGTTGTTTTCCTTATAAAATTTAAATGGTAGGGGTAAAAATAAATGAAAATATTTATAGCTTCTCAGCATCAGGAAGGAAAATCCCTTTTCCTCAATTTAGAGGAGACAATCCATAAATTAGCACGTTCTGAAAATCAAAAGCTGAAGCTGTTGGTTGTATTCTGATCTCATTAAGAGCTCTGGATTCTGTAGCAAATGTTAAAATAATACTCACATGTAAATTAGATCTCAAAGAGAAATGGAAAAGACCCAGTTAGCACAGCTTTTTTTTCCCCCTTATAAATATTTTTAATCCTTCCACTCTTTTGGGTATTGACTAGATGCCAAATGGATTTGCATATTATTACAAAGCGAAATGTGTGAATACAGCCAGCCAGCCAGCCAGCCTGTTAAAAATCTGGGTTGAAAACCACACGGATTTGCTGAACAGCAAATTCACATTGGAGAGGTATCACCAACTGCTGCCTAAAAACATCCCCAGGATGTGGGGTATAGAAACCTTGCCCAGCCAGCTTCTGAAACACATGATTCCATTGGGTAAACAAATCAATCTGCATTTCGTTCAGTGGAACTTTGGTTAAATTTTGAAGAGTCTCCCAAAGAACAGGTCACTCAGTAAATGACCAGAGCTCCCAGGCCAGCAGACAGCCCAGGTCCAGCACCTGCAGCAGTAAGTAGGTAGGTAGGTAGGTAGGCAGGTAGATTAGTTCTGCTGGCTCTAAAATGTATACCCTATTGTTTACAATTTCAGCACTTCCTGGCAATTACCTCTTTCTAAACTCTCCAATTTGAAATCACAGGATTTATGATAATATAAAAGATCCTTTGATATTTAAATTTGTCTTTGAATTTCAATTATTCTATTTTCCCCACAGTTTGTACATTTTAAAGTACTGAGCAGGAACTTCTCAATCCTCTTCAACCCTCCATCTGTGGCTCTAACTTTTGTTGTCTGTGATTCTCTGACTTGACATGGGCCTTGGTCAGGGGGAACATTCTCCCAGCAGACAACGTAAGCCTCTGTGCTGGCTGGAGGCCACCCCTTCAGGCTGACTCAGCACCAGGCCAGGCACAGGAAGCATTCCTGGGGGAAGGCCCAGCCCCCAACAACATTCAGAAAACAGCCTTCATCTGAGGAGAACCTGTGGCTACTGCTCAGCCTTAAAGTGACCAGACTGTAGCTTGTGGTTGTTGTTGGATAAAGTTTGGGGTTCTATTATATTGAAACAGGGTCTCTCTCTATATATACATTGCCCAGGCTTGTTTTGATCTTCTGGGCTCAAACAATCTTCTTGCCTCAGCCTCCCAAATAGCTGGGACTATAGATGTGCACCACCACACCTGGCTGATCTGGTATGATTATCATTTTGAAGGTCCAATGCCATTATCATTCAGAAGGGTCAACTTTTAAATAAATAATGTTTTTCTGTTAACAATTCACCCATCAGGTATTTTCTTTTGCCTTTCTTTTTTTTACTTTTAAACACTTTTTTCTGGTACCAGACCTTGAACTCAGAGCCTGGCCCCTGTTCAGCTTGCTGAGCTGGTGTTCTACCACTTGAGCCATGCTTTCAGCCTGGCATTTTACTAATTAATTAGAGACAAAGTCTCTTGGCCTTTTCTACCCAGTTGTCTTCAAACAGATCTTTTAAGTCTTAGTCTCCTAGGATTACAGGCATGAGGTACCTGCACCGGACTAATCACATTAACTTCTTATCAGTTCCATTTGTGAAATGGTTCATACCATAGATCTGGACTGCTTTACATCTGAAAGAACCAGGGATGGCAAATCCCGGTCAAGAGCAGAGGAGAATTCCTGCTTCTGCTCTGCCCAAAGGTATTTAAGTTATAACAACATTTCAGTCATGGCAGCTATGACAAAAAAGCTATAACTTAAGAATCACAGTGCCCAGCATTCACAACACTGGGTATCATATTCAACAGATACTTTAAGGCTGCTAGCATGAGTTCCTCATTGAAAGGATGACTAATTAGTAATCATTTCAGGATGTTTAAGGCACAGAATCTCCAAGTCTCCTGGTTTGTGAATATAGCTGCACCTGCAGCTTTTGTAATATTAGCAGATGAACATTTGGGCCAAAAAAAAAAAAAAAAAAAAAAAAGGCAGCTTTGAATCACAGCACGGGGCAGTTCAGACACTGTCGTTGGCAGGGAAACTTTCCCACGTACATAAGAGAACTCAGAGGCCACATGCTCAAGGGTCACTGAAATGATGAACAGTGGAAATGAGCCAATCCAGAACACCTACGACGCTGACTCCTTACAGGAACTGGAACCAGGGCTCCTAGAGCCAAAGCACAGCAGCCAAGGCAGCCCAATGCCTCCTGGGGCCATTCGCTGACATGCACAACTCCCAGGTGGGTTACTGTACCTGCTTTCTGGTCCTCGTCTTCCCTGTCCTGAGTTTGATGTATCTGGCTATTAATTCATTCCTACCTGAAAAGAAAAAAAAAAGTTTACAATTAGGTAGGTTACTTTAAAATGAAAATGGTAATAAAAATGCTTCTAAAGCTAGAGATGAAATTCAGAATTAAGAATTTTAAATTTCAGATTTGAGCTTATTCATGGTAGAAAAATAAACAGTACAATTGTTTGAAAAAAATATTTACAAGGAAAATTCAGAGGAAGAGTGATTTTAAATTTTGTCCAGCCACCGAGGAAAGAAATTTGTCTTTTTAAGTATGCCTTTTTGCTTGCTTGCTTACTTACTTGCTTACTTACTTACTAAATGAGTGGTCACTTATAAAAAGCAGTAACTATAAGAAAAGGATGAGCACAAGAAACCCAGTTCTGTTTCAGTCTTGCATTCACTTTTCTTCTCATCCAGGCCTGTGCTTGTAGATATTATGTCCAGATAGTGTCATTATAGTGTCACAAGAGAATAAACTGCTGGAGTCATACAGCCCATTTACAATGGGAAGAAGATGAATAGTATGAAGGCAGAGATGCAAAAAGTGGTTTTGGACCAGGGACTAACGACACAAGACTGTGCTAGTAGGAAGAAACAAAAACAAACAAACAAAAAAAAAAACCCAACCTCCTCTCCAAGCTTTATAATGTCATGGGGAAAAAAATGCTTGGAAGCGAATTTTAAAAAATTCTCCATTCTTACCCTCCCAGGAGATGAGAATGAGAAGTTTCAAACAGGTAACTTTGACAGAGAAGTACTGTAATTTAGTAGGAAAATATACCCATAGATGCTAAGTAGGGAGATGTATGAATGTACAAATGAATAAAAATCCAGCTACAAGATAGAGCTAGCCTACAAGGCTGACAAGGACCAGCATGAGAATACTCATGTGAGCTGGGTGCCAGTGGCTCACACCTGTAATCCTAGCTACTCAGGAGGCCGACATCTGAGGATCACAGTCTGAAGCCAGCCTGGACAGGAAAGTCTGTGAGACTCCTATTCCCAATTAATCACAGAAAAAGCCGGAAGTAGCACTGTGGCTCAAGTGGTAGAGTGCTAGCCTTGAGCAAAAGGAGCCCAGGGATAACGCCCGGGCTCCAAGTTTAAGCACCAGGACTGGTGCGCGCGGACACACACACACACACACACACACACACACACACACACACACACACACACACACACACACACACACACACACACACACACTTATGTGAACCATGGGCCCAGACTTTCCAAGTCTGTCACCAATCACTGTCTACAATGTTACTGTCACCATAGCACTTTCTGTCACCTGCTCATTAGGAATGAGCAGGATGTGTTTACCACCAGAAGACAAAAGAATCGTAAGATTCTGGTGCTAGAATCTCTTTGAATCTCTCTTTCCTACCTCTGAAAGTTCTAAGTCCACCATAAACCTGGGCCAGGATTTCTATAACTAAGGAAGCAGCTCATTATTCCTTGAACATAAAGACCCTACTTGGGGCTTGATGTGACTTTCTTCCTCAGAGCTTCTTCTTAACTTACAAGAACCAGGTTAGACTCTATGCACACGATTAACTGCCTTTCAGATATTGACAGCACCATGCAGAGCTGGAGTTACACAAAAGCTAAATTTCCCTTTTCTTTTGTTATCTATAACAAACTTTGGAACATTCCCAGACACACCATTGTGACTATCATTTCTCCATTTTCCTTTCAGAGTCTGGCAATAGACCTGGTATGTCAGCAGAGTATGTTTGTATGTCAGCAGAGTATGTTTATCTTTTCCTCATCCTAAATGCTTTATTTCAGCTAATATAGCCTAACAGTATATTAGGGAGGTGTGTGTGTGTGTGTGTGTGTGTGTGTGTGTGTGTGTGTGTGTGTGTGTGTGTGTGTGTGTGTGTGTGTGTGTGTGTGTGTGTGTGTGTGTGTGTGTGTGTGTCTGTACACGTGGCGCATGCGTGCTGGTATTGGGGCTTGAACTCAAGGTGTAAGCACTGTCCCTTAGCTTTTTCACTCTACCACTTGAGCCACTGCTCCAGTTCTGGCTTTTTGGTGGTTAACTGGAGATAAAGAGTCTCATGGACTTTTCTTGCCCAGGGTGGCTTTGAACAATGTTCTTCAAATCTCAGCCTCTTGAGCAGCTAGGATTATAGACAAGAGCCACCAACCAGTGCCCAACCACTACAATAAATTTTTTAAGGACAAAAAACAAATCATCACCTTACACCAATTGCCCTGTCCTTGTTCCCAGCTGGGATTTTCAGACCCAAATACAAAATTTCCCATTTATTTCTACTCCATTTCATCCTATTAAATTCAGCCTATCATCTCAGCCTGCCAAAATCTTCTCAGATCCTGAGTCTGTAACTTAAGGCACCCTTTAAGGTACATTTAGAGGAAAGGGATCTTGAAATTCAGTTTTGAGGATTGCTTCTCCAAGCATTCTTTTTCAAACTTTTGAGAACTACCAATATTCTCTCTAGTGTCATCAGGTCTACTTGTTCGTCTCTCAGATGGTTGTACAGATTTTGCAATTTGTCTCAAAGAGTTGCTGACAGCAGAGTCCAGCTAAGAGTGCCTAATTACCAGAAGCCAGACCTAAAAGAGAATGTCTGCAGATGAGCCAAGCATCCTCCATTTCAGGATTTCACTGTGCACCCTGTTCAGAGCTATCTGAGTAGCCAAGATGAAATAAATACAGGGCTTGATATGACATGTAATTTCATCTGAACCTTATACAAATGGGAAAAAGGAAAAAAATCTCCTGTCCCAAACTTACTTATTTTCTGTGACTGCAGATGAAAGAGCTTAAAGATGTGAAGTTTAACCCATACAACTACTTAAAATTTCTTATGGCATTTGGATAAATAACTAATAAGATCAATATCCAGGACCACTTCATCTGACAGTATACCCTATAGCTCATGCAAATAGAAAGTCTAAAAAGCCTAAAATTCTTCCTAGTACTTCCCCCAGGTGTTTAGGAGTGCTAAATTCTGAAAATAAGTCTGTGGTCATCACTTCCTTGAAGGCTTATCCTATTCTCATGCCTTCCTCCTCCCTTATTTTGTGGGTACAGGTCCTGAGCACTGTCCCTGAGCTTTACTGCTCAAGATTAGTACTCTACCCTTTTGAGCCATAGCTTCACTTCCAGCTTTTGGTGGCAAACAAGAGTCTCATGACCTTTACTTCCCAGGCTGGTTTCAGACTGCAATCCTCAGATCTCAGCCTCCTGAGTAGTTAGGATTACAGGCATGAGCCACCAGCATCCTATTCTTTGCTTGTGTGTGTGCCAGTCCTGGGGCTTAAACTCAGGGATAGGTGCTGTCTCTAAGCTTCTTTTGCTCAAGGATAACACTCTACCACTTGAGCCACAGCTCACAGCTTTTTTTGTGAATAATTAGGTAAAAGTCTTATGATGTTTCTGCCTGGGCTGGCTTCAAACTGTGATCCTCAGATCTCAGCCTCCTGAGTAGCTAGGATTGGAGGAGGCATGAACCACCAGTGCTAGGTCCATACCCTATTCAAAAACCCATGTTCTGGGGCTGGGAAGTTGGCTCAGTGGTAGAGCGCTTGCCTTGCATGCCTGAGGCCCTGGGTTCGATTCCTCAGCACCACATAAGCAAAAAGAAAAAAGTTGGAAGTGGCGCTGTGGCTCAAGTGGTAGAGCGCTAGCTTTGAGCTGAAGAGCTGAGGGACAGCGCTCAGGCCCAGAGTTCAGGACCCACGACCGGACCCAAAAAAAAACAAAAAACAAACAAACAAACAAAAAACACTCATGTTCTTTCTTTCAAACCACATATAGGAATAGTGATTGTGTAACTCTTTTAAATATTTGAATTGTCTATTTTATATAACAGAGCCTTCCCATAAACAGAGCCTTACCGTAAACAACTTTTAGAACCCCAGTAAGTCCTCCTAAAGGCTTTGACACTGCTTACAAACCTAGTAGAGTTTTAACCTTCCTGATTTAGATCAATTACTTCACCATACAATCAAATACACTGCAATCTTTTAAATAAGAAATATCAATGGGGTCAGGGGTATGATCGAGTGATATAGTGGGCTTGCCTAGCAAGTACAAGAACCTGAGAGCTGGGCCCTGGTGGCTAAAGTCTGTAATCCTAGCTACTAAGGAATCTTAGATCTGAGCACTGCAGTTCAAAGCCAGCCCAGGCAGGAAAGTCCATGAAACTCATCTCCAATAAACTACTCAAAAAAGGGAGAAGTGGTACTGTGGCTCAAGTGGTTGAGCACTAGTCTTGAGCAAAAGAAGCTCAGGAACAGCACCCAGGCCCAGTGCTGAAAGCCCCAGGACTGGACCAAAACAAACAAACAAACAACCCTGAGTTTGAATCCCTTATGGTATGTCTTTGACTCTATTCTATTTGATTCTATTTGCATTTTCTATATGTAATTCTATGCCTTTGTAGTTAAAACATATTTAACCATTAGAGAAGTATAGTATTCCAAACAATTCTGGAATATCTTTTGGCTGCCTGGGGTTGTATATATACTGGAATTATATCACCTACGTTCTGCTTAGAGTCTTGTCTACAACTCTGATAGACCATGCTGATCCCAATTTATATTTCTATAACCCTGCTCTCCAAGTACAGAGATCCCTTGACCAGAAGCTCAGCAACAATAACCAGCACTAATGAAACTGGAGGAATCTCCTCACTACATCATCTTATACAACAAACTACAACCAGAATGCTGGGTACTAAAAATGTCTCTGGCATCCAATTCTTTTTGTGCATTCTTTCTTTCACCCTCTCCCTCCCCACACTTTTTTATCCCATATACACAAATAAAATGCTTGATTCAATCCTCACATTACAAAATATAATTTTCAACAAGTCTAACTTTAAAACGTATTATTAAAAGAATTTTACAAACACTGTATCCCCCATATATATTCATTATATTATTGTAATTATTATATTAAAGGCTGGCATATTTATTTGAAATGCCTGGACCTGAAAGTGACTTGTACTATGGATTTTTTCAGATATATCTTGGGGATGGAACTTATGTTTAAAAATGAAATTTCTTGGGCTAGGATGTAGCTCAGTGGCAAAGCACTTGCCTAGCAAGTGCAATGTCCTGAGTTCAATCCCCAGTACCAAAAAAAAAAAAAAAAGACAAAAAAATACAGTTAAAATAAAAAATAAAATAAAATAAAAAAATTTAAAAAGCCAGGTGCCAGTGGCTCACACCTGTAATCCTATCTACTCAGGAGGCTGAGATCTGAGGATCGCGGTTCAAAGCCAGCCCGGGCAGGAAAGACCATGAGACTCCTATCTCCAATAAACCACTAGAAAACCAGAAGTGACACTGTAGCTCAACTGGATAGAACGCTTGCCTTGAGCTGAAGAGCTGAGGGACAGAGCCTAAGCCCAGAGTTCAAGTTCTATGACTGACAAAAAATAAAAAATTAAAATAAATTAAAATTTAAAAAATTTAAAAATGAAATTTCTGTATATTTCAAATATACTATTTATAGTTAGCCTGAAGGTAACATCATATACTTCTGGGGGTAGAGGGCAGGGAGCATCATGGGGTTTGAACTCAGAGCCTGGGCACTATCCCTGAGCTTTTTCACTCAAGGCTAGTGCCCTGCCACTTTAAGCAATTTTCAGACTTCCAGTTTTCTAGAGATGAGTCTCACAGACTTTCCTGCCAAGGCTGGCTCAGAACCAAGATCTTCACACCTATGATCCTAGCTATACATTAGGCTGAGATATGAGAATCATGGTTGAAAGCCAGCTTAGGTAGGAAAGTCTATGAGCTATTTACCTCAAATTAACCACCAAAAAAGTCAAAAGTGGATCTGTGGCTCAAGTGTTAGAGCACTAGCCTTGAGCAAAAATGCCCAGGGACAGAACCCAGGCCCTGAGTTTAAGCTCCAAGACCAGCACACACATACATACACACAAACACCTTCTGACCCACATTTATGTTCTCTGGACCATAATATATATGTGTTTTATATTATATAATATATTCATGTAAAAATGTATAGCACATAATGTATGTTTTACATTATATATAATATATAGTCATGTAAAAATATATAGTACATCTCAAGTCTTAGATATTGTACTGCTTGCTTCTTTCACATGTAGCAAGTAGTCTTGAGGACCAATGCAGCCTGGCCTGTCTAAGTATCACAATGATCTGATTTGGCTTTTCATTTCTCCTAAATAGTGAGATGGTTGAAGGTGAACCACCACTGGCATTTCCTTCTGAGAACCAATACAGGCAGGGACTATGGCAGAAAAGCACAGAGTTTGCACTGAGCTTCCTTGCCCAGATAGAAGACTGGTTAATGTTGTTGTGGGTTGTGTGTGTAATGGGAAGTAGCCTCAAGGTCATGTTTGAGGCACAGCAAATGCAGAGTCTGTGGCTAGAAATTGTAGCCCAGAGACTCTCAGTTTTAACAATGAAAGAGCACTACTTTGTAATTGAATGGAGTCAGAGAGCCACAAAGAAAGAAGCAACAATTGGAATGTTCCTGTTCCCCAGCTGCAGACAGTCCCTGGACAAACACATCCATACAGGGCCTGGGAAAGGGCTGCATCCAGTTTCTCGGAAAAAAAAAAAAAAAAGCTGCTGGCTCTCCCCTCACCAGGAAGGGACAATGGGGTATCCCTACCACTCCCTCCATGTTAAAGAAAGAGAATTAGAGAGCAAGCACAAGCTTCTGATGGCTAGACCAAAGCTGAATCAGATAGTTTGATGTTACGGTTGCAGCTTTGAGTTTGTCCATATCCTCGGACACAAAGCCAAAACTGACACATATCAAAGACCATTAGACTACTAGAATGTTCCCTACTAACACCTTGAGTTTTATGCACTCTGTACTAGTGTGAACAATAGCTCTCATGGCCTTTAAAAATCATTGCCCATTTCTGCATGTCTGGACTCTGGCCATCTTTCAAACCCCTCATTTCCCATGGACCTGGCCAAGAATTCCAGGCCTCCTTTCTCTAACACCTATGGCCCTTGACAGGACATCAACACATCAGTTGCTGGAATGCAACCTTGTTCAGAGGAGGAAAGAGATTTCCACATCCACAGGATCAAGTCTGACATCAAAAGAGGAGGAAAAAAAGATGACCCATGGGAAGAACAAAAAAAGAAGCCTTCCACAAGATGATATCACCACAGGTATAGATGCTGAGACCCTCAAAACTTTGTCATCCAATATCAATGGCAGTACAAAGCAGAGTAGTTTATGGAAAGCTTTTGTAGGTAAGATACTGCAAAATGGTATTAAAATACTTGCTACCCAAAGGAGCCATTTATCAGCTACAGTTAAAAGAAAAATAAAATCTCATAAAAAGCCAATAATCAAAATGCACATGTGGAAAGGACACTACATGAGCCCCAGGAACCAAGTGTCTCCAAAATGGGAGATCTACTAAAAGAAAATGCTGAGCCAAGCGCTGGTGGCTCACGCCTGTAATCCTAGATACTCAGGAGGCTGAGATCTGAGGATCACGGTTCAAAGCCAGCCTGGGCAGGAAAGACTGTGAGACTCCTATCTCCAATAAACCACCAGAAAACTGGAAGTGGCGCTGTAGCTCAAGTGGTAGAGCGCTCACCTTGAGCTGAAGAGCTGAGGGACAGCGCCCAGGCCCAGAGTTCAAGCCCCATGACTGACCAAAAAAAAAAAAAAAAAAGAAAATGCTGAATGATGTATCTATCCTCCTGAAGATGTAGGGATGTGACTCTGTAGACTAACAGAAGGAAGCAATAAGCCATCTTTGTTAACTAATATGTGAGGAATTAATAATTAGCCATTTCTTCCACCATTTAAGCCTTGCAACCTGCCCTAGCAAAAAAATCAACTCAGATGCCCCTCAGTGGAGGAATACATCAAGAAAATGTGGTATATATACAATGGAATTCTTGTTTCTTCCATCAGAAACAATGGCATTGCCGTATTCCTAAGGAAATGGAAAGATTTGGGAAAAAAAATTATATTAAGTGACCAGATTTAAAGAAATCATAGGTTGCATGGTTTCCCTCATTTGTAATACTTAGAATGTGTCTATCTAAAAGTAAACCCAATGGATAGTAAAAGACAAAAAAATAAATTTGGATATGATAAATTAAAGAGGACTCTTAAGTATTCACACAGGGAGACCAAAGAAGGACATTCTTAGGAGAGGATCACAAGGGCTCAATAGCTATGTGCATATGTTCATATAAAATGATGCTTACTGAAATCAACTCCAAGAAATGGAAACAAGAGGTTTTTAATTTTACTTTTTGCCATTCTTTCCCCTCCGCCACCCCCACACTTTCCCCCTTTTGTTGCTATTTTTCATTTCTGTGCCTTTTGCCTTGTATGTATTTGATTTGGGGAGGGGAAAGAGAAGCACAGAAATGGTGGGACAAAGGGTGAACTAATTCAGCAGTGATATTCACATTATGTTGGAATGAACTATACAACTTGTTGGGGGAAAGGAGTCAGGAAGGATGGGAGAAAATGGGGTGACACTATTCAAAAAGAAATGTATTCAATACCTGACTAATATAACTGTAACCCCTCCATACTTCACCTTTACAATAAATTAAAAAAAAAAAAAATACTGGGAAGGAAGGTTTAGGAGAGTTGGCCAGTAGCCCATTAGACATAATCCTTACTGTGCATCGATGGAGTGCAGGCAGTGTAATAAAATGCTAGGGGCAACATATGCTGCCTCTGGCAGCCATGAGAACAGGATTCAAAGCCCTACTATGTGCTCTTATGTTTCACTGCTCTTATGTTTTAACTCCCATGTTTCAGTCACAGCATGCTACACAGCTACTGTGCTCTGTGTATCCATAATATATGCCCCTGTAACCTCCTACCAGACAGGAAGTTCCAGGAGCATAGGAGACATGGCTTGAGTTTTGCTCATCATTGTACCTCAGGCCAAGAATACATCAGGTCCTTAGTGAGTACTCCATCAGTGATGGAGCGCATGTCTGAATAAGAGAGATGTAGAATCTATGGGAAAGGAGCCACAGGCTACAGGGGTAAGGAAGGTTCATGCAAAAGGGCATTTGAATCGGTCTCTGAGCACTGCCAACGAGGAAGTTGTAAGGCCAGTGTCTCGGTTAATCCCCAATATAAATCATTGACCAAAACTCGGTGCCAATGTGGAAAATCACCAGGAACGGCCAAGCAGCTGTTCTGGGTTGTCAGGGACTAGTACTGCATGTTCAGAACTAAAGGTTTACAAAAGGATTGATGGCCTTCAAATGAACAGTGGCAATTCCCTGAGATGTCATATCTCTGTATTCACCTAGGGGCATAGGAAGGCAGCCCTAAAAGAGAAATGTACTGAGGATGGCCTTATTAATGTCTGGTTAGTAAGAATTTCTATCTTGAATCCCTGTAAATTGCCTGGCAATAACTCAAGCCCCAACTTTCTGGGAGATTCTATCAGTCAACCTCCCTGATAACGTTATCAAGTGGCAGCCTCATAAAACACTGTGTTTTCCTTCATCTTAGTGGACAGCTGACAATACATTTACATCAGGTTACCATGCTAAAAATAGACAAGCAAGTAAAAATGTTTAAAGCTACATGTTGAATAGAATACCTCTAATGTTGGTTAGAAGTTATTGTTCATGTAATTATTAGAAGAAAAACAAATATGAAGGTTATTTTTGTTTGGGTTTGGTTTTTATTTTTTTGTATGCTGGTCTTGGGACCTGGACCAGTGCCAGGACACTGTCTCTGATCCCTTTTATGCTCAAAGCTAGCACTGAGTCATAGCTCTATTTCCATCTTTTTGATGATTAAATATAGATAAAGCATCTCAGAGGCTGTGGGCACTTGTGGCTCACACCTGTAATCCTTACTACTCAGGAAGCTGAGATCTGAAGATGGAGGTTTGAAGTCAGACTGGGCTCTAATAAAATATCTCCAATTAACCACCAGAAAACAGAAAGTGGCGCAGTGGCTCACTGTGATAAAGAGCTAGACTTAAATGAAAAAGCACAGGGATGGCACCCAGGCCCTGAGTTCAAGCCCCAAAACTGACCAAAAGAAGGAAGAAGATCAGAGGCTTTCCTGCCCAGGCTGACTTTGAATCAAAATCCTCATATCTCAGCCTTTCCAGTAGCTAGAATTAGAGGTGTGAGAAATCAGTGCCCAGTTCAAATATGTTTTCTTTTTAATTCTTTTTTATCTTTAAGTAGCTGTACAAAGGAGTTGCAATTGGGCTACCTGTCAATGGAGCAATAAAGGGAGGCCTCACAGTCACCTTTTCAATTTTCTAATAGTCTAACTAGTACAACTTCAACTATAACTCTAGTCATTCTGCTTCACACTGGATAATAATAACTTAAAACACAGTTGTGAGATAATCACTCAATAGCTTCAAGACCTCCCACGACTCCCACTGCCTACAGTCTAATGGTATAACTGCTTCAGTGGGGTGTTCACTGTTGTCATCCTGTCTAGGATCCATACTTATTTTTCATGACAACCTTCTACCACTATTATCACCAGTTAATCTACTATCAAAAACACACCTAGAATCTAGATCTGTGAATCTATCCTGCCATTCCAAGGCTTAACTCATTCCATAAAGAGTAGCAATCAAAATCTACCCAGATCCAGCTCACTATGTATCACTTGCATAAACCAACCTGAAATGTACCTAGAAAATGCACTAGCCCTGGTGCATGTGGAGAAGTGTAAGCCAGAAGCCAGGTGGCTGAAGCTCATGTCACAGACCAATAGCTAAGAAAGATCACAATATTATAAACACAATATGAAATACAAGACACTTTAAAGACAAACCACTTAGCATATGAGAAGAATAATGGCTTGACTTTGGCTAGGAAAATAGCATGACAGTTACCATTCTATCCTGGACTCAGTATTTTTTACTTCTTCATGTATCAAGGCACTTCTCACAACCTAACTTTATTAAGAGGGCCTTGCCAGCCGTTGGGGACAGTTGTAGAGCAAATGGGCAGCAAAGATGGCACTGAGAGGGAGTTGAGTGGGCAGAGCCCAATTTACTGTAGAGCACATGGGCGGCAAAGATGGCGTTGAGAGGGAGTTGAGTGGGCAGAGCCCAATTTGCTTTATGTTCGGTGAGTAACCAGCCCGTGGAAGCTTAGGTGCATGATAGGGTGTGACCTTGACAGTGATTGGTTCCTCTTCCTCCCCTGCCATGCCACCTGCTCTTTTTTGCTTTAAAAAGGGCTGCTCTGTGTTAATATAAATGAGTTTCTTCCTGCTTGACTTGACTCCCCGCTGCGTTTGTCTCCTGGGCTGAGGGAGGCTGGGGAAGGGGCGAGCTGTGCACTTACCTTTTCTCGGACCCCGTCCATCTTTAGACCCAACAGTGTCATCTGTATCTTGGCATCTCGTGTGCTCAAGATGGATATGGAATTTACTGGAACCTGAACTTGATACTCCCAACTGTGGTACCTAAATAGACTCCTATCCACAGACTGTTAGGACAGTATTCAGTCCTGACAATTCCTATAACTCATTTTTTTCAGGCCCATATCAGAGTACGCTCCCTTCCTACATCAAGAGGTCCCCATAACACGAAAAACTTAAAACTCAAAGACTTCATAGAAGTTCTCCTAAGCATTATTGTACTTTTACACACCTATTACATTTATGCAGTTATCTGTTCTGAAATGATCTATTCCGTCTCCTTTGCCTGTCAATTCCTATCATCACTGAAGTCCCAAGTGTAATATTTCCTCCAAGAAGTCTACTTAGAGCCACACAAACGGAGTTAGTTATTTCAACCTTTATGCCCTAAAGTACAGAGTACCACTCCCTTGACTCACCTATTGCTATGATACTCAAGCTGCTCCAGTTTCTTACCCTCCTTTAATAGACTGCTTGATGGAAAACATCAATATGATTCCCTCTGACCACAGGTATGGCTTCTTCCTAGTAGGCGTTCAATAAATGTTTTCTTTAAATTTTTATTGTTAAGCCAGGCACCAGTGGCTCACACCTGTAATCCTAGCTGTTCAGGAAGCTGAGATCTGAGGATGGAAATTCAAAGCCAGCACAGGCAGGAAAGTCCATGAGACTCTTCTTTAACCACCAGAAAACTGGAAGTGGCACTGTGGCTCAAGTGGTAGAGTGCTAGCCTTGAGCTGAAGAGCACAGGGATAGCACTCAGGCCCAGAGTTCAAGCGCGCGCGCGCGCGCACACACACACACACACACACACACACACACACACACACACACACACACACACACACACACACACACACACACACACACACACACGCAGCAGCAGCAGCAGCAGCAGCCAGGCACTGGTGATATATAGAGTAAATGGGTTTTTTTTTTAAATGTATTTTTTGGTGGGTCTTTTCCTTTTTGGTATTGGGGATTGAACCCAGGACAATACACTGAGCTTTGCCACTGAGCTATATCTAACCTCAGTAAATGTTTTTAAAAAACTAATGACTAAATGGGATCCCTCTGCTATGTGAAGAAAACAAGAAAAAAATGAACAGAAAAGAGACTATGAAAGCTCTGTGCTGTCGATATCACCTGAACTCTGCCATCCTTACAACTAGTTCTCTGAGAGAGACACAATAGTGCATCTATCTCTCTCTTTAAGTGTGGTATGTATGTGTATATGCAGTCCTGGGGATGCAACCCAGGGCTTTCTGAATATTACAGAAGCAATCGACTACTTAGTTAGACCCCAGAAGTTCTGGCACCTCAAGGTGCATAGTCCTATATCTATTATGTATCATTTCACTAGGCTCCTATGTTTTCATTATTGAATATAAAAGATGTCAATGTATTGCCTCTAATTCCAATATCATTCAATTTTAATGTTATTTGTCCATGTTATACTAAAAGTATCCTCAACTGTCAAAATGATATGGCCATCAAAACCTATCTAGGAAACAGAACATATTACTGTGGTATTGTAACATTTAGGACATTATGAAAGCCTACTTGCTTGATATAATGATCTTTGACTTTGAAATAGGCTATTCATTGAATAAAATAGCAGGAATTGAGTTTTTACAAGTGACTAAATATGACCAGGTTTCTTACAGTTTGTAACAAACTACCTTTATATGAATACCTTGGAGCCTTAAACTGCTCAAAAGAATTACACGTAGAAAGACCTTTACTAAGTGCTTATGAGAACAAAAACATAAAAGAAAGGTAAATTCAACAATAAAATAGAGTAAATTGTGCACAGTCCATTTTAGAAGTTCTCTATTCCCCACCTACAATACAGGGCAAGGTCTCAACTGTACTCAAGGCATCCAAGGCCTTCACACATGTGGCCTAAAACCCTGCCCTCTCCCACTGCAAAATGTTTTGCTACTTTATAAAAGAGAATATGTAAGTGATATACACTAGAATAAGGCACTCTTTGCCTTCAAGGAACAAATGGTCTAGAAGGAGAAATGAGGTAAAACATAGGAACTTAGTAAAATACAGTGTTTTACAAAAAAAAAAAAATGTTAGAAGGGTGGAAGGAAATATCCTGAAGAATAACGGAAGATAAGAGTCCAGAGATATCTCAGTCTATGTTTACCACACTCTGGTTCATTTGATCCAAGGCCCTGGTGACAACTGGTCTCCCACACAGAATTAGCAAAGGCAGTAAGGACCATAGAAGTCAAACTAGGGAGAAAGTAATGGCCTGTAAAATGTCCTTCCATTTTAGAAGACCAAACCATCGCTACTGTCCATTTCAGCAAATTCAAGTCATTGTTATTCTCCTTTAAATTTCTAATTACTAGTAACTATGTTAAGCACATTTGTCCTGTAAAGAACTCAAATTACATGTGTACAGACCACCTTTTCCTTTTTCTTCTGACACTACACAGGTCCTCATGATCTACAGGAAAAATCCTTGTTCTCTGAATCCTGTTGAGGTGCTGCTCTCTTTGCCTGAAATGACTTGCCTCACTCATCCTACAATCCTGTCCAAATCTGCTGAATAATTGCTTTTGAGTTGCCAAGATGTGGGTAACTGGTAGTCCCTTTGTATGTCAGGAAGCAAGCTCTACCATTCAGCACAATGATCCCCTTTGCATAGTCTGAGCACCAACTGGTTCTGGAAGTGCTTAACTATGTCTACAGGTGGTTTTAACCATTTTTCTTGAGATAATATGAGCTTTGTGAAGGCAGAGCTTACAGTCTACTCTTACATTTCACTATCCTTCCAACTTCTGGCACTATATTAAAAATGTGCTACTAGTTGGATATCAGTGGCTCATGCCTGTAATCCTAGCTACTCAGGATGTTGAGATTCAAGGATCATGGTTCAAAGCCAGGCAGGCAGGAAAGTCCATGAAATGCCGATCTCTAATTAACCACCAGAAAACTGAAAGTGGAGCCGTGACTTGAAGTGGTAGAGAGTTAGTGTTGAGCAAAAAAGCTTAGGGACAATGCCCAGGCACTGAGTTCCTTAAGGGCTTGAACTCAAGAATGTGGTACTTCAATGGTGCCACTTCAATGGTGCCACTGCTGATATTGGCCTGTTTCTTTGGGGAGAAAGGGATGAAGAAGTAAAAGTGATGGCAATGTGTTCTTGAAAAAGTATGCTGAGGAAAAAGGTAAAGAATTCAGCATTGGCAAGAATGGGAGTAAAGGAATATAAAATAGGGCTCTTGTCTTTGAAGAACTCAAGATCTGGACAGACATTCATGGAATGCTGAAATGCCTATGAACTCCCTTTGCCCAAGCTCATCCAAACAGAAGTGGCATTGTCAATCACAACTGAGACAGATACAACAAAGCCTCTGCCCCCAGTGAAATGAACCTGAAAAACTCAAAAGCCTTTCCTTTTTCATCATTAGTCCGTCAGTACATCCATTGGTTCCCTCCTTCCATCCACTGAAGACAGGGTCTAATTGTTGCTCAGGATGAACTCAGGTACTCAGGTGATCCTCCTGCCTTAGCCTCATGAATAACTAGGCATAGGAGTGTATTACCAGTCGTGGCCTTCCTGTTTTTAATTCGGATGATCTTTATCAATTTCACATTTAGCGGTCTATCTCAATGTACCACCAACATAGAGGAAAACATTCAGCATTTACATAGAAAAAAGAGAATTTTTCAAAAATCTCTTTTTTATAGGTAGTATAGCCAAGAATGAACTAAACAAATGCAAACGAATACAACCAACTTGGCCATATTCCAAGTATTAACAACACTTTCTAAAAACCAAAGAAATAGCTGGGCACTTGGTAGATTGCACCTGTAACCCTAGCTCTAAGCATCAGAGCCAGACCAGGGAGAAAAATCCAGAGATCTTATCTACAAATAACTAGAAAAAAATATATCAGGAAGTGGAGGTGTGGCTCAGGTGATAGAGAACAAGTCTTGAGTGGGAAAAAAAATTGAGTACTAGCAAGACCGTGAGTTCAAGCCAGCACCAGCACCAAAATCAAACAGAACAAAAAAGCCAGAGAATATATAGTCAATATATCTTCCTCTTCAAGCTCAATCATTTCATTTTTTCTTCTTTAAAAGCAGAGCCCAAATTGATTATCCTTACGTATCTCTAGTCATGAATGTTGCTTTGTAAAGGTATCTCAGAGTAAAATTATCCAGCAAGCCCTTGTGTGGATAGAAGGTTCCACAAGTCAACAACCGCTCAAGCAGTTTAAACCAACAAGCAAGATTTACTTGATTTTTTTCTTCTTTAAAAGCAGAGCCCAAACTGCTTGTCCTTATGTATCTCTAGTCATGAATGTTGCTTTGTAAAGATATCTCAGAGTAAAATTATCCAGAAAACCCTTGTGTGGATAGAAGGTTCCACAAGTCAACAACCGCTTAAGCAGTTTAAACCAACAAGCAAGATGCCCTCTATTTAAATGCTATGAGTGAATCTATTTTAAGCCTTTAAAAATCCTTTGGGCAGGTGTTTAAGCTGTGTACAGGCTGCGCCTGTGGAGGATCTGGGGGTGGGGGAGGGTGGGCTCCACTCTCTGTGTAGGCAACATTTTGTTCAGACAATCTTCCTGCAGCAGGTCATGTGACAAAGGCCAAATAAACAGCATCTGGGGATTTTCAATTACAGACCTTCGCCCAGCATGCCTGCACTGTAATCTCTACCAGATGAGGCTCAGGCCTCCCTATTTTCAATAATTCACACACTGTGTACACATAACATGACAATAAGGGCATTCATGGCGCAGCCTGATTTGCAGATCAAAGCTAGCAAAGGGCCAGCTGTAAGCATGCTCGGCTGCTGGATGATTCGTGCTTTTCACAGGCTTGGAAAGATGCTCCACGGGACCTGGCAAGCTGGCCTCTTTCCTGTGTGGTATGCTGAGCAAACTCTGAGCATGAATGGGGTGCCTCCAGGGACAGCCAGAGAGGCAACCAATTCCATGTGTACTTCCAAGATGTGGGAAAGCTGCAAACCCCGATATCCTCAACAAGCTGCCTCTCAGCTGGGGCAAGATCCATGTAAAAGATCTGAGGGCCAGGTGGTTCCTAAAATCAAGCCTGTTGGAAAAGGGGCAGATGTCTTCTATGTTTAATAAACTATCAACCAGGTGCTCAAATTTCAAATCCTCTGAGGTTCGTTTCCACCCATAAGAACAGGCAAACCCAAAACACAAACTACTTGGAGAAATATTTACATGCATGTCACATAGCTTCAGGTCTAGGAAATGAAAGAAGACACTTGGTTATTGCTACTGAAACTCCTACATGTTAACTCAATTAACTTCTACCCACACTAACATATTTAGCCGCACACACAGTCTTCTAAAATTCACAAGTCCACAATATTCCAAATGCTTCTTGCCCTGCTGTGGGGAAAGTCTCCAGTTTAGAAAGTAGGAATGCAGTTTCCTCCTATAAAGATTTCATACCCGTCAGTCAGGGCAGGAACCAGGAGAGCGCTGTAATGGTGACTTCCTCAAAGCAAGCACATGCTGCCCACCAGCTGTGAGCTGTGTATCCTTATCCCTTTTTCTCTCTCATTCAGAACCGTTTCCTCTTAATCACAATAATCCCAAAAGTGCTAAAACATATCAATCGGTGGGTAAGCTCTGCCTACAAAGGGCCAGCCGGCTGGCTTTTATGGCCTTGTCCAACAGCAGCTGATACTTCATTCAGTGACAAATCCAATTTAGCAGTTACAAGAGGTTTAGCATCCCTGAAAAAATATTGGGGTTGATCTGGCACTCTGAAGTCAGCAAATGCTCCATGGCCATATTGTTTTAGAGATTTCTCTGCTGTCATATTTGGACATCTATTACCAACTGTCTCCTCCCTACCCCTGACCCCCCACAATCTGACCATTGTGGTGGCAGAGGCAACAATTTAATCTCTGGATTAAAATACTGGCAATAAATGCATATAGAAACTGAAGAATGTGATTTTACCATCAACCCCAAAAACACTCAAAAAAGGGAATAGATGGTGATATATATCAAATAGGACTGACAGACTGAAGGGAAAAATGACTTTATGTTTGGACTTAGATCTGTTCTAAATAATGGAAAGAGATAAGTAAAGGTGAAGATCTTACCCTAGGATTAAAGTTCATTTTATTTAAAATTGTTGCTAATGTAAAGATCCTATAATTAAATCATTCACACTTGTTTTAGAAATCACAAGTCTATTATTATAGAGGAAAACAAGTTGACAGAAAAATATTGTTTTTGAATATTTAATATACACTCCTTACAAATAAATATATAAATTCAAGCTGAAAGAATCTCAAAGAAAATAACTAGGGTAACTTAACCATAAAAGGAATATACAACTAACAATGTCATTTTTAAAATACAAGGTAATTTATAAAGTAAGATAAAAAGGAAATGATAATAGGAACATGGGCCAATTATTCCTTTAGTATTAGGCTTTGTAGTCAATAGTTGTTTATTTACCCCAGTAATAATTTAAATGATACCAAAAAAGTAACCACGGAGACATCTGGCTTAAAAAAAGAAGAAAAGAAAAGAAAATGTCCATGCCATAAAGGAGACACATGCAATTGTGGCTGGTAAGAAATTAATGATGGAATAGTCCATACATGGAGTTCTTATTGTTCATGTGGTTTTAAAACTTTATTCTTCTCTGTGGATTTTCTAAAGAATACACTGAAAACTCACACAAAACAAAACAAACTCCCAAAGCCTGAAGACTAAAGAAGACAGCTTCTGTGAGTAACAACCCATTAGATTAATATTTTGTCAATGTCACTTGTCACAGCATTTATAATTTACTCTAAGACTAGTTTAATTAAAATTCAAAAAACCACGACAAAGCTATATTGAATTTCATTCGCAGCATTGTAATTACTTACTTTGTAGCTGACTATAAACAGTATTTTATTACATCCACAAAAATGCATTTGAAAGCTAACAGGAATTCATAGACACTGGAAGAACTAAGAAGCAAGTCCTGTCACTGCTGCTTAGAATAGAGAACTACTTCCTACTTTAAGAGACCTAAAAAAATGAGGACCCAGGGTTCTGTCTCCAGTTCTATCACTTACAGCAGGTCTCAACTCCCCCAAGAACAACACAGATTCCACAGAGTCAGATCTATGTGTCTGCCTCTCAAGAGGGACAGAAAGTCTGTCTTGGCTCAAACCCAAACTGAGACAATAGAGGCTGCCAGGCATGATGGATGACTTAAAGGACTTAAAACCACCATTTGCAACCTCCCAGATAAACAATTAGCTGGGAGGAGGGTAGAGGGGAGAAATTGAAAGGGGGGGGGGGGGGGGGGGGGGAGGTCCCTGGAAGGAATTTCCAATGCTATTAATCTGCCTAAAAACAAAACTTTTGTTTAGTAAAATTAGACTTACCTTAAAAACATTTGTCTGAGACATTTTCTTAAAGTGTCTGAGTGGAATGAAAAGAGACTTTTTGTTTTGGGGGGAAAAAGAAGTTTAGAATTTTAAGTCAGGAAAGGCTTAGAAACCTGTAACTCATAAAGCTAATATCAAAAGTTTTTTACTTTTCCATCCTCTCATCCTACATTTTTCCATCCATATAATTCTAAAGGGCAGCATAATTTTTTTTTTAAAAAACCACTTAAGGAACAAGGTATTCAAGCATAGAAAACAGCCTGCAGACACACTTGCCAGATAAAAATCAGCGGTTTTGAAACTGCATATAAGCAATTTCTAAAGCTTATGAAGACCCAGGAGAGAATGCTTGAGAAAGGATGGGGAAATATCTTAAAGTCAACCTGCATTTCTCCAGAATGATTTACAGGACTGGCTAAGAGTCTCTCCGGAAGTTCACCAAGCCTCCATTAATACAGGAGGCAGCAGTGTGGTTTCCATGGCAACAGAGACACTCACTCTCCAGCAAGCTCAGTGTACAACTGCCAAGGTTTCTTCTCAAATCTCAACTTCCTGGTTGCAGGTGCTGACAAAACCAAACATACTTGTAAGCACAGGGAAATAGTACAGAGATTTTTCCATAAAGGATTCTCAAAATCTTGGTTAGGTCAAAAGTCTGGCTTTTACAAGTCTGTGGCTCAATCTTGCTGCAGCAGTTGAGAGAACAATTTTCAAGGGATTTAAGAGCCCTCCTGAGAATGTTCAGTGAGTTAAATATACTTGCTGTAATATTATAATGTGTTATGACAAGCTATTTATCCTTATAATAGGCTCACATGATTAATACTAGTCTGTGTTTTTCTGTGCTCTGTAGGAGAGACTTAAAAGAGTGCTTGGTCACCGGAATTTAATTCCTAAGGAAACTGAACCACATTTCTTTAACATATGTAATCTTACTATTTATACTTCATGAGTCACCATACATTTTAGGAGACCTTTCCAGATTCTCCATATGAACAAGAAAGTTAAGGAAAAGACACACTAGAGCTCTTCAATCAGAAGTCATTAACTTCAGGGAAACTCACTAATCTTTTTGATTAGAGAGGAAATTCCCTTACAATACTACCTATGATACTACAATGAGCCCTAGGTATAATCACATTTCTTCCTGATACTTGTAGTCAATACCAGGAAGCACTAGTGTCCAGAAGGTGTTCCCTCAAGTTTACAAACCAAAGGAAAACAGTCAATTTGGTCAATTTGCTAAGAAATGCAAGTAGCTGAAGCCAGGCACCAGAGGCTCACACTTGTAATCCTAGCTACTCAGGAGGCTGAAATCTGTCAGCCCTGGCAGGAAAGTCCCTGAGACTCTGATCTGCAACTAACCACCAGAAAACCAAAAGTGGTACTGTCACTCAAGTGGTAGAGCACTAGCGTTGAGCTGACGAGCAGGCCCAAAGTTTAAGCCCCATGACAAGGAAAGAAAGAAAGAAAAAGAAAAAGAAAGAAAGAGAGAGAGAGAGAGAAAGAAAGAAAGAAAGAAAGAAAGAAAGAAAGAAAGAAAGAAAGAAAGAAAGAAAGAAAGAAGAGAGAGAGAGAGAGAGAGAGAGGAGGGAGGGAGGAAGGAAGGAAGGAAGGAAGGAAGGAAGGAAGGAAGGAAGGAAGGAAGGAAGGAAGGAAGGAAGGAAGGAAGGAAGGAAGGAAGGAAGGAAGGAAGGAAGGGAAGGAGGGAGGGAGGGAGGGAGGGAGGGAGGGAGGGAGGGAGGGAGAGAAGGAGGAAGGGAGGGAGAGAAGGAGGAAGGGAGGGAGGGAGGGAGGGAAAGAAGCTGAGATCTGAGAACCATGATTCAAAGCCAGCCCAGGAAGAAAAGTTCAAGAGGTTTTTTGCTCCAATTTTCCACCAAAAAGAAGCTAGAATAGGATGTAGCTCAAATAGAGCTACACCTTAAGCAAAGTAAGTTGAGGGACAGTGACCAGGCAGGCTCTGAGCTCAAGCTCCATTATTGACACTAAAAGAGGTGAGGGAGAAGGAAAGAAAAGGGAAGGGGAAGGGGGAAGGAAGCAGAAAGGTCAGCCAAATGGGGCACATGAAGGAACCCTGAGTAAGCCTGAGATAATTCTTACCCAACACCAAACCAAGAACAGTACAAACATCCACATTCATCACACAGCCCGAAAAGTGGTGGAAGAGATAAAATGCAGTCTATATACTATGGCAGTAAATTACTTCTTATCCAGTACCCATCCCACTACCTCAAAAGCTGTGCTGAGCAGAGATGCTCTAAGGGTAGTGGCTGCTGACATGGAAAAACAGGCAGCATTTCTGTACTCACTGAATCAAATTCTCTTCACACAACAGTATATGAGAGATACAGGTGGACAAGAGGGCACAGTCCCAGTTGGCTACGTATTCTTCAGGAATTTCTTCCTTAATTCTGTTTCTTCTTTTCCCCCTTTGCACCTCTGAATAATCTAGTTTTAATTCTCTCATGGCTGTCACATAATAATATACCCATGAAATAAAATAACATCTCACATGTCGTTCTCAAACATGCACTGCCTGTAAGTGTTTTCAGGCTAAAAGCCTTTAGCAGACAGTGACAAATCCCTGACAGCTTGAGCTGATAACTTAAAAAGAGAAAAAATATTCCATTTCAATTTTCAGATAAGTGTGGCTCAATGACAAACCAGCTGAAGGGCAGGGAGGATAAATTCTCCTCTTTAAGGCCATCAAGTTACTACCAAAAGAGAGTAACCAAATATCTACCAGAACTCTGAAAACAACTAAATATCTAGTTCCACTCCACTTATGAGGTCAATATGCAGAGAGCCACCATTTACCACTGAAAAAGTTGATAACAACTTTCTGTGTCTCATTTTTGAGTTATTTGATATGAATAGGGTTCCTCCATCCTTGGAGAAAGACTTGCAGAAGGAGAAGCCTGGCATACTATTAACGTTGACAGTATATCCAACTCATGAAGAACTACAGCCAAAACATGCATTGATTGTAAAGGTGATGTACAGATGGGTTACAGTTACATAAGTAAGGTAATTAGTACATTTATTATTTTATTATTATTTATTTGTTGGTCATGGGGCCTGAACGCTGGGCCTGGGCCCTGTCCCTCAGCTCTTCAGCTCAAGGCTAGAGCTCTACTATTTGAGCCACAGCACCACTTCTGGCTTTTTTCTGTTTATGTGGTGCTCAGGAATCTAACACAGGGCCTCATGCATGCAAGGCAAGCACTCTACCACTGAGCCACTTTCCGAGCCCCAGTATATTTATTTTTAAACACTGTTATCCCCTCCCTCATTTTCTCCAGGTTACCACTCCCCACTCCCCCCCACCCAAGTTTTAAAGTTCATTTCCAACATAGTGTCTAGTGAGTATCATTGTTGCATTAGTTCATCCTTTGTCCTGTTGTTTCTGTGATTCCTTTTCTCTTCCATGGATCAGATTCGCTTATATTCAAGACAAAGGGTACAGAAAACTAAAATAGAAAAAAAATGTTTACAGTTATTTCTTTTGTCTTTGTTTTTTTTTTTTCTCCTCTGGTTTATTTTGATACCCTTGATCTTGTATATAAGTTTATCTGATTTGGAGATGGGAAGGGGAAATCACAGAAACAGTGGGATAAAGGGTGAACCAAAATAACAGCAACTAGATACTATTTTGAAAATGAACTTTAAAACTTGGGGAGGAAAGAAGGGGGAAAGTGAGAGAAAAAGGGGAAGGGGGACATCATTGTTTGAAAAGAAATATATTCATTACCTTACTTATGTAACTGTAACCCCTCTGTACATCACCTTTACAATAAAATAAAACTTAAAGGAAAAAAGAAAGGGAATATTCAATCATCTGGGTATTAGGAGAAATCTCAGTACATTGTGAAGGCTGGGCAAGTCAAAAAGGGCTAACTGGAAGCATGGAGACAGGCAACAAAAGTGGAGCAAGAGTTCTGGCGATTAATCCTGCAGAATGTAAACAAGTGAATGAAGAGGCAGAACTTCAGACACGTTTATTATGAAAGAATTTCAACGATGGCTGGTATTTTTAGCTCCAAGATGGTTGCAATAGCTTGGAAACAAAAAATGCTATAGATAAAGCAAGAGATAAGAGCAAGGGAGCCAGTGAGTTTCATCTTGGGTAGGTGAACTTGGAGGAACAAAGGGCTGTCCATGTGAAGTCAGTAGGCAGCTAGTTGTATTGAGGTGGAGATACAGTGTCCAACAGCAGGAAACCTGTACCTAGCTGTCATCAAACCCTGGGAGTATCAAATAACACCCAAAGATTATAGAAGAAAGAAAAAGACACAAAAGGAGAGGCTAAGAAATAGATTGAGTAGGCCGGGCGCTGGTGGCTCACGCCTGTAATCCTAGCTACTCAGGAGGCTGAGATCTGAGGATCGAGGTTCAAAGCCAGCCCGGGCAGGAGAGACCGTGAGACTCCTATCTCCAATAAACCACCAGAAAACCGGAAATGGCGCTGTAGCTCAAGTGGTAGAGCGCTCGCCTTGAGCTGAAGAGCTGAGGGACAGCGCCCAGGCCCAGAGTTCAAGCCCCACGACCGACAAAAAAAAAAAAAAAAAAAAGAAAAATGAAATAGATTGAGTAATATCTCAGAAGGCAAGAGTATAGAATTTTTGAAAAAGCTCTCCCCGCCCCCCCCCCCACACACATACACACACACACTTCTTAATTCTAGTCCTGCTTCTGAGTTTTGCTAAAGATAAAGAAGTTCCTAAGTCTGAAAATTACATCATAATGGGTATCAAAAAAATTACTCTTTTGTCTGTCCTCAAGTCTCACAAGTCAGAAGCTCTACCATCAAGTATGGTTGTTCTTGGTCCTTCTCATTTCTTCTTCTTTTTTTTTTAATGATTTGAAGCATTCCTGGTTTTTTGTTTTTGTTTTTTTTTGGTCGGTCATGGGGCTTGAACTCTGGGCTTGGGAGCTGTCCCTGTGCTCTTCAGCTCAAGGTAAGCGCTCTACCGCTTGAGCTACATCGCCACTTCTGATTTTCTACTGGTTTATTGGAGATAAGAGTCTCATGGACTTTCGTGCCCGGGCTGGCTTTGAATCGCAATCCTCAGATCTCAGCCTTCTGAGTAGCTAGGATTACAGGCGTGAGCCACAGACACCGGGCAGCATTCCTGTTTAATCTTCCATTTTCTCCCACTCTCATCCTTATGGTTTCAGAGTGACTTGTTTTGGGGGTGGCATGGAGGCTTGAACTCAAGGTCTCATGCTTGCCAAGCAGGAACTCTATCACTTGAGCCAGTCCTCTGTCACTTTTTGTTTGGGTTATTTTTCTCTAGCCTGTAATCCTCCTATTTGAGTTTCCAGTGTAGCTGGGATGACAGATAACTACTACTCCTAGCTACTGGTTTAAATGGGATCTTGTTTACTATTTGTTCCCAGTGGCCTGGATTTGTGATGCTCTTATTTCTACCTCCTAAATAGGATTATATGCATAAGCCACCGAACCCAGCTGAATCTTAAAGTAGATAAGATTTTCTAAAAGTCTTATATTTAATGCCTCCTTCCTGTCTCTAGGCTTCCCATTATGCAGTACTTTACACCTAGAAAGACAGCTCTTGTGTGCTTGCAAACCTCTATTCATTTCCTAATACCCAGTTAAAATAAAGCCCTCTCACCACAGGTAGTTAGGGATTCTCTGATGATGGTTTATAACCAACTTCATCATATATGTTCTATTGTCACTTGCTTCCACAGTCACACTCTACCAGTCTCTGATGAACACTTTACCAAGGGTATTTTCCTATAATTTCTATATCATCAAGCCTCCAGGACACTGCTAGCATGTAGTTCATGATCAACAATTGTTGACTGAAGGGGTAGACCAGAAATAGTCACAGTACAGTATTTAGCTTCAGCTTAACAGGTAAAAAAGATTTTAAAATTAAGCTGGTATGGAAATATTATTTTGAAAAAATATTAGGAAATATCCCCATATCTACCATCTTGGCGCATGCACGTGCACACACACAAACACACAGTGCTGAAGATTGAACCTAGGATCTGTGCATGGTAGGCAAATACTCTACCATTAAGTTTCACTCTCACTTTCTTTCCCACATATATTAAAAACAATGTTCAGAGTTGCTTTTATGAGCTGTCTGTGCGGTGACATTTTCTGTCAAGAAATTTATAAGCCCATTTCTCCTGACTTCTGTTGATAAACTCTGCAATTCCATTCATGTGGTTTCTCATCTAACCAATTCTCCTAATTACAAAATATTATCACTCTTAAAACAACAATCAAACAATATTTGCAATTGTACTACATGGACTGAGAGGAACTCTCTATAGAGATGTCAAAGAGCCAAGAATATATGGCTCTAGAAGATATTTTATGAATAATTTCATCTAACAATGTAAATTTTACAAATGAGAAGACAAAAATCTATGCCTAAGGTCACAACACTATGACTTAGACTTGACTCTGAGGTAGTGTTCCTCTGGGATCCTATCTATAATAAACCTTTGCTTTGTGAAAACCTTTTACTTAAGATACCAAAATTTAAAGCGCCTTTTATCATTAATATTTAGGATATAGATAAAGCATTTAACTTTGCTTTTAATAAGCTTTAAATCCAAAATTCTTAATTAGACAGAGAATCCTAATCTATACATCTTTGGAATTATGTTCCACAATCTACTCTGATCACCATTACATAATCAAAAAAAGAAAGGTTGGTTTTCCCAACCTTGACAGCATACAAAGCTAGGGATATTTTTGGAGGCCATGTATCATCCAATCTGGCATCTAACTATCCAGTACAACTCAAGGACAATACATTATCCCAAATATCCTTAACACTAGAAATCTGTTTATCACACATTCCTCCTGAATGTTTCACAAAAGATAAGTAACACAGAAACCAGACCTTTTCATTCTTAGGATTCATGGGATTTGTAGTTTTTAAAAAGTAACAATGTTTTCAAAATATGTTCTTCTAAAGAGTGGTCATGAAATATCTTTGCCCTTAAATACATAATAATAAAGCAGAAGCTCACAGAGTTACAAGACTGTTTTGAGTATAAGCCCACTACATCCCCAAGCATAACACACACTATCATTCTGAGCTCCTGCTTTATTCTATGGAGGATCACCTACTAGAAAGGTATTAGCACACATATCCTGTGCACCCTGTAGCCAAGCATTCCCTAAATGGACACTTTCAATGGGGAAGTGGTCTGCTCCTCTATCCATAATTTCAACTTTGAAATTGTGGAATCCTTTCTACAAGATCAGTGTGCCTTTCTGGACTCTATATGAGTTCTAACTCTATCCATAAATATCTCAGAATCATTTAAATCTTACCTGTTAAGATAAACAGAAGAGTAAAATTCAAAAGATATCATGTAATTCTTTGGCTGTCCTAAAAAATCCTTCTATATACAAAGCTTTATTTCTGTTTGCATTTACACTGAGGCCTTGATAAATCTGCATTTATCTTTTGTGATAATATTTTTGTGATATACTTCCATATAACTCCTTTAGATTTTTTTCTTTCTAGACTAGAGGAGCCTAACATGCTCATCATTCCAGGAACTAATATAAAGCCACAGAGATCCTTCATAAAATTACACATACAGAGAATCTTTCATAAAAATTCAATGGTTTGGAAAGGGAAGCGTAGGCAGAGGAACTCCTGGACTAGTTGTGCAAATCTGTCTCACACACTGAACACACTGCCTGTATAGGCTGCACATATAGATGGAGGGTGAGGGTGGATAGGGATGAGAAACCCATATGGAACAGCATGAATATAGTCTGAGAGATGGACATCAGAGACTCCTATCAAGAGAGAAAACAATCTCATTCTGCCATTCTGACTATCCTAGAGTAAAATAAAACTGCATTTCACCTCATTTTTACATATCTCACATGTCCAAGGACAAGTACTCCTGAAATCTATAGAACTGACACAATTTAGGACTATAATTTGGTTGTACATACTTTGAAGACCTACGAAATGGAAGTATTTCTAAATCTAGTCACAGTAAACTACTTTCACATTTGATATTATCCTCTGGACCTTCAAACACAAAGCCTAGAATAACTGTCCCTTCTTGTGCCTAACTCTGACTTGTGCATTTTAGATAGTCCTTTTCTCAAAAATGCCTGTTCTGATAGGACATTGCGGGAGTGAGGGAGATTACTAAATGCAAAGGAAATAATGGCAAGGGAGGGAGGCACTAGATCCCCAGGGGGTGAACACCCACACAAATCAGTGAGTATTAATAAGTGCTATGGCCTGAATTCCTGTCTTGAAGCCCTAAACCCAAGTGTGGTTCCAATTTAGAGATAAGAAGGCCTTGAACAAAACCATGAGGGTCAAAAGAGGCTACTAGAATAGAACTCTAAGGTGTTAGGGCTGCTGTCCTTAAAAGATGTAGAAGAAATGGAATAAATACTAAGAAAGAAGGCCATGTAATAAGGATCATCTGAAAGCCAAGGGTGACAAGGGCAAGGATAAGTCATACCTAGAACTGGGAGAAAATAAATGCCTGTGGTTTGAACCACCTTGTCCATGGGGCTCTGGTTTTCAGTCATGGCAGCCCTAACCAACTAATATAACATACCTGTAGGTTCCATACAGATGGCAGCAACTCAACTACCCTGTGGGCCCAAGGGTTGGCTGGCTCAGTGTAGAAGCCAGAGGAAATATATCAAATAGCCTTGAGCATTTGCAAAAATTTAAGAAGTTTGAACACACAGCTCAAAAGTATGATGGGAGTGGCTACTTTTCGAGTTAACAGTTAAGTAGGCAGAGAGACCAACAAGAAGGAAAACAACTGCTTTGGTTCCTTACAACTTTGTAAACAGATTTTTTGGGGGGTAGGGGGCGTGGTGGTGAGTCATTGAATTTAGGGCCTGGGTTCTGTCCCTGAGCTTTTGTGCTCAAGGCTAGTATTCTCCCACTTTGAGCCACAGCTCCACTTCAGTTTTCTGGTGGTTAACTGTAGATCAGAATCTCATGGCCTTTTCTGCTTTGGCTAGCTTTGAACCATGATCCTCAGATCTCAGTCTCCTTTGTAGGTAGGATAACAGGCATGAGCCACCAGTGCCCAGCTAAACAGATTTTTAAATATGTTTGTATCGTAAAGTCCTGGACATTATAGTTATGTTCAAGATAATTATGGATGGAGAGTACATTAATTAAGTTGCCTGCCTTTAAGCACAAGGATATAGGCAACTGTGCCTGGCTTGGGTGAAAGAGTCACTATGGGCTTCACAGCATTAATTAGCTTATGCTTAGTTGCTGAACATTAAAATACTATATACTGAGGGCTGAGTTAGTCATACTAAAGGAAATTGCATTTCCTAATACAAGGCTTTCCAAAAGCTATCTTTGCTAAAGAAAAATAGATCTACTTCTTCTTATACCAATCATACCATACATACAATGGTATGTCCAAGATATGATGCAAGTTTATCAAAAGGACGTGTAAGGAAGAAAAGCAAGCCAGGAGTGTGAATATAGGATTGAATTGCTTTTGGTGGCTTGAAATCAGAATCTGAAAAGTGGTGTCAAGATGAATAAATTTTAGAGATCTAATCAGCATTGTGGTGACTATTGTTTTGTTTTGTTTCTTTTTTTGGGGTCCGGTTGTAGGGCCTGAACTCTGGGCCTGGGCGCTGTCCCTCAGCTCTTCAGCTCAAGGCTAGCACTCTACCACCTGAGCCACAGTGCCACTTCCGGCTTTTTTCTTTTTGCTTATGTAGTGCTAAGGAATCAAACCCAGGGCCTCGTGCATGCAAAGCACGCGCTCTACCACTGAGCCACCTTCCCAGCCCATGACTATTGTTAACAATAGTATTATATACTTGAAATTTGCTTAACATATATTTTTTTTCCTTTTCTTTTTTCTTTCTCTTTTGGTTCTCTGTCTGTCTGTCTGTCTGTCTGTTTCTCTCTCTCTCTCTCTCTCTCTCTCTCTCTCTCTCTCTCTCTCTCTCTCTCTCTCTCTCTCTCCTCTCTCTCTCTCCCCTCTCTCTCTCTCCCCCCCTCTATTGTAGGGCTTGAATTCAGGGCCTGGGTGCTGTTCCTGAGCTCCTTTTACTCAAAGCTAGTGTTCAACCATTTTCAGCCACGTGCCACTTCTGGCTTTTTTGGTGATTAACTGGAGATAAGAGTCTCATGGACTTTCCTATCCAGGCTGGCTTTGAATCGAGATCCTCAGGTCGCAGCCTCCTGAGTAGCTAGGATTGTAAGCGTGAGCCATCAGCGCCCAGCCAAGAGTGTAGTTCTTAAGTGCTACTACTCCCACCCTCAAAGAAGCTAGATGCAATGACCTGTAATGGAGGACTTGTAAACTAGTTGGATTGCTGTACCTTGTACAATGTGCATGTCTATCCTATTCATCTTACATGTGTAAAAAGCATCTTAAATATATGTAACTTCTACCTGCCAATGTACCCTAATAAAAGGAAAAAGGGTAGCATACTTAGATTACTCCTGAAAAGGGATGTGCAGAGTTTGAGTTCAGCTAGTCTATAAAAACTTGGTAAGTACCTAAGTACAAGACTGGTCCATAAAAATCTTTCCAACTCATCAGAGCAAGTCCACTCCAGTAACCACCTGAGTTAGAAGGCCCTGCAGAAAAGAAGAAAACATCATCAACTTTGTCCAGATTTTCTTCCACCTTATTCCTCCTGGTTTTGTTTTTTCCCAAATCTCAGTAACCCTCTTCTCCAGACTCTAGATGACCAACTCAGAAATCTAGTAAGTTCCAAAGACACTAAGGTCTCTTGCTTCAAGTTAAACTCCTACGCTCCCAATATATGGACCTCAATTTGGGGTTAGGAGGAACCACACTAATTGAACCCACTCACCATATACACTGTAATCCTTTTATTCATCAATACAGAAAGAGTAACACTTTAAAAGAAGATTCTTTTTTCTATTTTTAGAAAACAAACATTTTGGTTCTACTATACAAATACAATGTGACACTATGATGCATGTGCATGTTGTAGAACAATTTTCTATCACCCTTCATACTTGTTTCTTTGTAGTGATCACATCAAACATGTACTCTTTTTAGCAATATTGAAACATACATTAACTACAGTACCATTCTGTGCAACGGATCAGTAGATCTTATTCTTCTTCTCTGACACACTGTGCCCTGTGAGCAAGATCACTTTTCCCTCAAAAGGTATAATGCCTTAAAATTAAATCTCTCTCTCTTACACACACACACACCAAAAAGAGAAGAAAAAAGAGAAAAAGTAGCAGTATTAAGGCATTCAACACCCAAGACCTGCTTCTTAGAACAAAAGCCTCTTCCTCCATTTCTCTATCTTCAAGACTCAGAGAAGCATTATCCTTCTAGGTCAGTCATGACTTAGAAGCCAAAGCTTGCCTAATTCCACCACGGAAAAATCTTAATTTTCATTTTCCTAAAAACACAAAAATGCTCTGTATTTACAACACACACTAGGGATTAACTATTGGCAACACCAAATCTATCTCAAACCAGTGCCACTCACACCCTGTCTCCAGGCAAGACCTGCTTGCTTTCAATTTAGAAAGGAAAAACCAAAGTATCTTGGGTCCCACCCTCTCTCCAAAGCCCCCAAAGCTACGACTGCAGCTCTGAATCCCAATCTCAGAGACAATGGCAACCTTGTGCAGCCAGAGGCAGGGAAAAATAATTGTGAGGCTTTTTTTCTCTACAGGCATGGTTTGACTTACTTTTCCTTTTTTGGGGTGGAGATGCGTGGGGGGGGGGGGGTGGTGAGGGGGTAGGGGTGGGTCATGGGGTTTGAACTGTCCCTAAACTTTTTTGCTCGAGGCTAGTGCTTTATCACTTTGAGTCACAGAGCAACTTCCAGTTTTCTGGTGGTTAATTGGAGATAAGAGTCTGCAGTCTTTCCTGCCCAAGCTAGCTTTAAACCATGATCCTCAGATTTCAGCCTCCTAAGTAGCTAGAATTACAGGCATAAACCACCAGCATCCAAGCTTACATTTCTTTTCTGAACCTTCAGAAGGAAGAGTTAAATTTATCTTTGACACCATTTACCAAGTGTATTGTATACCACCCCACACTGTACAACACATTTCCCATACATCTCTCTTCACTATTCCTGCAAAAAGGACTATTATTATTCGCATTTTACAGGTGAGGAGGCTGAACCTAAGACCTGTGTTGAAGCTCAGCCTAAAGCACATCTAACCAACAGCAGAGCTCAGAGCCCAGCCAGGCCTGTCAGACTGTACTGCCTATAAAAGACTTGTGTCACATTGTTCCCAAGTTCAAAGTATCCATAGGTATCTGTTGGCAACCACCAGCAAGCCCTCATGACATATGACTTTAAAAAAAAAAAAAAAAGGATGAGCAGAGAAAATCAGAAGTCAGAAAATCTATTCTAATTCATGCCCCACCTCTCCTCTTCAAATGAAAAACTGAGTAATTTATTTTCCACACCTCAAATAGTTTGTTTTATACCAAACTGTAATTATCCCTCAGGGCTGGTGGCCAGCCACTTAAACTAGCTATGATACATATTGTATGACAACATCTAATTTGATCCAAGTCACCTTTTTTAGATTCAAACTTTAAATTCTGCTCTCCCCCGGGCCTCCCCTGTTGGTTGTGGGACCTGGGTGTTGTCATTCAGCTCTTCAGCTGAAGGCTAGCGCTCTAACACTTGAGTGACAACACCACTTCTGGTTTTCTGGTGGTTAACTGGGGATAAAAGTCTCACAGACTTTCCTGCCTGGGCCAGCTCTGAACTGCAATCCTTAGATCTCAGCCTCCTAAGTAGCTAGGATTACAGGTGTGAGCCATTGGCTCCCGGCTTAAATTCTCATTTCTTAAACTCTTAACTTTTGCAACTCAATTCAATAAACATTTATTAAGACCTTAAATGATTAGTTTCAAGCTTTTCCCCAAGGCAAGCTCAGGGTCTACATATGAAAACAGGCAACCTCACATGCAAACACATGGAGGGACAGTCAATTGATAAGAAAGATTCAGAGGAGGCACCCCTTCAAAGATGAGTGAGAATTTCTTAAATGGCTAATGGGAGAAAAAAATCTACCAAATACCATACACACGCACAAAGGACAAATTGAAATTATCACTTGAAAATAGCCAGTAACTATCTGTAACTAAATAGGTAAGGGAAATAAGCACCAGAGGCCATTAATTTATGAGAATATGTATCAATGAGTTTTATCCTGTAGGAAAAAAGAAGCCCAAGATATTTTTGTTTCCAATAGTACAGTAATGGGAATAAATCTAAATTTTCAGAAAGATGAGAAAGCTTACCTAAACATTCTGGCTTTCTCTAAAGAAGAAACAAAACATATTACCAAATTTTCAGATTTTAGATGCTTATTTTGTTGTTGTTGTTGCTGCTGTTGTTCCTATAGGAAAATATCAAAAAGAGCTGTATGAAATTCTCAATCTTCCTTATCTTAGTTCAGGCACAGAAGCATCCTGCTCTGCACAAATGAGACACCAAAGCATTTCAGCACAGACAGGTCATGGTGGCAGCAGACCTCTCCCCACATTTCAACACACCTCCACAAGCTGGAATGTACTGTTCATAATGAATATGATCTGAATTCCCCACAAATCATTTGTTGTTCAACTCATTGATAAAGTCTTGATTAAAAATACAGACATTTTGTCATCCTTACTACATTTACCTCATCTCCAAACTCTCCTAACTGGGGAAAAGCTAATGCTGTCTCTTCTGTCTGGTCAATTATTGCATGGACACAAGGGACCAATTAATGCCATCCATAAAAGCCTGAATCATTCTGTCAATTAACAAGAACTAACTATGTCATCAGATATATTACTGGTGAGCAAGTCTATTTGGTTGCAATATGTCTTGAAGGAGAGCAGTATCAAATGAATCACAATTGACTTGGACAACTGCTAGCATAATTTCGGAAGATGAAAAGACAGATGTGGTAGTTATTAGTGGTCCCCTGAGGAATTACAGCCAAGCAATTGTAATGTGCTAAGACTGCACTAGCAGGTGCCTGCAGTACAAATCAGACAGAGGGTTAAATCAATATTTTCAATTTCTTAGGATCAATCTAGTGTTTGAACGAGATAGAAACTTGTTAGCAATTGGCAGGATGTGTAAATGAAAAGTCAAACTTCTTATTATTTGTTAAAAAGGAATGAGTGTACTGCATCATGCCCTTGGCACAAAGTAATGCTTTCATGATCTAGTAGCTGGGGCATTCACCGAGAATCAAGCGGTTCTTAAATTTTAATAGAGTGCAAAAGGTTAGCTTTATAAAGGTTGAACATTCAAGATCTTTAAAAAATGATTGAAGTGTCAATAGGAAAGTTTTGAGCTGTGACAACAGTATAGTTATTAATGATTAGTGCAAGAAGCAGAAGGAAATCTTAAACTCAATGGAAATGGTGGGGAGGAAAGGGGATAAATCTTACCAAGAACTTATGGATTAAGCACAGCCTTGGGAACATTACTACTTTTTTGTTTCACTAAGAAACAGTTGGGCCTTGAGAGCAATGTACCAAAATTTTGACTTTTTTCTTCTACTTTCTACACTATATTTTTAACCTTTGTTGAAGATCTGCATTAAAAAACTATCTCTGACAACAGTCTATCTCATTTTCAGTTAGTTTGCTTGTTTTGCATTTAGTGATACACAATCCTTCACAAGATCAAAAAATTAAGATCCAGCACATATGACAAGATTTTGGAATTATAAATAAGCATTTGCATCATGATCAGCAAAATCATGGGGTACATATACTGAGCACATGTGCGCACACACACACATGCTTGCACAGAGTGTAGTCCAAAGGAAGGAGTTGAAGAGACTCTACATAATCCTAAGATGTGCAGCTCACTCCATCGCTCTGGGATCAGTTACTACCCACTGCTAAAACTGGGGCAGGTGTCCTTCCACTCACATCTGTTGAAAGGTTATAAACTCCTGTCTGGCATCCATCTTACATCCTATTTTTAAACCAAGTGGCATATTTCAATAAGTAAATTTGTAAGTAAGCATTATGAATCTAAAAACCAATGTATTTTAATGCAAAATTGAGACTATATTTTCCTTTTGTTAAAAAAAAAAAAAAAAAAAAAAACACTTTCCAGAACCTGCAAGAAGAAGAAGGAAAAAAAAAACTAATTCAATCAAGAATTTTTTGACTATATGAAAACAAAATTTCTGAGACACAGAGATAATGAGGCAGAACATCCGCCCTCAAGGAGTTTGAGGGGAATATGTACCAATTAATGATAAACAAGGCAGATCTAAGATTGGCTCGGGGCACTGGGGGAATTCAGAGAAAGAAGAAAGCCCTCAGCTGGGGAAGGGGTGGGTGAGGCACAGAGTGCAGAAAAGAATTCATGGAAGACATACTTGAAATAAGCTCTGAAGGAAGATGAGGTTTAACCATGACTGTGAGAGGCAAGAAGAAGAGAAACAGACAAGGAGGGTTTCTGGAGAAGAGACCACAGAGTGGTTGATTGAGAGCCAAAAAAGGAAGAAGGGGAAATTTCAGGCAGAGAAGTTTCTCTGCCTGAGAGACTTACCAATTGACCTGATGGTCAGCATACTGGAAGATGGGGGAGAAGGAATGTTTCCTGCCACATTAGGCCCTGGGACAGACAAGAGGGAAGGAGGTAGAAAGGCCTGTTTAGAACAGCCTGGGGAAACCTGCCACACTCTGGCCATATCTGCTGCTTGTCTTTTCCTTTTGAGCTAGACATAAAATATTTGTGTGGATATATATAGCATAATTATAAATACAAGCAATACAAAATTAGTAACCTATAATTTATAGAGGACTAATGTGTACATAGAAATACATGTATCATACACACTCTAAACAGATTTCTTTTTAAAGGATGGTTGTTAATTCCACACAGCAGCAAGCATCTAAGAACAACGGGATTGGGCTATGTTGTATAGGAAGGCTGCCTTGCCCCAGAGAGATGAGGCCTGGGATTATCAGTCCTTGCCTAGGATGCATAATGGACTGCCAAGTTCTGGTTTAAGTCTCCTATGGTCCAAGACTGAAGTGAAGGGTTGTGACATCAGTCCTAAAGCTTGGCAGCAAATTGTCCAGGATGGGAACAACCAAGCCAACTAACAGGGGGCTATCCCATTTCCTGCCAAGATGGATACAATATAAATCAAGAAATAAAAAAAAAATTAAAAAAAAAAAAGAGCAATGCTGACTGACCCAGGGGTTTCTAATTTAAAACAGTAACAATGGGCAAGGTTGTCTTCACATTCACAGCACCTATTAAAGAAACACTCAGGGAATCAATGGAAGAACCCCCAGCATGTTGGAATTACAAAGAAAAGACATGAGATGACCTCCATCAAACTCATCCAGATCTTCCCAGTTCCAGGCCCCTAGCTCATTCCTGCCTCGTCCATCCACTAGGATGTTCCACAACCAGCCTTGTTAGAACTGGGCAGGGCAAGCTGCCCTCCAACCTTACTGCAGTGAGGACCCATAACTTTTCAGTCCCTAGGATGCTTTCATTCTGTGTGTGTGTACACACGCACAAGCATACATGAGCACCAGTATTGGGACTTGAACTCAGGGTCTACGCTCTGTCCCTGAGCTTTTGTGTTCAAGGTTAATAGTCTACCACTTGAGCCACAGTTCCACTTCCAGTTTTTCTGGTAGCTAATTGGAGGCAAGAGTTTTAGGGACTTTCTTGCTGGGACTGGCTCTGAACTGCAATCCTTACATCTCAGCCTCCCAGGTAGCTAGAATGACAAATATAAGCTACCAGTGCCTGGCTACTTTCATTATTTAGTCCTTGTCACCCTCGACCACCTTATTACACTCTAGACTCTCACTCATATTTCAAAAGGCTGAGCTGTTTCCCAATGGCATGTGGGGGGAGAGGGGAAGAGCCTTATAAATCTCTCTATGTACCAAGCCACCCTCAATGTCTCTACAGCAAAATCATCTCATTAAACAACTGATCTTCTCAGTTAGAAATGACTTCTTTATGGATTGCTAGATACTCTTCACCCTGCCCAACACATCAATTAAAAGTCCTTAAGTGTCATTATGGAGTCTGTTATGGAGAATTAAAGAAGGTCTCATCAGTGACATGAGGCCAACATACACTTTATTCCTATCCTGAAAACCATGACTAAGTAAGGCAGAGATACAGTCTGTAGGATATAGCAAGTATATATAATTGTGGCTCTGACAGTTAGTACACAGCAAGAACCTAGCAAAAGCACATCATATGTTTATGCTTCCTCAACACCCAGGTTAACAAAGAGCTCAATAAATGCATGGATAAAGAAAGACAACTATTCAGCCTCAGTATGCACATAATTAATCATTGTTCAAAAATAGCAAGGAGAAACTCAAAATCATTTCCTTTGGTTTAGATTTTATTTTTAAAGACAAAACTAGAATAAGTAATGTCCAATGCTTTAGTCACAGCTGGCCTAACTGCTGGGAGGAATCCAGCTATTCCCCGGGGCTTATGCACTATCCCCAGGGCAGAGCTGAATGGGTTAGGTAAAGAGTCTTTGGTAGAGTGATCTTCAAGGAGTGTTCATGGATGCTCCTACTTGGCCACAACACTGATAGATACCATCAGTAATAATAAAGTGATGCCTTAAAAAGGTTATGGGACAAAAGTTACAGAAAAATAGATGGAAAAACTGTAGTGCAATATTGTGGGGTGGGTAGAAGAGGAGTGAGGAAGGGAAGAGAGAAAAGCTATACCTTTAAGAAATTCAACTCTCAAACACAAGCTTTTGAAACTAAAGTTCAGCAAAGAGGAGCCAATAAAAGTGCTGTAATTTGAAACCAACCCACACAGCACAGAAAGAAAGGAGACCAAAAGTGCCCAGTTTGCAGGACAAGAAGCTAATTGACTTGACTGTCTGCTGCATAAGCTATAAAATAAGTACATAAAGAACAATCTGAACATACAGCACCATCAGTTACACAAAAAGGCTTGAATGTCCCAGGCCACATTGCAACTCCAACAATCAGGGTGATTGTTCAAGAGGGCTGCTCAAGGAAAGAATGAATAATTAGTGTCCTTGTGAATCAAGTGTCCACCAGGAAGGGGTCTCCATCCCTCTGAAGTGGCACAGTGGTACCCTTGGCCCTGGAGAGTCAAGCTAGTTTTTTAAATATTTTTTAAAATCTTTATTGACAGTCATGATGCACATAAATACAGTTTTCAACCATAAGCCAACAACCTGTTGCACTGTGGCCTTCTCTCCTTCACTAGAACCCAATGTCATTTTTTCCCTCACTTATTATTTCACTGGCTAAAGTTACAATAATCTTTGTCAAAAAGGGAGGGGAAGTGACACTGGCATCCTTCTGAGTTACAGAGACAACTAATATCAAGTCTCAAAGTTTGTCCAGATGATTTGAAGAAAAAGGAGAAATATCTTTAGTCCTGTCATCATCCAAATTCTCTTACTCATTATGAAAAAATATATATATTTTGTCATACAAATGTGAAAATAAAAGAGCAGAAGGCAAGGACTTCCACAGGAGAAACTTCTTGAACTGGACAAATCTGATCCCTACAACAAAAGGCCCAAATGACCTAGTGCCAGTATTATCTGAGTTCAAACCTCTGCTTTCCCTCAAGAACTTTATCATTTTAAGCAAGTCACGAGTTTACATGGGCCTCACATTTTTCTCACATTTTTTCCTAGGGTTGTTGAGAGAACAAAATGAGATCATGCCTGGGAACTTCATTTAGCTTCATGTGACTATCTAGCTTTACTATGTGAAAACCTGGAAATTGCCATGAAAGCTTAGATGTGCATAGAACCAGAAAGGTGCCTAGAAGAGAGAACTGGATGGTACAGTTCTCGACTGGAAAGAACTAGTTACAATTCTGAAGATGTAAGTTCAGGACTAACAAAAGCAGGCAGGACTGGCCAGAGATAGCAAGTCTAAATGTTTTTCCCTGGCTTCATTAATTCTTCTGCACTCAAGAAAACCCACTTGGGTTCTATCCAGAAGACTTACAGCTCTAAAAACAATAACAGTAACAGAACTGGTGAGTGGCACCTCACCAAATCCTAGAGGGATGATCAGAGACACAGAGTTGAGTTGAGAGGAATTCCCTCTTGCCCTTTAGTTACTCTATGAACTCAAACCATAGGGAGTACAGTAGCCCCAAAGGAAATCATGTCTGGAGTTACCCCCCCCCAAAACAAAAACACATTGTTTCCAACCTTTCAGTTAAACTATATCTTTAAACACACACACACACACACACACACACACACACACACACACACACACACACACACAGCAGCAGCAGCAGCAGCAGCAGCAGCAGCAGCAGCAGCAGCAGCAGCAGCAGCAGCAGCCAGGCATTGGTGGCTCACACCTATAATCCTAGCTACTCAGCCTGGGCAGGAAAATCCCTGAGACTCTTATCTCCAAAAAAAACCCACCAGAAAACCGAAAATGGCACTGTGGCTCAAATGATAGAGTGCTAGCCTTGAGCTAAAGAGCTTAGGGCGGCACCCAGACCCAGAGTTAGTTCAAGCCCCATGACCAATAAGGGGGGGGAGGTGTCCCAGGGGCAGGACACAGGGGACACATCAGCATGCAATGCATAGGAAAACCCAGGTAAGGAAACTTCAAGGTCTGAGCCCTAAATCCTGAAAATCAAGCTTGACAATCAAATTCTAATAGTATTTATTAATAATGGGTTTCTATATGCCAGGCACAATGTTGAACTTTTAAACACGTTTTCATTTGATGCATAAAGCAATTCTAAAGGAAAAGTAATTTCGCAGATGAGGTAAAGAACTTGATGACATTAAATTACTAGCCCAAGTTTCTGCACAGCTTGCAAGAGGTGAACCATGATCTGAATTCAATCACATTGATTTCAAGTCCCATGCTAACTACTATCACACCATGGTCTATCCCCATTTCCTACTCTGCTGTTCTTTTCTTGACAACTATTCATTCACACAATTTTCTTGCAGAAGAACCAAAAACACTATGGGATTCCCTACTCTCGAGGCCCATTAAATCCACAATTGATGGGGAAAAACTGTATTCAATGTACAAACCCAACACAACTTTCAGGTTCCCCTCAAAGTATGTATTTTCTCCAGAAAGGATTGACTGGTGGGTTAGAAGATATGGCAGAGATCTAGACTAGCCCACATAGTTTTGAAATTTTGAATAATTTTTTTAAAATCAACTGTACTAAAAAGAGAAAAAATATATTCAATAGGTGAAAACCAATAAATTAACAGTTGTTTTTGTTTTATTTTTTCACTAAAGAAAATCTTCACTGTTAGCAAGTTTTGCACAATGTACTGTGTAGCAAGCTGTATTCTGGGTTCCTATCTAAAAACTCTGGCAACTCCAGGTCATGAGTATGTTTCACTATCTCTTCCATGAGATTTAATTTAAGCTTTTTCACTTAGGTCTTTGATCTATTGAGTAATACTCTGTATATGATATGAAGTAAGATTCTAAAATTATCTTATTTGTATGTTGATATCCAATTATCTTGGCACCATTTATTGAAGACTACTAACTTGGACTGAATTACTTTTGAACTCCTTCGGAACCTTTGCAGGAAAATCAATAAACAATAATGTAATAGTTTATATTTAGGCTCTCAATTATCTTCCATTGTCTATCCTTACATTAAATACAGCTAAATACTTTAGCTTTATACTAAGTTTCAGAACTAACATGTATTAGTACTCTAACTTTTTTTTTAAAGATTACTTTATTCATCCATCCTCTGAGATGCTCCCTGTCAGGAAATGGCTGTCAAATTCCTTTTTTTAAAAATGCTGGCAATTTTCTAAGAATCACAATGAACCTATAAATCAATTGGGGGAAAATTAACAATATTGACTCTTGTAATCCATGAAGATGGGCTATCTCTCCATTTATTTCAATTTTTAATTCTACTCAGCAGTGTTTTAATATTTTGCAGTTTTAAATGTACAAATCTTGCTCTTATTTTGTGAAATTTCTAAGAATCTTATTCTTTGATGCTTTTGTGAAGTTATTTCCAGATAATGCTACTATATAAAAGCAATGGTGACTTTTATATATTAACCTTATATCCTATAAGCTTTCCAAAATAATAGATTGTGTGTGTGTGTGAGAGAGAGAGAGACAGTGTGTGTGTGTGTGTGTGTGTGTGTGTGTGTGTGTGTGTGTGTGTGTGTGTGTGTGACTGTGTGTGACTGTGTGCCCATGGTCGTTCCTCGGTATTTTCTAACACATGCTCAACTTCTACTAAGGCAGTTTTTATTTCTTGCTTTACAATCTGGATGATCTTTACTTCTGAAACTACAGTATAACTCTGAATAAACATGACAAGAGTGGACAACCCAATCTGCACTCCAAGATCTTAACAGGAAACCAAACATCTAACCAAGTAAATATCTTACCTAAAGTCTTCATAAAACAGAATTGCTAGATATGTTCTTATATTGATAACCTATCAGATACACAAATTAACATATGCAAAAACTTTTTTAAAAAGACAACCACATTTCAAGAAGAAACAAAAATATGACAATAGGTTAAAAAAATATAAAGTTACTAACAACTATACATACACACGTGTGTATGTGTGTATATTAAACAAAAGCAGCACTATCTCATGGAATGATTACTTGGTGTAGAAAAGACAACCAAAGAGAGGACAAGCCAGGGCAGCCATCACCTCGAGAAGCTGCCCTCCCTGTGGGCTCTTGAACAGCTCCAGGCTATCCTGATCTCCCCAACAATCTCTAGAAGGAACATCTGGAAGGAGTTGGTAAGAAGGGGGCCTTAGCTTTATCCTTCTCAAAGCCTCTTCCCATCACATGTACCAGCTGGGAGTGAACTAGCAAAACAAGGAACCTCCAGTGGGAGTCCTTTCTCAGCAATTTCCCCACAACAGTCTCTTAACAAAGCAGCCAGACTTCTTTTTTAAAACTTGGTTTCTAGATGGAAATAATCAGGCTGCATCCAGGCATCAAGCTCAGGTTGAAAGAACACACTGGTTCCAAAGACTTGTTTTTTCTAAAGATGGAAGTTTTTATGGTCCAGCAAGAAGAATTGACAGCTGGTTGTTACTGAAGGATCTAACACAGCAGCCCAGTAACTGCACAATCTACAGACAATAGCTGAATTATCTACTGTGTATATAACCTACAGTGCACACTCACAATTAGTGTCATGTGTTCTATTTACAGTGCAATAAGCCTGCATAGGGAAGGATGGATGAACAAACTAGATATTACAAGGAATGAATTCATAAAAACAAAAGTGAGGAGACCATCAAGTGATTTAAGATGAAGTTGATAGCTAAACAGAATCAGAACTCATACCTCTAATTGTATAGACATTTTTCAGTCTCAGAGAAGTGGTGAGAATAAATATTCCTTTGGGGAGAATAGGTGGGCCTCCATCTGCTCAAAGGAAAACTGGGAAAAGGTAGGTGCCTCCTGAGAGCCATTTTGCTACTTCCATTCATAGATTTACCACAATTTGTGGACTAAAGTAACTTATTTCCAGTTCCCAACATTCCCAATGACTATTGCCCCTACCTCCATGGATTCCATGGCTAGGGCCCAAGGAAATGTACCTTCTACCTGTCTTTAGAAAGCTTCTGTCATGCATAGCCTCGTACCTCTTACTGTCCAGCTTAGTTCTATTAGAATGGTGTAGAGGAAGACATTATCTATGTCAAGGAAGCACTTGCTCTCTCTTCACTTTTGTAGGACCCACTGGAGAAAGTATCTCTGGATGGAAAAGTATGGAGGCTAGGATTTCTTCAAAGATCTCCACCTCTGCACAGCAGGGGAAGCCTCTGACCTGTTATAGATGACTTCCAAATGCTTTCTGGAGGGAGCAGGTACTTCTACAATTATCTTAGTGAAGCATTGGAACAGCCTTGCAAATTAAGCTTTGCCAATGGAGTGGGAACATTTTATAGGCAAGGAAAGCACAAAGCTCAAGAAATCAAGTAACCTGCCCAAGATTACACAACCAGCAAGTGCTCACTACTGTGGTTTACCATTTAGAAAAGGCCCAACAGTGATACTTAAAAATACTACCAGGTCTTTATCATTAAATGCCACCTAAAAAAAAAATCAGACACATAGTCTGATTAGCAAAGTGAAAGAGAATCAGGATAGCTGCCCTCTTTCTTCACTGTTAGTATTGAAGTCCTATTGGAGAAAATAAGAAATATAGCACATATTAAAAAAAAATGTAGCCAATCACCTACTAAGAATATTGTCTTAAAATATAAAAACTACAAATTAAACTGGAGCTAGGTTCTGAGTTGCTTTTTTAGTTCAATTGTCTGCACAACATGTAATCAGCACATGATAAGCTGTGAAAAGAGAACAGTCATTAGATAAAATCATGAGATAATTGTATGGTTCTCAGGGTTGGGAGTTACTAATATAGATGTTAATTCTGTCAGTGCAGCCACACTGACAACAGAATGAGGGCGCTCCAGAAACTGAAGTCAATTACTATAGAAGGGCTTCATCCAGCATGGCTCTGTGAGGCACATAATAAGGATCAGGGGGTGTTCAGGTTTCTGCTTAGCTCATGAGGACACCACCGAGATCCAGGCCCTGGAAAAAGCATTGCCCCTCCCAGCTACACTCCTTCTACCAATTAAGTCTCCATGGCAAAGTCTCCATCTTGTGCTGGTCTAAGAAGGAGAAACTTGGAATGGATAATCAGAGCCAAACAATGGCAGCAGTGACAGAATACACATACCACACATCTATCTCCCACAAAGCTGTTTCCTGGCAATGGAAAGTTATAGCATGCACATTATGGTTCCTTTAAAACAGTTATTTGGATAATTGTGTCTGCACCTGAAGAGGAAAGAGATGATCCGTATTTCATTTGACAGAGGACCAGCATACACCACTCCATTCTCTACAGCTGAGGTACAGTAGTTAAAGAGACAAAGGAGAAGAAGTATAAAGAAAGGGGGGGGGGGGAGAAAACGGGCAAGTGAAAGTTTAAGGAAGAGAGAGGCAGACAAATGAGGATATGGTTACACAAGTATGCCCATTGAAATGCCTCAAGTTCATATACTTAACATCTGGCTATGGGTTCCACTCAGGTTGATCAATAGTTTAAAAGATTATGAAAACTGATCTGTTTCTTTTCATTTTTCCCCAAAACTTTGAGTATCTATAATGTAACTAAGCAAATAGAAGCCAAAAGACAAATAGCCATGATCTTCCTGAAGAGCCATAGTTCAGGGTTCCAAAATTCAGCACAAAAGAGGGTGTGTGTGTGTGTGTGTGCGTGTGTGTGTGTATGCGCGCGTGCGCGCGCACATGTGCACACACACACGTACACATGCACACTGGAAATAAAAACAAGGGACAGCCTTCCTGTTGCATAAAAAAGAAAAACATTTGCATCCAGGTCAAGTCAAATCATTGTGACTTGTAGTCTACCCACAATATAGAAAGGCATAGCCTCTCGTGTTCCAGAAAGAATACTGGCCCCAAGAACATAACAATAATCAGTCTCCACAAAGCTCAATATGTAACTTGGGCATTGCTCAGAAGGTGACCACTCACCATTAGGTCCCCAGAACACTAAGAATAGTATTGCAGCTGGACTCTTAATCCTGAGGTCAAACTCTGAGTTCAATTTCCTTGTCTTAGATTCTTTTCTTCTTGAGTTTTTGCTCAAGGTTAACGCTCTACCACTTGAGCCACAACACCACTTTTGGCTTTTTCTGCTTATGCGGTGCTGAGGAATCGAACCCAGGGCCTCATGCATGCAAGGCAAGCACTCTACCACTGAGCTACCTTCCCAGCCCCATAGCATGACTTTTCTATGTTGCCAAATGAATGGGAACCCACATATTTGGGTTTACTAAAAGAAAAAAACCTAAAAATCAGATTGCCTAGGTTCAAATTCCAGCCTTCCCACTTAGCAGTTCTGAGACTTAACATCTGTGCCCCTAAATTGCTCCAATCTATTAAATGGGAATATACTTATCTCCTAGGATAATTTAGAGAATTAAAATGAATTTATCTATATAAAGTAAGAGGTATACAAAACCTAATTATAGAGCCAGGCGCTGGCGGCTCAAAACTGTTATCTTAGCTACTCAGGAGGCTGAGATCTGAGAATCGCTGGGCAGGAAAAGTCTGTGAGACTCTTATCTCCAAAAAACCACCAGAAAACCAGAAATGGCACTGTGGCTAAAGTGGCAGAGCACTCACCTTGTGCTGAAGAGCTCAGTCAGGGACAGCGCCCAGCCCCACGACCAACCAAAAAAAAAAAAAAAAAAACCACGTAATTATAATGACAGATGAAGTTTATCCATGGGACTCCAGGAAGCCCCTCAGATATCAAAATCTGTTGATGATCAAGTCTCATATAAAATCACATTATTCTTAATATAGTCGATGCCTATCCTCCTCTGCACTTCAAATCATCTCTGAATTACTTATATATAGGTACATATAATAATAGAAGTACATACTATTAATTCATGCAAATGGATGAATTATACTATGTTGTTTTCAGAGTAATGATGAAGGGAATAAAATCTGGATATATGGAGCACAGACACGATTTTTATTTCTCTGAGTATTTTCTACCTGCAAATGGTCACACAGGATAGGCAACTGCAAACTACTTCCTTAATGTAAAAACATGAAAACATCAGGATTCTCAGAGGAGTACTTGCTTACATTTTATTGGCTCTCCTTTAATCCTTTATAGTTATCTAACTTCTTGGATGAAAACCCTAGGTGCAAAGACACAGACCACCTTGATGTACACTACTCAACCAGTATGTTGACTCCCAGCAATCAGCCTGACACTGGAACCTCCGCTTCCTGATGCATAAGTCTAACTCCCCAACTCCTGCCCTTCCCATGTTGTATATCAACTTCAGATCTTTAGTGACAGTTCTGACACACCTCAGGAAAGTAACGGCATCAGGTGATTACTCCTGCATAACTACAACTCCAACTGACACAGCCAAGTAGAATGCAAAGAGCTAGCCATGATGATCTGAGTCACAGCCTCCAAGTCTACCCAGAGGCTGTGTGCCTACTGTAAGACAACTACTCAGCACCTCCCAGAGGCCTCATAAGAAACGTAGAAGAAGCGGTTTCCATACTAAAGATTTCTAACTACCCCAAAGCCATGTAGGTTGGGTTCTAATTTCCCATAAACATGTTGTGGGGACATCCAAAGAAGGCCTGAATGAGTGCTGACAGAGTTTATGCCCACATTATGAGGCAATATTCTCTTGCAGGAAGATTCAGCTTTAACAACATCCAGAGACTTTCAATGTATCAATTTATGTGATTCAATAAGGTAATTTTTATGATTTAGTCTCAGAAGCGTTTGGGAACTCCACCAGGATCACAGGACAAGAAAGTGATAGGGCTGAGGATAAAATTTTAAATATTGGTTACCTCATTTCACAAAACAAATGCCAAATCACTGACCTGGAGGAATCAAATGCATCACTACAGGTGATTTCTTGTCAATGACTTGTCATGCCAGGTCCTCAAAACAAGATGAGCTAAAAGAATATAGTTTTGGATGACAGTGAGAATAGTGAATAAAACTATGTTTTCTGAAGGTCTGGCCAGCCAGGTTAAGAGCATACAGGCTTCCAGAGAAGCCAAGACAAACAGAGCAGACAGAAAGGAACAGATCAATCAGAACTATCACCACTCCCACTCCCTCACCTCTAAGCCCTTCCTCTGCTACAATCCTCCATCTCCATGGAGTCAGGCTGAGTAGGGTTTACATAATATTCACACTTACTCTGTCATCTTGAAACTTGACTTTTAAGTTAATTCATATGCACGAAGAGAACAATAAATCATGGTAATCATGAACATAGTTTAACTGGGGAAAACAGCCATCACAATCCCACAGCCCAAACAAACCAAGGGTCTTCATTTGTCTGGATTCTGTTCTGGTCCTTACCCCCTGAAACAGAAGCCACAATCCTGGAACAGAGAGTACTTTATATCCTATGTTTTTCATATAATTGCATTTCCTCTCTCAACCCAAGCATGTCTAATAACCCTGGCAAGTTGCTACTCTAAAGCCTTCTTTTAGGGTGTTTCAATTTCATCACTAATGAAGACAACTGATTTCAAACAGGCTCAGTGACTTGTCTGACTTGTAAGTCTCTGAGATCATGGTTTGGGTGAGAAGGAGAATGCTTTAGAGTGGGAAAAGATGAAGAAGGGGAAAACAATGTGCCTTTCTCCTCAGGAGACAAAGTGCAATAGATTAGAGCTATGGATAGTTCCATGGGTGAATTGGCTGGGAGTGACACACAGCCATGGGGTAGTGAGGATGAAGCCACTCTCTACTCCCTCAGAACAGCAGTATCCCATGTACTAAAGAAAATTTCTGTAGGAAGAGCCCAGAGCATATTACATAGGGTAAGACTATGTCTTATACCCTATATGTACTTCATCGCTTAAGACCTGTGCCATGTAGCTCTGAACTAGGAGCTCATAATCCATGGCATAGGGCACACTGCATCTTCATGATCCACTATTCTTGCTTTCCTTGCTGCATAGTTCTCTGAGCTCCAACCACCAAGACTCTGCCCCTTCTCCCAGCCACTGGTCTCTCAGTTCCTTTACCTCCTGAAGCTGCCCTCAAGGAACTCAGCAAAGGCTGTGAGTATAGGTTTTATCTTCTGAAAAACAATAAACAATTTCATGGTATATAAAATGACATATTCTTAGCCCACTAGGTCAAAAGATATAAAACTAGACCAACATATTGCAAAGATACACTTTTTAAGCTTTTTAATACACACCCACAAATAACACATAAGACATTAATACACAGTTCAAATAAAAAGAGTATAAAGGAAAAAAAAAACCTCAGGTAATTTTTTTTTTCCTGGTCAATCGTGGGGCTTGAACTCTGGACCTGGGTGCTGTCCCTGAGCTCTTCAGCTTAAGGCAAGCACTCTACCACTTGAACCACAGCGCCACTTCTGGTTTTCTGGTGGTTAACTGGAGTCTCATGGATTTTCTGCCCTGGCTGGCTTTGAACCATGATCTTCAGATCTCAGCCTCCTGAGTAGCTAGAATTACAGGTGTGAGCCATCAGCTACCAGCTCAGGTAATTTTTTAAAATGATGCCTTATGTAAGAGAACCTGCAATAAAAGTGTCAATTAAAAAAACCACCCAGTTCCTTGCACAGAAGTATGACACTTAAATATAAACCTTTCAAACAGCTTGTCATATGCATGGTTCTCAGTGCCCCATTGTCAGTATTGTAGCCAATGCACATTATAGATTGTCCAGAACAATCCCAGTTCCAAAGGTTCTCTGCTCGCCATAAACCAACAAAAATATCCCCCAATTCCTATAGATTTCCCAGGCTTCCTGTTAACCAGAAAGCAGTAACAAAAACTTGAACATACAAGGAGCCCTAACTTGAGGTGCTGCTCTATGTTCTGTGTCTGTTTCCTATTTGTAGTTATCTTGCAAAATCAGTCACTTCATATTGGCTCCAATCAGTAAAGGACTAGGCTGACTCACATAGTTTTCCTCATTCCCACCACTAAGCATGATAAAGACTACAAGTATTTCCGGTGCAATTATAAATTGCATCTGCACACCCCAGCTTGTGAGTGCCTCTGGACAATTTCACACTACTCTGATTCAATGTCTCCCTGTTGCTCTCTAAGCTTGAAAAACCCATTGATATTGAATCGCCTTTGACAGAGAAGGCAATTATGAGAACTCCATGTGAGGGAAGAGGGGAGGGCTCTCAAGGAAGGCACACACAGAAAGAAGGGCAACTCCACAGAGCAGGACTTAACTGACCCTCTCCAACACAATAGGCTTGCACTCCCCCCTCTACCCCCAAGAAGCTAGATGTCCTGACTCTGCATCATGAGTCTCATCTCCAAATATACACAGCCCCAATAAGACCCCCAAAGCCTTACCTCCTCGGCTTTATTTTTAATCTCTGAGTTTAATGAGGTCTAACCACATGAGAAGCAATCAAACTACATCCACATCTTTTCTGTTTGTTTTTTGTCAGTCATGGGGGGGCTGAACTCAGGCCCTGGACGCTGTTCCTCAGCTCTTCAGCTCAAGGGTAGCACTCTACCACTTGAGCCACACACCACTTCCAGCTTTTTCTTTTTCTTTTTTGGTCTGTTGTGGGGCTTGAACTCTGCGCCTGGGCACTGTCCCTGAGCTCTTCAGCTCAGGGCTAGTGTTCTACCACTTGAGCCACAGCACCACTTTCAGCTTTTTTCAGTTTATGTGATGCTGAGGAATCAAACCCAGGGCCTCATGCATGTGAGGCAAACACTCTACCACTGGGCCACCTTCCCAGCCCCCTACATCCACTTTTTATCAAAACATTAACAGTAGTTCCAAAGATGTTAGTGACCCCAAATTTAATGGAGGTAGAATGCAAAGCTTAGAAAAGGGTATAGGTGAAGATACATTCTCAGCACACCAACTGGATTAACACTAAGCGTGCAATTTTGTTATAACGAGAGTTTGGGACAAAGGTTAAAAATAAAAGGTGTTTAATGGTTACTGAAAGCAACCACCCACATATATGAAAAGTAATGAGAGCATGTCTCCTAATTTCCTATAGGTTGCCTGCCAAATTCCTTCCTCCTTCATAAGAAGACAGAATCTGCAGTGTTTTCTTTGCCATACAGATATGCCCATGTCATTATAAACAAACGCCGCTTTCTTCGCAGCTAATAACCACAATGTGTGGGTAAGAAACCTCTCCAGTATAAATCCGCGGGGACAAGGCTGCATTGTGGGCATTAAATAATTATAACAATCTGACATGAGTCAGAGGATTGTTTCTCAATGGCACTGCTGCACTTCCAAGTCTAAAGTCAACCCCAAACTCTCTTTCCTGGCACTCTGTCCATGTACTAGGCTATTGGGAAACAATTCTCATTCTTTATAGTTCAGTCCCATTGCAAGAAGCTGGCAATGTGGGCACTCATGAAATATTAACATGATACATTGATTTTTTTAATAAGTGTGGCCAACAGTGGATCAATTATATTACTATGAAAAGCTTTTCATAATTCATTTGGGGGCATCAAGATCTCATTTCTGAACAGCACATAGATGATGGAGTCAACAGTTTTGAAGAGGTGGCACTCTCAGGGACAGAATATATTAAACATAATAGGGCTAACAATCCACAAAAGAAGGAAAATGTTTACATCTGGCAAAATGATTAAAACAGGATATAATAGGTCAACATGTTGAGAATTAAGTCTATGCCAATTTCTTCCCATAAGCAAAAATAGAGAAATCTCACAGGCTGGTAACTTAATTCCCCTTCTGGTCAACCACTATTTATCCATACTTACTTAAAAAGCAAAACCTACTAATTTTTACATAGTAGGTGAAGTTATTTCAAGGTATCTCATCTGTAAAGTTCCTTTATTCCAGGAACAGTTTTTTATAAACCCTGATTTTGAAGATGAGATATCAGAATTAGAATTTAGAATTTAACTTAGTCCTATGTAAGAAGTGCCTCCCAGGTGCAAGGAGCACCAGTCTGAGTTTTTGCTCATCCAGCAGCAAGTGAACATGAGACACACTTCTTTTTAATGGGGAACCCTCACATATGTTTTAGAAAAACATGTCATCAGATGTGGGGCGGGGGGTGGAGAATCACACTATTCCAAGCGGTCAGGCCTCTGCCCCTAATACCCTTGTATCCAGAAGGCATCGTGGAAAATAGAATAGGACAACAATATGTTCTCTACTTTCTTGTCTTAAAACTGTGTCTAGCTATTCTCCACTAAACTATGGGCATCTCAAGAGCATGACTTGGACCTTTTTCATCTTGAGATCTCTTTTGCTGCTCTGGAGATCTATACAGATGCACTAAATGAACAGCCACAGAATGTGCACACTCCCTATTGCTCTGGAAGTCTTGTATATAGAAACTTAACTCTTACTACTGGTCCACAGAAACACCAGGAGTTAAAAATATCACCCAAGAGGATACCTTCCTGATCACCAGGATTAGGAGGCAAGCATGGAAATGCTCCCAATAAGTAGATAAATGCTTTCAGTTACTTTAGGCTTCGAAGCCACTAGAATATTCATCAACAAAGGACCAAGGAGAGCTAAGTCTTTGTACTATTCCTGAGATATCCTAGAAAACAGACATGCAGAAGAAAAAGGGGATCCCAGGACAAAGGATAGAATTGTTGACTCAAGTATCTTGAAAATCAGAGCATGTATAAGACAATTATTATTCATAAAATGCGTTTCCCAAACCCCACTTGTCAGACAGCCTAGTGGGAAAATGCAGTCACACAGACACTAGGAAGAAAGTGTGGTGGCAGGGTGGGCAGTTTGCCTTCCATGAGCCCCAGGTGGAACATGTTGCAATGATAGTGGGTTAATTTAAAAGTACCCAAGTGCAAGCATGGTTCAAAGGGATGGAAGCTCATGAGACACCTGGCATCAGCCCCTCAATAACTATCCAACAGAGAAAAGAAGGTCAGGTAAAACCCTCAATCTTCTGAAAAACTCAAAGGACTTCAGTCAGGAGCCACTCAAAATGCAGAGTGCTGAAACAAGTCATTTAAAAGGATAGTGTTTATGATCTTGCTGCTTTCAAATGTGACAGGAAAGAATTCAATGTTAAGATTAGCAACAATTTCTATTTGTTGGTGTAGCTTACTGCCTGCCCACTTCTGTATCCCAGTGCTACAAACAGTAAATACCTCATTGGGTCCTACTTTATGTCTTTTCATAAGCAAGACACACATACATATTACACAAATACTCAAACTTCTACTCCCTATTGCTTCAGTCTCTATTACAATTTAATCCAGACATCAACCAACTGTTTGACTTACATGCTTACATTGATCTGAATTTTTCACTTGGAACTAGTTACCAGGACTTGACAGCCTGTGCGCAGCATTAAGGGGGAAGGAGGGGGAGAATCAATGTATATATATATAGACTCTCCCAGACTTTTCTCCCCACACTGGCTTTGAACTTAAATTGTAAACTGATAAACTTTGAACAACAAAACCCACTTGCCTGAGGGAATCTTCTACAAATGAGGGCAGCAGCCTCTCTATCACAGAGGGAAGAAAAAAAAGGCAAAAAGGTTACCTAGCAATGGCCACTCTAGAAAACAGAAACACAGCTTCCCTTTAAAATTCATCTTCTCTGAGATTTGGGGAAAGGGGATCTGGAACCATAGACTGAAACTTCCCCCTTATCTATAAACAAAAGCAGCTTTGATGTTGACCAGCTTGCCTGCATCTCTCCCTTTCAATTGTAGTTTATCAGCAGCAACATCTCCATTAAGCACTTAGTCAGCAACCATTAGGGGGCCCAGTTCTGCACTGGGTGCCTCTTCTGAGAGAAATCAAAGAAAAAAAGCACATGCCTTGCCCAAATGTGCATAAACCCATGGTGCTTTGGGACAATAGGAGGATAGATGACTAGGCTTGAGTTCAACATTCTTGGCTCTGTCACTTGCTACTATGTGTAGAGTTCCCTAGCTGTGTTTAAACCTCTGAGTAGAGATTTTCCAGAACTTTTTATGTTGAATATCATTGCTTTGGCTTCTGAATCTGGTCTTCCCTGCTATGACACTAGGGTAAGACCCTACATTCATGACTGGCTTCCTGAAGCCAAAGGTACCTTCCTGGCTCTGTCACAGAGCTTCTTTCCATCCCAATTCTTAGACTAAGCCAGCAAGGGCTTGAGGCTCAAAGATTTCAGTAGACTTGTACTCTCTCTCTCCCTGACTCCTACAACCTTCTAAGGCTCCAAGTGGCTACATACACAAACATTTTAAAGGAAACCAATTCAGCCTTCAAGAAGCAGAGCACAGCCCCCCTGCCATGACCCAGGAAACCATCCATTGAAGACAAAAACTCCAATGAATTCCTACAGTACCCAGGTGACCTCTGAGGCCTCTCAATGGTTAAAGTGTAGTCTTCAGTCTCATCCATACATCCTCCTTCCAGAGAGCAAACAATGACCTACACTGTCAGCAAGGCCACTTTCCTCTCCTCCCACGTGTGAGCACTGGGGAGGGGGGGGGGGGGGGAGAGGGGGGGACGGCCAGGTAGCAGCAGGCAGGGGGTAAAGTGAAATGAGAAACAGCTCCCAGAAAAGCCTGTTTGTTCGTGACCAAGAGTAAAGAACCTGGAGCTGGGAAGTGACTCTGGGGTAGAACGCTTGCCTTGCACGCATGAGGCCCTGGGTTCGATTCCTCAGCACCACATAAGCAGAAAAAGCCCATAAGTGGCACCATGGCTCAAGTGGTAGAGTGCTAGCCTTGAGCTGAAGAGCTGAGGGACAGCACCCAGGCCCAGAGTTCAGGCCCCACAACTGGCAATAAATAAATAAATAAATAACCTGGTGACAGTGCCAACCTTGTAGCACTTGTATAGGGCAAAAGCCTGTTGGTCAGCATATCCCCCTAGGTCTATGGAAGCTCACACCAGGTGGACCCCACCTTTGGTGGTGATTACATGCCTCAGCTAACTCCAACCTGAACCTGGGGACCACCCAGATGAATTTGAAGAAACACCAACCCTGTAGCACCCGTCTAAGGCCAAAGGATGGTAGTCACCATCTCCTCCCATGTCCAGGAAAGCCTACACCAGCAGGACCCCACCATTGGTAGTGGTATCTGATTCAGCAAGCTGAACTTGGGGATCTCCCAGATGAATTTGGAGCTCAGCATATGACCCTCCAGCACCATTATACCCAGGAAAGGAAAGAAGGCTGACACATGCCTAACACCTACAATAAGCCATGTCTATAGTGCACATCACCCCTGAATCTGCACCTGGTCCTGGACACATGGTGCATATAAGGTTGAGAAAAGTGAAGTCATTCACACAGTCACACAGCTCTTATAGGAGCCCCTCATTTCTGGAAATGAAAAGCACAGTTCTTAGCTTTAATGGTGCACTGCTTATCAAAAGCACAAAAGCACCACTGGGAGAAAAAAAAAACTCCTCCTGCTCTGTTCTCTAAATCTCTCTCTCTCGCTCTCTCTCTCTCTCTCTCTCTCTCTCTCTCTCACACACACACACACACACACACACACACACACACACACAGAGTTATTTTCTCTAGCTCAAACTTGGGATCCACCATCCCTGTGGCCACTGGAAAGGCAGAAAGCACCCCATGGTGGTTCCATCACCTTTACAGCTGTGCTCTCCCTCATATCCCCCTGAAGCTCCTTTAAAGGCAGCTCTCTCAGTGGTTGATCAAAAGACATCCAATAATTGCAAAAGGAAAACAAATTCCCAGCAGCTTTCCCTAGCTTTCTCCAATCCTAACTCCCAAAATGCCAGCCTGGTAGAAGGTACTTCAAAGACTGGCAGAGAGCCCCACCTGACCCTGCCTTTGCAACCCCACCACTCTCTGGACAGTTGGCCCTAGATGCCAGCTTTGCCAGTTCTTCCTAGGCCACATCTACACTACTGATAACAGTTCCCAGTAGCATCTGACACCAGCTATTCTAACTATAAATACTTACCCTGCTCAGACTAATCAGGGGCTCTGACTCACCAGGTCACTCACTAACCACAGATGCTTTTATATTACAGGCACTAGCCATACTACTCCTTTCTTCCCAGTCGGCTTCCTTTTTCCCTTCAAAAAGGCATGGTTCAGGGCTGGGAAGGTGGCTCAGTGGTAGTGTTTGCCTTGCACTCATGAGGCCCTGGGTTCGATTTCTCAGCACCACATAAGCAGAAAAGGCTGGAAGTGGTGCTGCGGTTCAAGTGGTAGGGCACAAGCCTTGAGCTGAAGAGTTGAAGGACAGCACCCAGGCCCAGAGTTCAGTTCAGGCCCCACGACCAGCAAAAAAAAAAAAAGAAAAAAAGAAAAAGGCATGGTTCTACTAAGTTCTTGCTGCATTCAGAATCTCTCGAGTATACAGATGACTAGCAACAGAAGCCCATGAGGTAGGATTCTCCTGCTCAGTGTTTCCAAACCCAGGAGAAAAGCTAGCCTCCACTTTCTAGAAAAAAAATGACTTTCTATTCCTTAAATGAGAGGTGTGACCAAAACTGGCATCTCCTAGAGTAGCTTTCCCTTGACCAAATTTTATGGATTTCACGTTAGAAGACTATATATTTGGATGAGGACAGTGCCATTTGGAATCCTGCTTAAAGATTTTTGTTTCTTAAAAAAAAAAATGTACCCCCCCTCCTAAAAAAAAAAAATGTACCATGGGGTTGGGAAGGTGGCTCAGTGGCAGAGCGCTTGTCTTGCATGCCTGAGGCCCTGGGTTCTATTCCTCAGCACCACATAAGCAAAAAGAAAAAAGCCGGAAGTGGCGCTGTGGCTCAAGTGGTAGAGCACTAGCTTTGAGCTGAAGAGCTGAGGGACAGTGCCCAGGCCCAGAGTTCAGGCCCCACAACTGGACCCCAAAAAACAAAAACAAAAAAAAAAAAAATTGTACCAATATGAATCAGTTTCTCTACTTTCCCCTCTATTTGCCACAGATCTGCAATCCATACCAGGCTACGAACTTCTGCAGTATAAGGACAGACATTTCTGTCATTTCCATCTCAAAATGATCAGCAGATATCAAAAGTGTTCTTTCAACTGTCACTTCTCTGAAATTCAAATGACAACACCAGGTAGGGATTAGTTGTACATGTTATGATGGGCTCTTGCAATTAACCACTGAGATCTTCATTTACAACTATCCACAAGTACCTACCCCAGGAACCCCTTACTGAGTAAGTAGTGGCAAGAGGGTCATCTCCCTTACAATCCCTGTAAACTCAGGAAGCAATTTTCTCCGTCTACAACCACAAGAAGCCGCCACAAGTTCAAAAGTCCATGTGCATCATAAAGACAGTATTTCTGAGCACAATCTAGACCCTGAGGTTAGCACTGGCTGCTAAAACTAATGTGTGAGAGAGACTATCCAACCATAGGTAGTGTCAGTATTGGTAATCAAACAGGGCCTTTGACAGGCTCTTTTCAGCAGAAAGGCAAGAGTGTTGCAAAACAAAACAAGCAGACACAACTTCTTGCTGGTTACTAACCCAGTTTGAAAGGAATTACACCACATCCCAAAATTTCCTCAGACACAGGGAGAGGAAGAGAGGGAAGGAAAAGGAAGAAAAGGGAAAGAAGAAAGGAGAAAGAAAAAAGAGGGGAAAACAGAGGGAGGAGGAAGATAACTAAGGCCCTACATCTCCATCCTGGGACCAAACTTCATAGAAAGAACATCCCACCAGGGATGTGGAACTCCCATGGTGATATCATGTGCCATTGCTTGTCATCATGAAGAGCCTAGTGCTGCCCAGAAAGCCAAATGCTGGTTGTCTTTTACCAATCACACACGAAGCTCACATGTTGCAGGTCACCAGAATCCCTGAGTCTACAAAGACACCCAGAAGGCTGAGAAAAACATGCCTCAGTTGGGCTAAGACAAAAGTGGTAAGAATCTCCTGCAGACAAGGGTCCTGAGACTCTCTTAGCATCTCTACCCCCTTGAAGAAAACTATCTGGACACACACACACAATACAACAATACAAACAATACAAACACACCACACACACACACACACACACACTCAACCATGAAGCTAATGCTCCAACATCCATATAGTTATACTCCAAAGCCCAAGCTCCTGAACTCCTAAAAATGCTCTCGTTTGTTACTACAAGGAAAAAGATTCCATGATCCGCTCCTCATCCTACCTCCCCCATCTCCCCTTCACCATCTCTACTGTGGGAACATGTCTATAAACATACATAATGGCTCAGAGTGTTCAAGGTAAAGCCCTATTCCTCAAGGTATACTTGAACTAGGGGTTTTTGTTAACCTCACCTGCATACAAGTCTACACTGACCTCACAGGTGCTTGGCCAGTATCCAGTGGTGAAGCCCAGTAAGTTGGATTTTGGCAGCCTTCCTTTAGGCTCAATTTTATACACACCACAAAGAGGGGTTGTATTATGAAAGTAAGAAACACTGGGCCAGGGTTGGGGGTGTAGTTCAAAGGAAGAGTGCTTGCCTAGCTTATGCTTGATCCCCATCCCAGAAAGGGGAGAGAAAGGGAAAAATGAATTTCTTGGTTGAAGCCCCATGTCTAAAGATGCCAGGAATGGAGGTGGTTTAGGGAATTGTGGCTAGAACAAGAAATACATTCTTTGAAGGTATGGCTAAGTGAAGGCAAGACATCAACCACATTGGTGACATTCCTCTGGTTAGAATGTCTTAAATAGACACAAGGCCAGGTTCAGAGACCAGGGTTAGTGATGGGTGGAACACAGCATACACCCTAACCTTTTGCTGTCAATGTGGAGGGCAGGGATTTGAATATTCTACACCCAATGTCCTACAAGGGTTCTACCATCATTGTGTGAAGGGGATGATGAAGAGTTCACTAGGAGAAAGACCTTAGAAACTGAAGGTAAGAGTCCTAAGGAGCCACAGTATCTTTCACTGAGGGTCCACTGCTCTCTTCCTCCAAAACTGGCTCTTCTGCATCCTCAAGTCTTGACTGGCTCATGCGTCTAAGTAGGGAAGGTTAATTCTAATAGTATTCCTATTCATTAAGAATGGAACCCTGGTTTCACTGTATTTGATTTCGGTGCCTGCATTTTGTATATACATTTTTCTAATTTGGGGAGGGGAAGGGAAATAACAAAATGCTGAAATAAGGATACAAGTTGACTCATTTTAACAATGAGATGTACAAAACACTATGTTGAAAATGAACTTTATAACTTGGGTGGGGGAGGAGTTGGGGAGAGAAGGAATGGTAGGGGAAAAACAAAAGAGGAGGTAACAATGCTTGATAGGAAATGTATTCATTCCTTTACTCATGTAACCCCTCTGTACAGTATTTTTATAGTAAAGATAAAAATAAAAAGAATATCTACATTAAAATAATAAAATAATTTGGAGATTAAAAAAAAGAATAGAAACCACAACTTGTGGGTAGAGACAGGAGGGAGGGACTGGGAGAGAATGAGGATACAGAAGACACTGTACAAAAGGAAATGTACTCATTACTTGACTCATGTAATTGTAATCCCTCTGTACATCACCTCTACAATAACAATAAAGTAAATTAATTTTTAAAAAAGAACAGAAGCCAGTATTTATGCCACACTCAGTAAGGACATTTTTTATTTCTATTTTGGAATAGACCTTATTCTCTTACTAATGTGGGCTCAAAATTTGAGTTTCTAGTTCAAATTCACTGAATTGCCAGGTTATAGCAATCCCTTCCTCTACTTTAGCTAGCACGACTGTTATTCTTCCAATAGCCCAGCCTCTTACCACTGCTGCTACATCCTTGCAACTAGCTACCACAGGAGGGAGAGCTATTCTTCTCCCTAGATGGCAACCCAGAGGGTTTTGTTTGTTTGTGGGGTTTTTTTTTTTTGGGGGGGGGGGGGGAGGCAGGGGAACGGAATGGGCTTGAACTCAGGCCCTGGGTGTTGTCCCTAAGGCTTCTTGCTCAAGGCAAATGAACTACCACTTTAAGCCACAGTGCCACTTCTGGTTTCCTGGTAGTTAATCAGAGGTACAACTTTTCTGCCCAGGCTGGTTTTGAACCATGATCCTGAGATATCAGCCTCCTAAGTAGCTACAATTACAGGAATGAGCCACCAGTGCCAGATTAAGAGGGGTAACTCTTAACAGCAAGAACAAGACATATAGCTGACAACTTTAGAGTAAACTTGTGGATCTGCATGAGGTCAGAACAAGCTACAGTTGTGCTTCTTTGGAAGATTCTGAGACTCATGCTATTTTAAAGAGAGGCTGGGCAGCTGCTGGACCACCATCAACTAAGGGAGCATCAGCTAGTCTCTCCATGGTCCCATGTTAGATGCTCATAGCACCTCTATGTGATGCACACTACTGCTTCCCTTCTAAGGAAGATTTCTAAACTACTAGAAAACAACTAGGTTAAGGTTTCTAGGCTGCCAGAAACAAGCCAGGAAATAGCTACTCTTAAAAGGTAGCACCACTGCATCATGGTAGTATATCTACATCCCAACTGGAAAAGGCCCTAGAGTCACACTGAGAATTTGAGAAAGGACCTGGCCACCAGTGGCTCACGCCTGTAATCCTAGCTACTAAAGAGGCTGAGATCTGAGGATCATGGTTCAAAGCCAGGCCAAGCAGGAAAGTTTGTGAGACTCATCTCTAAACACCTGCCATAAAACTGGAAGTGGCTCTGTGGCTCAGCATTAGAGCTGCGGGACAGCGCCAAGGCCCAGAGTTCAAGCCCCAAGACAAAAGCAGCAGCAGCAGCAAAAGAAGTGTTGTTGTTGTTATTATTACTTGAGTGCTTAGTTTACTGCTCCATTCCATCACCAGTCTCAAGTTTACTCCAGGCCCTATTTTATAAACCTGATATGATCTGTAATTTCCCTGCCTCTATTCAGTTGATTATTCTGAAGGACTATTCAAACATAAATCACTAAAAATCACAATAGTCTCATGTTACAAAAATGTCATTTTTCTTTTTATCTTTTCCCCGTATTTTCTGAGGCTAGGTAGTGTTCCTTTAGGAAAAAAAAAAACCAACAAACTTCCTAGTTTTTTACTTTTTCTTCATACATTTTATACTCAAAAAATGAGAAAAGCGTATGTTTCAAAAATCACCTTGTAAGTAAAAAATTATACTTGGGCTTGCAGCCACACGGAACTCTTTGCAGATGTGTGATGATGATAACCCACTAACACAGAAGGCAGGAATAGCAATGACGCCACAAGGACCCAGTGCAGCCTTCAGCACCCATCTAGGACTGGTCTCTGAACAAACATATTACCTTAACAGGTAAGCTCCAGGAGAGGGCAACCAACCATCCACAGTGGAAATTTACTGGTAGCACTTTGCTATTTGCATAGTTTCTCATAGAGTTTCTTTACCATAAAATGATACCTTTATATAAGCCTTTTGGCCTCCCTTAACAAGTGAGCAAATAGTGACTAACTTTTCCTCTTATTGGAAGTCTAAGGCCTCCACCTATACTTTAAACTGCAGATGCTATTACTCAACCCATTGTATAGATGGAATACTGAAGACACTTGGAGATGGGTTAAATAACTTCTTCAAAGTCATACAGGTGGCAAACAGTAGCAGATCCAGGAGCAAAAACCTGGACTGTGATTTCAAAACAAATCTTCCCCACTAAGCCCATTACACTATCCTGCCTTGTACCACATGGTATACACAAAGACTTTTGAAGACAGCCTGTAGAGAATGCGTTTCCCCTAACACTATATTTCGAACTCACAGAAAAAGAACTACAGTATAACCAATTGCAAAGAAGCCACTAAAGGTTGGCCTTTTGTAATTTCCTGGAACAACAACTGGCACAATAGTCATCTTACCTTGATCAACTCACTAATGCAAACAAACACTGATGCTTCCAACTGCCTTTGTAAAAATCAAGTGCTTTCACATTTGAGGATTTTATGCAAATTAGCATAACATTTCTGACTGTGCTGTCATGCTCAATATTTTCACATCATTAAAAAAAAACTGCAAAGCAATTTGCTTCCTCCAGAAAATTGTATTTATATTTGATTGTTATTGTAACACATGTATTACGAGTTAATTTTTTCTTCTCCAAAACAGCCTTGGGATTTTCTTATAGGAGCCAACCTACCAATTCATTTGATTGCTCAGCACAACCTATAATTCTTATTGGCAATTTCACAGTTTCAGAGATTTTTATATAATCCATGTCCTCATCCCTACATTCTAACAATATGAGAGAATTCAAAGCTGACCTGATGAAGATCACCACTTTTCTTTTTTTTAAACTGAACTCTCAAGATTGTGATGTTTTCACTTTCAAGGTTAAATGGCAAAAGTTATTTAGGCAAATCCAACTACTGGGCTACAACTACAGTTTCAAAAGCCAAGTATAAGTTGGTCATATTTTTACCCATATTTGGTACTGAACTTAGACCTGGGCCAGAGGGATCAGTACTTCAGAGAGCCTAATCTGATATTCTTTTAGCCATATTACTCCTCTGAGGGTATAGAGTAGAAGAATCAAGATCCTCTGTCACTTTCCCCTTTACATTTTATTTAGACCATGGATCAAGTACTCATTAGTCTAGAATTTCCAGCCCAAGAACTCCATTCCATGTACAAGGCTTATACAGGCCACTTCCCTGAGACAGTTCTCTAAACGGCAGTTAACCTCACTGGGTATAAGAATGGCCTGGTGGTGGTTGTTTGGGAGTGGGGCACCTAGAGGAGAAGAGGAGTGCTTGTTTGTATGGTCCATATGTACGTTATAATACGTAGCCAGGGGTACGTATTTTTTTTTTTTTTGCGGGGGGGGGGGGGGGATCATGAGGTTTTAACTCAGGGTGTGGGCACTCTCCCTGAGCTCTTTTGCTCAAGGCTAGTCCTCAACCAGTTTGAGCCACAGCTCCACTTCTAGTTTTCTGGAAATTGGAAATTAACCTTCATCCTTAGATCTTAGTCTCCTGAGTAGCTAGGATTACAGGTGTGAGCCACCAACACCTGGCTTAATAGGCCTCTAAATTTCAATCCAAGTTCTATGTTATTAGAAATTTGTATCTGTAAAGCAGATGCTTAGAAAATGTTATGTAATAATTTATTAACCGAGTTGGGCACCAGTGGTTCATGCCTATAATCCTAGTTACTCAGGAGGCTAAGATCTGAGGATTGCAGTTCAAAGCCAGACCAGGCAGCAAAGTCTGTGAGACTCTTCTCTCCAATTAAATAGCAGAAAAACAAACAAACAAACAAAAAGTAAGTGGCACTCTAGCTCAAAGCGGTAGAACACTAGCCTGGAGCCCTGAGTTCAATTCCCATGACTGACCCAAAAAAAATTACTAGCTTGAATTATGACTTTTAAATATTTTAACATATAGGGGCTGGGAAGGAGGCTCAGTGGAGTGCTTGCCTTGCATGCCTGAGGCCCTGGGTTCGATTCCTCAGCACCACATAAGCAAAAAAGAAAAAAGCCGGAAGTGGCGCTGTGGCTCAAGTGGTAGAGCGCTAGCCTTGAGCTGAAGAGCTGAGAGACAGCGCCCAGGCCCAGAGTTCAGGCCCCACGACCGGACCCAAAAAAAAAACCTCAAGTGAAAAAAATTAAAACCTCATACAATCACTAAATCAACCTAAAAAAGTAAACTAATAGAGCCATAAAACTGACTTTATTTAAATAGATCAATTTTTTGGAAGTACAAGGTGTATCAATCAATGCTTCCAGTTTCTGTGGTAATTAATCTTTATCTAATCACATTGCACATGATTTTATAGACAATCTCAATTTCTAAAGTTCTATGTATGGTATGACTATCTAGGGCAAAAAGATCACTTTTAAGTTTAACATATGTATTGCATTCCTTCAAATTTATAACGTTTTGAGGATCGAGCATTCAACAAAGAACTCAAATATGGGTAGACCTAAGACTCTAACTTTAATGAGTCTACATCAGAAACAATGTTTTTAAAAACTGTAATGGTATTCTATGATGCTTAGGAGAAGTTACACAATCTCGACCTGTAATTCAAATTAGACTACCACAATATTTAAATATGATAGATCAGTTATAGAAATTTGATCTGAGCTGTGATTCTGAAAAAAAAAAAAGGATTTCCTTTAATATAAACTGACCGCTTCAGCCAGGCACCTATGGCTTACGCCTATAATCCTAGCTACTCAGGAGGCTGAGATCTGAGGATCACGGTTCAAAGCCAGCCAGGGCAGGAAATTCCGTGAGACTTTTATCTCCAATTAACCACCAGAAAACCAGTAGTGGTGCAGTGGCTCAAGTGATAGAGCACTCACCTTGAGCTGAAGAGCTCAGGGACAGCACCCAGGCCCAGAGTTCAAGCCCCACAATCAACAACAACAAAAAAAATTCAAACACACACACACACACACACACACACACACACACACACACAAAACTGACCACCTCATAAGCTACACTATGTTCTACTGTTTTAATGTAGTGAGATAGGTAAGTAAAATAAGTAGACACGTTTACTATAGCACATGCCTTTTTGTTTTGCTTTGTTTAATGCCAATCCTGGGGTTTGAATTCAGGGCCTGGGCTCTGGCCCTGACCTTCTTTTTGCTAAAAGCTAGAGCTCTACCGCCACAGTTCTACTTCCTGCCTTACTGGTAGTTTAGTGAAGATAATAGTCTCACAAACTTTCCTGTCCAGCATGGTTTAAACTGTGATCCTCAGATCTCAGCCTCCTGAGTAGCTAGGATTATAGGCATGAGTTATGTCTTCCTTATTACCATTTGTCTCTCACAAATCCAACATGCCTGCTTTGTGACAGAATTTTATGACTGTAAATCTTAAAGGAAAGGAGATTTCCTGTATCCTCTGAGCTTCACAGCACAACAATTTACATGGGAGTCTTGCTCAAACTATATCCTAAAGCAGAAGACTAGTCTACTGTCATGGGACTATTAGAAAATAATCTCTTTCTAACAGCCAAATTTTAACTACCTTCAAAAATGCTTCCATTTCATCTAGTACCTAGAGCCTGCTGCTGCTTCTTGACCAATACTGTGCAGGTATTTTAAAACGGTTTTTGTCTTTGCCAAGTCTTTTCTAGGCCTGACCAAACATCTTCCTTCAATGAAAATCCAAGGTTTTCAGATCTTCAGAGTATCTGAGCTGTATACCACTGGAGAAGTTCCACAATTTCTTCCTTCTCTTTAAAGGGGGCTTTCTTTTGTCCATCTTTGTATCCCCACACATAAAGATATTACCCGTGGCCTAGTACATAGGAGATAGGTTAGAGAACCCACAACAACCGGTATGCGCGGTATGCTCTGCTGTGGTCCATGTCCATTCTCTACATAGACTGGGATAAAATTCACAGGTGCAAAGTGAGGTATATAGGTTCACCGTGACCCCATGGTCAATAAAAACCACACTGAATTACTGAGTGTTTATGCCTTATACTAGGACATTTGACCCTCTAAACGCCTAAACTACCTTCATTCTTAGATGAACCACTCTTTCCAGCATGGGCTGGGTTTCCTTAATTGTTGCTTTTTTTGTTTTGCTTCTTTTGTCGGTTGTGGGGCCTGAACTCTGGGCCTGGGCACTGTTCCTCAGCTCTTCAGCTCAAGACTAGCATTCTACCACTTGAGCCACAGCGCCACTTCCTGCATTTTTCTTTTTCTTTTTCTTTTTTTTGCAGCTGCCCACTTCCTGCTTTTTTCTGCATATGTAGTGTTGAGGAATCGAACCCAGGGCCTCATGTATGCAAGGCAAGCACTCTACCACTGAGCTACCTTCCATTAATTGGTTTTTGAATTCTGATTCTGAGTTAGCTCCACATAAAGTAGATGTGCTCTCTCCAGGTTTCATGTTTTCTCACTCAGGACACCATGCAAACGTCAGTCAGGTCAGAAGACAGTACCATAAAGTCACCTCATCAAGAAAAGATCTCCACTTTTATCACCTGTTCTCACCCTAAGATCTTAAACTAGTTGAGTTCAGATCATAATTCTTGCAGCCTGAACATCAAACATATCTATTTTTATATACCTCTATTTTCAATCTTGATATGATCAAACCATATCAAATAGCTGGACTATGGTTATCTTAGACAAAGCTTTAAGCAATCTAGTTATGTACATAATGCATAATAAGAAAGAACCTGATTAAAGAATTGCCTCACCAAAGCCCTCCAGCATACTATAGTATGTAATAACCATCTTCAAAAGCCCACAAATCATGGTGCTGCTTGACTTTGGGATAAGAACTTGTGCCTTGTAAACCAAGAGATTTGGATTGGAATTCTGTAACCTTGGGAAGCAATACCTTCCCTGAACCCTGGTTTCCACTGACAACAGGACCCAGCATGTCATGGTGGCTCTAAGGAGCTCAGGAGACCCCATCCTGTAAAAGACAGTTCAGTGTCTGAGCTGTGGCAGGCACTCAGGAAATGAGTGCCTTCCAACCTTCCATCCTCTCTTTGCGGATGTAAGATAAAGCTCCTAAAAGTCACAGCCTAGTGGGCCACACACTCAGCACTCAATCAACCAGCTACGAAAATTATTATTATCATTGTGGTATGGCTTATGGAAAATCCATGGTTCCTATTTTATCAACAAGCTACCTGAAGTTGTTTGATTCTCTTACACAATCAATTTAAACCATGTAAGCCACAGGTAGGAAAGAGAAGCCCTTCCACATCAGGACTGAAAACAAAGATGCTCTGACTAATTTGCACACAGACTCGTCATCTGTCATCTAAGGACCTTCAGAAATGCCAGGACCCTCGGGGAAATGAAATTTCCTCGAATATACAGCAGCTGAGAACACCTGGGGTTTCAGGATGACTAATAATGGAAATGTACTATAAACAGGGAATACTAAAGAGCTAAGCTTCTCTGGAAAAGGGGGAAACATCCTCACAATTCAAGGCCGGGGGAGAGTATGCCAGTTTTCTGACAAATAGAGAAATACAGGTGAAAATGTACAACTTATGTTTCTAAATAATCGGGAGCCCAGGACTGTCCTGATTGAGAGAAGGCTCCTCAGCTGCTGGCTACCATGGTGTTTTTTCTATCTTGACAATTCACTTCCCCAACAGGCACAGCGCCAACTCAAATGAGACTCAGAGCGGTGAAAAGCCCTTCAGGTAAACAGTGTGATAAGCTAAACTGAAAAACTAGACAATGTTTTTGGACTATGAGGTAGTTGCTATGGAGACAGTTGCTAATTAACTGCTTTCAACCAGGAGAACAAAGGGCTCAGGGCAGACAGGCCTCGGTATCTCCGCATGAGCAATGCAGTAAGCTTGCGCAACTGCAGGTCGTTCATATCTGGAATACCTGAGACCTGGATGGGTCTGCTACATGCCTGGAGAAATGACAAAAGTATATTTTCTTCATCATGACCCAGATTAACAACACCTGGCCACCAGGACTTCTCAGGAAAGCAAGCGGCACCGGGAGGACAAAGGTTCAAAAGCACCAACTTACCACTTTACTCCATAGCATTTTCACCCCTCGCTTAACAATACTGAAATACTGTGAGAAACATTTCCTTGTGGTACTGACCTCAAACCCAGAGCCTTGCACATGGCTAAGCATATACTCTATCCCCCAAGCCAAAAACATAGACACCTTATTTTTTGGTGTTTTACTACAGATTTGAATGCATGCTTAGCTTTTTCACTTGAACCCCATTCTCCATACCTCCATTCCACCAGCACTTCTCTGATTAATTGCAGATAAGACTTTCTTGGATGTGTGCTGCCTAACAAGCTCGCTTTGAACCATGATCTTCAGATCTCAGCCTCCTAAGTAGCTAGGATTACAGGTATAAGCTACCAGTGCTGGCTGATACATTTTACTTTAAAAAAAAAATTCAAATTCATGTAAAACAGGACTAGATAGTTTACTAGCAACAAAAACCCATCATCATTTTTTTTTTTTTGTCGGTCGTGGGGCTTGAACTCTGGGCCTGGGCGCTGTCCCTCAGCTCTTCAGCTCAAAGTGAGTGCTCTACCACTTGAGCTACAGCGCCACTTCCGGTTTTCTGGTGGTTTATTGGAGATAGGAGTCTCACGATCTTTCTTGCCTGGGCTGGCTTTGAACCTCGATCCTCAGATCTCAGCCTCCTGAGTAGCTAGGATTACAGGCGTGAGCCACCAGCGCCCGGCTAAACCCATCATCATTAATCTAAGACTCACACATGTTATACACAAATAAGTAATTACAAAAACTTCAATTGCAACCTAACAGCATTGATGGATTTTTCTCCCCTATTATCAATGCATGCTGACCTGACTTGACTCTAATGTAGTTTCTTCTCTGGAGGTTAAACCAGTACTCAGAGGCTGGAGTGCTCTGTTCTGAAGGGTTGTCCTCTGAGCTACAGCCAGTTAAAAACCAAAGCTCCAATCTGAGGATCACAGTTCAAAGCCAGCCTGAACAGGAAAGTCCTCAAGACTCTTATCTCCAACTAACCACTAGAAAACCAGAAGTGGTACAGTGGCTCAAAGTGGTAATACACTAGCCTTGAGCTGAAGAGGTCAGGGACTGGGCTCAGACTAAGAGTTCAAGCTCCTCGACAGACAAAAAAAAAAAAAAAAAAAAAAAAAAAGCTCCATATCATTTCCCCAGTATTTCAACTGGAGCTGGAATGCTCAACAGGGATAATCAGGCCCACCTCTCAGGACCAGCAGGTCTTGTGAGGATTCTTCCTATTCCACAAGACCCCATCAATACCTGTTTCAGCCCTCAGTCTAATTTCAGGTTACACTAAACATAACCACATTAAGTAAATGTTAAGTTCAACCAAGGTACTGTGTGGTAAGTTGCCTCCCAGAGCACATCAAATGGTTAGGGTGTGTGTGCGTGCGTGTGTGTGTGTGTGTGTGTGTGTGTGTGTGTGTGTGTGTGTGTGTGTGTGTGTGCGTGTGCGTGTGTGTGCGTGCGTGTGTGTGTGTGTGTGTGCGTGTGCGTGTGCGTGTGTGTGCGTGCGTGTGCGTGCGTGTGTGTGTGCGTGCGCGCGTGCGTGCGTGCGTGCGTGCGCGCGTGCGCGCGTGTGTGTGTGCGTGTGTGCGCGCGCGCGGCGCGCGCTGCGGCGCGCGCGCGCGCGCAAATTGCCTCCATTATCTGAGGCAGAATCTGGATTAAGCATGTTCTGATTCTCGACCTACAGTAAAGTCCAATGACCTTGTGATATTGTTTACAGCCACTTAGGAGCATCTAGGAGCTTACTCTGGGAGCAAACATGCCTGGGCTCACTCAAACCCAAGCTCCATTTTCTGCATAGTTATAGCTAGATGACACTGGCCCCCCTAATGTGAAAACTCCAGATGCAAAGTAAGATGCTAATATCTATTTCAGAACACTATTGAGTAATTCCGTGAATTCAAGTGTTTACTACTGTCTCTAGCCTATAGAAGTACTCAAGAGATCATAACAATTAATTAAAGCCTCCATTTATTGACTACTTTTTTTTTAATGGAGTAAAATTGCCAGAGGTCCTAGCTCCTATTTCTGCAAATCATCTCCGGAAGAGGAAAGGGAATTTTTAGTCTGAGTTGTGACCCTTTCCATGCTATGGAGGACCCTTGTCTCTCCATAATAGCACATCAATGACAATCACTGTGTAGAACACAAGGGACTTTTGATACAGTGCCAAGTGTAGAGGCTAGTTTTCAGATCCAAGCCCAGTTACTGGTATAAACTCAGTTCTTTCTTGTGAAACCAAGGAGTTAAATTCTTGCTTTGCTGATGGCAATTTTTTTAATAAGGCTTTCAGTCCAAGCCCCTCCCTGCCTGGGTTAAATTTCATCAGCCATTGCCCAGGGGCATCTCATCTCCTCTCATTTTTCTTCTTTTCCCCCTGCTCTTTCTAGGCTATACTTATAGCAATCCTCATCCACATCTATCCATCCTCATATACAGAAGAATCTATTAACCACCAAGTTTCTGCCAAATACAGTAGTGACAATGCTAATGCTGAGAACACAAAGATGTAACTGACCCCATTCACAGGGGGCTCTAAACAAGCAAAGAAAAGCACATGGTGTGGAGGCAGAGATGATGCCAAGGGAGACAAGGTGCCCTATCACAGTATTCCCTTTTTCTGTTTTCTGTCAACTTGCACCATCATATTCCTTACTGTCTCCCTGTCTGTATAAACTAAATAAAGGACAGGGGGCGGGGATCAAAGACGGATGGAGGGAGGCTGACCACTGGTGGGAACTTAGGAGTACTCCCAACTGACAACCAGATTTGTAGCCTGATCTACTGCCTCCTGCCACCAAATCAGCTTCCTGGGCCTAGGTACAGTAAGCACACCAGGAATAATACCAGGATTCCATCAGTCTTTCCCACTGGCATGAGAACCACCTCAGAGCAGCTTTATTAATTTGCTTTTCTATCTAGATTGCCCATGGAGGTAACATAGCTGCTTAATACAAGGTTGCTAAATTCACATAAACTAAGATTCAAAGCCATTTATTCACAAAGTAAAACTAGATGGGAACCCAGAGCTCTGGCTCATTTATTGTTCAATGCTGGCTGACTGCAGATCTTTCCTAGAGGAGCCTGTGTACCTGGGAAAGGGAAAGAGATTATCTTCAGATATGGTACATTTACCTGACAGATGGCTCTCCAGCTGCCAATCTCTCCCTAAAGCCTTCTCTCACCCAAACTGGTAAGCCTATGCAGGTAAAACTGATAATCTACTACTGGAAACTCTACTTAATTATCACAATTACATGTAGATTCTCCTAGGATTTCTGAATCTAAACATCCCTGGGGGAGGGAGGGGAAAATAACTTTGTCTTCACAGAAAATGGGAAGAAATATCTCATGACATCTAATAATCCCCCTGACCTTCACCTCCAAGATACATATGTGCAGAAAAGAAGCATCATTTTTATCTAAATTAGGGGGAAAAAAACTTCTTAAAAAGAGGCTGAAGGACATTACAAGCTACATGCTTCTTAATGGTGCTAGAAGAGAAAAAGATTAAGAAGGCTAGGGTTCAAATTCCAGAGTATTAATAACTCTCAGGACACTGTCTCTTAATCTCTGTAAGCCACTTAATTTCTTAAATGAAAATAAGTTGTTGGACTAAGGAGCTAATATCTGAAAAAGCAACTGTAAATTATAAAGTACTATAGGAGTTATTTTGTTAAAATGCACGTGTGCACATGTGTCTACATGTACAGATAGAAATCCACATGTTGCCAACCTTTGAGGGAAGTAAGAATACAATCAGGACCCAAAAAAGAACCAGAAGCAAGGCATGGTAGTGCATGCCTATAGTCCCAACAATGCAGAATGCAGAGTTAAAGACCAGCATGGGCTTTATACATGGTGTTGAGAACTTGTCTCAAAAACAAAAGGGGAGAAGAGAGAGAAGAGGGGTGAAAGAGGGACAGAAGGGGAGAGGAGAGAGGAAAAGTGGGAAGATAGGCAGAAAGAAGGGAGGGAGGATCCAGAATGATATATGAGGATAAGAGCCACAGAAGTGGATGTCTTAATTCAAAATATCAAGCATTTAATCATCTGAGTAATTATTAAAGATAAAAATAAGATATTCTTTAGACTTTAATTGCCTTGAATTTGACATGTGATTTCTGCCCAGATTTCCTTTAAAATGAAATATTAAAAATTTACCCATTTCTTAGTGCTACTGTAAAATTTAAATAAGTAATATTTATAAAGGACTGATATCAACCTCTAGCACATATCTAACTTAATAGATAGTGGATAGAGTAGGAAGTAAACATACAAATAAAAAGAAAATGAATGATTGTCTCTGACTTTTCTATACAAGTTCTACATTTTTGTGGGGAGGGAAGGAGGGAAGTACTGGGAATTGAACTCAGGGTATGGCACTTGAGAGACTAGCACTCTACCCAGTTCTTCTTTGATCAGATTTTAACCCCATCAGGGTCCCACAGATGAAGGAAGCCTAGTAGGATATAAATGACAGCTGAGTGCAGGACAGGCAGTAAGTGGTCCAATCTTTAATTTTTCTACTCTTACATAAGACTAGCAAGTAAAATGCCAACTTTATGTTGTTGTTTGGATATTTTTAAGTGAAGGGTTAGGGAAGGAGAAAGAATATTATCATTCATTGAACCTCCATCGCTTCCTTCATCAGTGGAATGACCTCACAGTGCAACATCCAATCACCACATCCAATATTAATCACCACCTCCACAGAAATTCATATTCCTTTTTCGGACACACAGCACTCAGTATTTTACCTTCTATGCACCAAAGAAGGAGAAACCAGCACTGCTTTTGAACCAAACTCAACTGTAAATTCACTGTATTTCTTCCCTTTGTAATCATAAGTGAGAAATAAGCTTTTGGTAAGTATACCATAAAGCCTTGTTAATTTACATGTTTAAGTTAATATAGCCAGCTCAGTTTCCAATAGCCTTTATGCATTTATTTGACTAAAAGTACTAACTCCCTACAGTGTACAGACCAGTACTTTGCATGGGGATACTAGTGGTAGGGAATAGAAATCAAATCCTACCCATTGAAGAAGACAGTGTAATCCCAATTTTGATGCCTGACTTTAGGGAGCTGGGAAGCCAGAACACTGGAATTCTCATATGTCAAAAAACAATATAAGTGTACTCATTACCTCACTCATATAACTGTAACCCTCTGTATAGTATCTTAACAATAAAAAAAAAAAAACAAAAAACAATATAAGTGAGGCTGGGAACATGGCCTAGTGGAAGAGTGCTTACCTAGCATGCATGAAACCCTGAGTTTGATTCCTCAGTACCACATAAACAGAAACAGCTGGAAGTGGCACTGTGGCTCAAGTGGTAGAGTGCTAGCCTTGAGCAAATGAAACTAGGGACATACCTAGGCCCTAAGTTCAAGCCCTAGGACTGGCAAAAAACAAACCAAAAAAAAAAAAAATCAATATAAGTGAAATCACAACAGACTCGGTGAAAAGTATGTACAAGATAATTTACCAAGTCAGAAGGGTATCAGGCAGAATTGAGTAGCCAGGAAAGCTCTGGTGGAAGTGGAACTGGACTAGGTCTCCAAACACAGGGAAACATGACAGACAAGAGAAGGTCTATCTAGAGGATGAGTATGTATTACCTCTAAACAGCAGTCAGAAAGTTCGCGCGAAGGCCATTTCCAATCAAAATTTAGGCACAGGCTGGGTGCCGCTACTCAGGAGGCTGAGATCTAAGGATCGCAGTTCAAAGCCAATCCGGGCAGGAAACACTGTAAACTCTTATCTCCAATAAACCACCAGAAAACTGGAAGTGGCACTGTGGCTCAAGTGGTTGAGTGCTAGCTTTGAGCTGAAGAGCTAAGGGACAGCACCCAGGCCCAGATTTCAAGCCCCACGACTGACAAAAAAAAAAAGTAGGTACAGGCAGTAAGCATGGTAAGAGCTGAAATAAGAGTGTTTGGAGCAGAGGATACCAGTACAAGAGGGAAATGAAATAAAAGTGAGAATATCCGTAGAGTACACATTTTTATACAAAGGACTATCCACCCATCTATTCAATGAAAAGCGTGATTTTAAATTCTATTGCCATTTTCCAGGTATTAGGCAATGGAGATTTTGGAGTGGTAGAAATCATAAGAAATGAACAGATAAGATATCCCAAGGTTGGGAATATGGCATAGAGGTAGAGTGCCATGAAGCCCAATTTCTCAGTACCACATAAAAAGAAAAGGTTGGAAGTGACGCTGTGGCTCAAGTGGTAGAGTACTAGCCTTGAGCAAAAGAAGCTCAGGGACAGGGCCCAGTCCCTGAGTTTAAGCCCCAGGACTGGCCAAAAAAAAAAAAATCCAAAGAAGAATGGAAGAATCAAGGATTTATCACATATTCCACAGAGTGAACAGAGTAGGGCTGATTAGAAAGTTCCAAGGACAAGGGGCAAAGAAAAGTAGTAGATGAGACACATCACAGAAAACAACTGACCTGGGGCTCCATTTTTAATAAATGGAATTCTTGGCCAAAGGACATCTACCTGGTAGATGGTACTTCTTTGCATGGACATGATGATATTAAAGTTAGTAGAATGAATCCATACAATACGGAAAAGGACAATAAAACCTTAAGATAAACCTAATAGTAGGATCAGAAAAGGAAGAAAAGTCAGTTAAAAAAGACTTTCAAGGTAAAAATAAGTGGCAAAATGGTGCACAAAATGTTGGGAATTTAAAATTTTTTTTTAAAAGATACTAGAATTGCTAACAATTAGAGCACCAACCACCTCTGAAAGCTCCAGTCCAGAGCTGAATCAATAGCAGATCAAAACCCTTGCCCACACTATGATTTTCCAAAGATCAGCTCAAAGAAAGACCAATGGAAGGAATAGCAGAGCAAGATGGTCTGAGCATAATCAACTTCCTTCCTCTTTGGTAAAGAATGGTAATCTGTCATCTTCCAGAATAACAGCTCTTCCCCTCACAAAAGTAAAACCTATATGTCATACACCTGTAGGTGTTAAGGGTTGCTCACACTTTACTCTCAAAACATCCAGCTAGTCCTCCATATTTAATGACATATCCAGAACAGATAAATGATCTGACTGTGCATGCAGTCTTCTGTCCTACTTCTTCCTCCTTAAAACCTGAAGTACCAACACTCCTCTACAAATGACATATTTCACTGGCAAACACTCTTTTTTCTTTTCCATTTAATTCAACAAATACTAACTACTGGATATGTGCTATCTCCATTTCAAAGTCTTAAATTAGGACACTATCTCATTAATATCAAAAGGTAAAATCAGAAGAGAAATGCAGTGTTCTCTAATAGTCTACTTTCTCTTAAGTAAATTCCCCTGTGCTATTGTTGTAGTACAAAGACAAGACTGCACACAGACAGAATTCTCAACCTTAGTATTGAAGAGTTTGAATGCCCCTTCAGAAATGAATACTTCTGTCCCTCCCCCAGTGGCTCTCAGCTTGCAGTGTGAATCATAGTAACTTAAATGGATTTTAAGAAATACAGACTTACTACTACCACCAGCAGCACCTCCCACACCCCACTTGGGGTGAGACTATTGCTAATTTCAGGCTGTTTATTAAGCTTCAGAAAAATCCAGTATTCAACTGGGTTGCAGAAGCAATGCATGAGTCAGATGCTTCGTTTTGAAGACCATGTTAAAATAAAAGCAAGTTCTGCTAATATCTCCTCAGAAAGCAGCATGTGCTTCTCTAAATTGGAGGTGGAGGGGGGAGAGAATCGGTCATGGGGCTGGCCTAATTTTATTTTATTTTCTTTCTTTTTTGTTTTTTGGTCAGTCATGGGGCTTGAACTCAGGGCCTGGGTGCTGACCCTGAGCTTTTTTGCTCAAGACTAGTGCTCTACCACTTTGAGGCACAGAACCACTTTTAGTTTTCTGATGCTGAAATTATAAGAGTCTCGCTGACTTTCCTACCCAAGCTGGCTTACAACCATGATCCTCAGATTTCAGCTTTCTGATTAGCTAGGATTACAGGTGTAAGCTACCAGTGCTGGGCTGATTTTTTTTTTTTTTAACTAAGGATAGATAATGTTTCTCTTTTTTTTGGGTCTGGTTGTGGGGTCTGAACTCTGGGCCTGGGCACTGTCCCTCAGCTCTTCAGCTCAAGGCTAGCACTCTACCACTTGAGCCACAGAGCCACTTCCGGCTTTTTTCTTTTTGCTTATGTGGTGCTGAGGAATGGAACCCAGGGCCTCATGCATGCAAGGCAAGAGCTCTACCACTGAGCCACCTTCCCAGCCCCTAGATAATGTTTCTTTAGCCACATCTTAAACAACAGTTGACTTTGAAAGTAATGCTTAGGAAGACAGTATCTATGGTTGAAAATTTTCAGATAGCTGTAATAACTTCTTTAATAAAACTTGGACTGGGTGCTGGTGGCTTATGCTTGTAATCCTAGCTACTCAGGAGGCTGAGATCTGAGGATCACGGTTCAAAGCCAGCTGGGGCAGTAAAGTCTGTGAGACTCTTATCTCCAATTAACCACCAGAAAACTGGAAATGGCATTGTGGCTCAAAGTGGTAGAGTGCCAGCCTTGAGCAAAATTACTGTTCAAATTACTGAAAATTATACAAATTACTGAACCTCTTTTAACCTGTACTTATATACAAGAAGTGGTGAAGTTCACTTGTGTTTCCTAAAAAGTCCCAACCTTTAGTATTTCAGAATCTGACCTTATTTGGAAATGTCACTACAGATGTAATTAATCAAGGTCATACTGGAGTATACTGGACCCTAATCTAATGATTGCAGACCTTATACAAAAATGCAGAGACACACTCAAGACAGCGTATGACAACAGAGGCAAATATGAGAGTACCATAGTTTCAAGACAAGGAAAGCCACGGTTTGGGGACAGGTCTAGAAGAAAAGGCAATAAATAGCTGCTCCCCAACTGCATAGAGAGAACTTGGCCCCACCTGTACCTAGATCTTAGAATTAGAATCTCCAAGACTGTGAGAAAATAGATGCCTGTTGTTTCAAATCACCCAGTCTGTAGTACTTTGCTGTGGTGCCCTAAAAAACTGGGGCAGGCAGTTTTGTCAGGCTGAAACATAAACAGGCTTACTTGGAAGAAAGGACATCAAAGACAAAAGCATAAAGAATTCAACCTATATTCTTATGTATAGCCCATAGTACTACTCTACTGGACATATTTTACTATGCTTCCTTCATTTTTCTTTCGTGTTACTCTTGTAGAATCTTTAGATCCATTCTTCCATGCCCACCCCGCAATGTTTGAAAGGGTCCCTCAGTTGCCTTGAGAGAAAATGCCTCAGAGCAGAGGCACTATTTATCTACCAAACAGAGTATGATGGAAATCTCCCTTTAAAATATTTACTTTCATCCTACTTCTGGACTCACCAAATAGTGTCCCTGTGTACCTGAAGGAGTAGCCCAAGGTCTGTCTCCCTGCAGACAGACCTCCCTCCAGAGTCATTAGTAAGTACTCATCCAGCCTTAGTTCAGGAAGGAAGATAGAATACAGGTCCAGATTACTTTGTGCCTTTGTTATATTTGTTATTACTAGATTTTTTAAACTTCTGCAATCACAGGCTATGGTTCATTTCAAAACTTTGTTTTAACTTACTTTGCATATAATAAACATTTCATCTGTGTTCTACAAATAAAGATAGTTCTCTCTGTTTTGCTTTGTTTTCCTGCAACCATCTGTATTCAGTCACCTATGACATCAGCATTTCCCCTATTCCCTCAGAGTTTTCTTGCAGAAAGAACTTGTATCTCAAATGCAAAATAAAAACACACAAACACACAAAATTTGACTAGAGAACTGGATTAGCCCTAAGTCTCAATCAAGAGGATACCCACATCTAAGATATCCTGCCCCATATCAACCTATAGCCTAACACTAGCTGAAGTCAGGAAAAGCCAACAGATCAGGTATTTTAGTCATAAGAAATTTCTATATGGAGGACCTTCCCACCCCAGAAATTGACAAGGCCCTTATCAGTGCCTTCCAGAGATACCCTAGTCCTGCCAGAATCTTCCCTGGACCAGGAAGTCATCTTCAAAAGCCTCCAGTGCAGACAGGGATTCACATTTATGTCAAGAAGGTATCCGTGCATGCTGATTACAAAGAATGTGATAAACCAAAGCCTAGGAGGTATGAGATAACTTTGGATAAAGATTTCTACAAATCTGTATACTTAAGATTGTTCGTAAGACTATTCTTAAAAGTTGCGAAATGAGGGAGGCCAAAAGTTTGGTATTTTGTAGATCATAAAACCAATAGAAAAGCAAGTGCCCCTGGAACATCTCTTATAGAGTATCTTCATCCCTGGTCAACGAGACAAAGCAGAGCATTCAGAAGCTGCCTGTGAGAACCACAAACCATGTTCCTATGAAGGTGTGCATGCTGACTCTGTGTGGGCATATGCTTTCACCTATCTTGGGTGGATACCTAGAAGGAGAGTTATTCTGTTTCACACTCTAAGGAACTATCAAAGGAACTTATCTTTTCCAAAGGGGATGTACCACTTAACCATTCCCATGGCTGATGTGAGGACTCCAGTGTCTCCCACCCTCACTCACAGTTTCACTTTCCCTCTCTGCCTACAAGTTCTCCTAGCATTCGTGAACAGGTGTCTCACTGTGATTTTAATATGCATTTTCCTAATGGCTAATGTGGTTGAGTGTCTTTCCATGTACCTTTTATCTACTGATATATCTTCTTTGGAAAGATGTCTGTTTAGATCCACTGGCAAAATTGGTGATGGTTTGAATCAATAAATGAGGATAGGCTAATTCTGACTTGATTTGATAGTTTCTTTCATATTGGAGATACTCAGTCCTCTTTACCACACTGTTTAATGGAATTAAATGAATAATTTTCTCTTCAGTATAACACAGGAATGACAGCACCATTTAATCTACTGTTCACCTATGCCCTTGCCAGGGGCAAGGAATATGAAGAAGAAAACATGTTAACACCCTCAAAAACTTCTATTAACAACCTGAAGCTGGATGTTAGAGCCTACATCTTAGGGTCTATGTTCAAGTGTCACAGTCATCTCGGGGTCGGAGAGAAAGAAACCCCTGGCTCTCTGAGGGGATGGCCCCCTGTGGGTGGAGTTGCAGGAACTATAGGGCAGCAGGGTCCATGAGACAGACAAGGATCAGCAACTACCCATGGAGAGTCCTGAGCTGGTGTCTCTGGCTTCATTGCTGGCCTTTCACATTACCCATTACCTCCTCAGGTCCCTGCAGCGATAATGAGTTAAAACCTGTAGCACACACACAATCTGGTTAGGCGGGAAGCTGTCACCAACGAGTGGCAGATTTAAATAGCAGAGCAGAGGCTCAAGCAGCCCTGGCCTGACACAGGCTTTTTAGAGCAGCTGGAGGCCACAGCATGCCACCATGACAGTCTGTTCCTTGAGCCTGCTGGACAAGGCCCAGGCTGTGGGGCAGTGTCTGTGCACCAGCTGAGCCCTGAACAGGCCGAACTCAGAGCACTGCCTAACCGGCCCAGCTGAGCCCAGACACACATAGCTCAGCCAGACTAGGGATTCCACATGCTGTGTGCTCCACACTGGTGAAGACAGGCCCAGGAGCCTCTCAGCTTGCATCTGTTGATGTTAATTATCAACCTGGCTGAACAGCCATCTGGAGGGAGATTGTTGGATGGAAAGACACATTCACTACACTCAAACTGCCTAGTTCTCAAACTCCCACTGATTCTGCACCATATTCTGTCCTGTCTGCTGCTTCTCTCAAAGCACTCAAAAGATGCTGGCAATATACCCAAAACTTAAGTTTGTGTACCCCTGAATATATTAGGAAACATATATGGAATAGATTCAGCCAGAAAATAACAAAAGCAGTGTTGATAAGAATGGTACTGGCCACCATGTACCTTATTCCATGGTCTAAGGAACCAATGTAACACCTCATTTAACTGGCACAACCAGATTCCCGTTCTGACTCTTAACATGAACTATACTTATCATAATCAGCAACTTCAACTATATTAAAACACTTTAAAGTGAATTTTACTTAAGAAAATAATTAAAACCACTGGTCTGCAATAGGTTTACACTATTACAAACCAGGTTGGGAAGTTGGCTCAGTGGTAGAGTGCTTGCCTCGCATGCATGAGGCCCTGGGTTCAATTCCTCAGCACCATATAAGCAGAAAAAAGCCAGAAGTGGTGCTGTGGCTCAAGTGGTAGCTGAAGAGCTGAGGGATAGCACCAGGCCCAGAGTTCAGTCCCCAAGACCAATTAAAAGAAAAAGAAAAAGAAAGCTATTACAAACTACCTTCATGTGTGTGTATGCAAGCATACACATATCATTCATCAGTACTGAAGCTTAAACACAGGGCCTCACATTCTTGCTTAACTTTTTCACTCAAGGCTGACACTCTACTACATGAGCCACATCTCCAATTCTGCCTTTATGGTAGTGAGTTGGAGCTAACTAAGTCTCTCAAGGAGTTTTTTTGCCTGAACTGGCTCTGGACCCTGATCCTCAGATCTCAGCCTTCTGAGTAGGATTACAAGTGAGAATCACTAACACCAGGCTCTATCCTCCTTTTCAACTACACAATATATGTCCCTGGTTTTTACCACACACTAAACTTTAGTTTAGTGCACCATGCATGAGGAGCATGTAACAGGCCCTCAGGAAAGTGTTCAGCTCTCACTCTAAGTATTAAATAAGTTCTCAGATACTCTACAACTTTAGGGAAACTTTAGCACATTTTCCCATTGGAAATGTGTATATTATTTGGGAAAAGGTTTAATTTTTGTACCTTTTCAAATACATTTTTTAAACTAGTTACTAGCAAAGTTTATTTACCAACAGACCATCTAAGCCAACATGCTTGTCAAGAATATTTAGAAAATATTTGCTATTTCTGTCAGAAGTTTCTCTCATCATAGACATTGTCTGACATTTAAAATAATTGTCATTACTTAAAAGCCAAGCTTTTATAGACAGTATTTTTTACCAAAAGGCCTACTTATTTTATGACAAATGTATACAATACCTAGTCTTGAAAAAACTGTCTCTGTTTGGCTTCTTTTCTTTTTTTTATTGTCAAGGTGATGTACAGAGGAGTTACAGCTGCATAAGGTAATAAGCACATTTCTTGTCAAACTTGCTGCCCTTTCCCTCATTTTTCTCCTACTTTCCCTCCCCACCACCCTTCCCAAGTTGTACAGATCATTTCCAACATATTATTTTGTGTATATCGTTGTTGCATTGGTTCCCCCTTGTCCTTTGTCTCACCATTCTGTTGTTCCCGTTCCCTTCCCTAATTCAAATAAATGTATATACAATACCAGAGTACCAAAAGAAAATTCAGTGATAAGAGGAGATATACTCTACCATGGGGGGGCGAAAATACAAAAGAAACAAAAAAAATCACATAGTTCATTAAAAAACAACACTTTTTAAACTCCTTCAACACCAGGTAAAGTGAAGAAAGTTCCATACCTATCTAGCCAGCTCTGGATTCTCCTTGTTTCCAGATTAGAAAAGCAGCTTTCAAGCTCATCAACACCCAAACAATTTAAATTTAAAATTAGTCCATCAAGAGCAACTTTCTTCTACACCAACCCCAAACTGATGTATTTTGACAAAATTATGACTAGAAGCACCAGATGTGTGGTGCCCCAATCACCACTGTTTCTAAAACTTAACAGGGAACATTAAACATTAAACGAGTGTCCACAGAACCAAGGACATACATGTAAGTTGGCAAAAACGCAACATGTCCCTTTCCTTCTTTAGTAGGGACATTTGACATCAATAGAGAAGAGAGAATTAGCAGAAGGCAAAGATCTTCAAAGTGCTGCTATGTAAAGTAACAATGGACTTTTGTTCACAAAGCCATATAGATCTTGGAGCTTACTACCCACACTGAGGATGGGGTAGGAGAAGATCTTTCTTACCCACAAGCCAGTGACTCTTTAAAGACCTAGCCCTATCTTACCTCCAACTAAGGCCTCCCTTGCTCAAGCTCAACTATCTACCAGTCAAGCATTTGATGTGATGTTATACCCTAAACTGGAATACTCTTCCTCCAGCTATCTGCTCAGCTTGTCCCAACTCTTTTTCTCTCTCATTTCCTGCCTCGCTTCATTTTTTTCTTTAGCACATCCACTAACATTTCTAGTATACTGTTATACCCACTAGAATTCAGTTCAGGAATCTCACATGATATTTCTCACTGTATGTGTATAGTGCATAATCTGCTGTCCTTTGAACTCAATAAATGTCAAATGAATTGAAAAGAAAGGGGGACTGTGCATGATTTCACTGCTTTCATGCCCCTACCAGGTGCCAGCAGTCTTGGGCTTCCCTCACACTTGTGTGTTTCTAAGCTCCAAGATTACATTAGAGCCTTATCTACTCTCTAAGTAGGATGTATCTCATGTGTGTTACCAGCAGGCCACCTGTGCTACATCCAAGAGAAAACAACATCATATGCTTAGAATAAAAACAAGCTCTTTAATTATTATACACCTACACTAGTTTCTGAATACCAAAGTTCTTGATCCAAGTTCTGAGTAGGCATGGGCTTACAGATCTGTGTTCACCCTGGTTTTGCCAAGGTTTCCATATCATGGGCCTCAAATGTAGAATAGTGTGAGATTTCTCTCTATGGACCAAGCTCCAAAAGACCAGATCTGTAAGTTCCTGGTACCTAAAGTCATATGAATCATGGGACCTGGGGAGATAAAGTTGAGCCAAAAGGGGAGGCACAGAGAAAAGACAGACAAGTTTATTTCTATTTTCCTAGTGTTATTATTACTAAACTACCTCATTTATTTTCCAAAGTGTCCTAATTTGGACATTAAATGATCATACTAGGCACAGGCAAAATTGCAAATGACCTCTGTACCCTAGAGCCCAGCATCTGTGCAATAGAAGGGGACAGCCATGGAAGAGCAGCTGAGACTGAGCTGGTTAGCTTGCCTCTAGAACTGGAAGCGGGAAAAGGGCATCTCTGGGAAGCAGCTTCCAGTCTGAAAGCCGAGGAGGCTGGGCTACTCTCCAGAGCTATGAGCAGCTGCAATAGTGGTTGTCCTATGCTCCCTCCCAGCCCACAGAGAACATGTAGGTCCACACGTCCTCAGAGCTTCCAGGCCCAGGCCACCATGAGACCCAGCCCTGGTCCAGACACATCCTCACATTAGGGTGTTAAATGACTGATAGACTAGTCTTTGATCTGACACACAGAGAGAGGACAGGCCCTACTGGTCTGACAGTTCACATCTACAATCTCTGGATTTTCCCCACCTTCTATTCAACCCTTGGGTTGATCCCAGGACAGCAAGTTGAAGAGTTTGAAACAGAGACCACCCTCCCTGGCTCCCTTCACCCTGGCATGTACCCCAGTATAGATTGCAAGGCTACATGCCTGCCTACACTGCCCAGCTGTAAGCAGCTTCAGTGAGCAGGGTAGCAGAAGCTATCCAATGCCAACACAACAAGGGAGTTCAGCATAACTCCCAGGGAAAAAAAAAGAGGAAGCCCAAGACTGTTGGCACCTGGTAGGGGTATGAAGGCAGTGAAATCATGTACATTCCCTTTTCTTTTCAATTCTGTTAGCATTTATTGAGTGCAAAGGACAGACTAGCTTTGGCTTAAGTGAAAGAAAGAATCTAGGTTCTAGCCTGTGCATATAGGCTAGGAAGCCCCAGAGTAGACCATGGCAAGGCATTCAGCAACTTCTACAAGCTACAAAAGCATCCATGACTTCAACAGCACAATGTCAGGAGAGAAACCTAAATGCTGCAGCATGCTTAGTACCTTAACATAAGTTCAGGCTCTCCTAATCCCACATGCAACATGCAAGAGGTGCACACAGGCTCTAAGTAATGACCTCCCTGTGCTTCCAATGGGCTCTGCTCTCACAACCTTTGTCCACAACAAAGGCAAGGTCTCCACTCCAAACTATGATCATATTGTCCAAATTGTTCTCAAGTACACAATTCTAGACTACCAAGTACCTGTAGACTACCTTCTCCCCATGAAGAGCTCCAAAGCAAGGCAAACTCTGTCAAGTCAAACACTTTCTCCAAGCTTACCCCTTAAAACTGCTCTCCCATGTTGTATACTGGTCTATAAATGGCACTGCCATCCATGCAAATGGAATTACCTTCATCTTTTCCCTTGCCATCAAATCCTACCCAGACCCCTGGTCTCTAAGATACATAATCTAAATTTGTGTTATCTGATGTACTGATCTAAATATCCTTCCTCATCCTATCCTATCTGTCTTGGCTCAAGCCCAGGAGTATTGCAGTGACAGCCTCCTTATGGTACAAAGTCTCCAAGTGTTATTCTCTGAAATAGTAGTGAGATATCATAAAAACACAGGCTCTCAGCATCCTTCCTGTGTATGTTATATACACAGAGAAGTTGAGAACATCTAATCTTTGGTATTCACACACAAATCTCAGCACTTAGTTCCCTCCATAGTTTCCCAGCATATAACCGTTGGCTCTATTCATCCTTCTAGATATTTCACACCCTAGCTCTACTAGCTTGTTTAGAATTACTAAGAACATGTCTGTTTTCATAACCCTCCCTCTACTATCGACCTTATTCTCCCTCTTATCCTATTCTAAGAGGCAATTCAGCTGAGTGGTTAAAACGAGAAGCAAACTGGTTCAGTTGGTCTGATGGACACAGGACTTTTAAAAATCTGATCCCAAATATGAACGCTTGGGTGTCGGTATGCGGTCTAAGCATCTGAGAAGCTCACCAGCATTTTCCCAATATAAAATGGGAAACTCTTTCTGTAGATATATCTCTGGAAGAAACACTGAAATGTATCATTGACAAATTCATGATGGCATAAGTTTTCCAAGTTCTAATGCAAGAACCAGTGGTAACTAGCATGGAGCATCTAGGGTGTTGACCTCATGTTTCCAAAGCACTGACTTCCAGAGCATGTGGGCTGGGCTCTCCCCACCTCTTCTTAAGGGGTTTAAACACTCAAATCCAAAGACATCCTATTACTAATGGCAAAGCTGTTTAGCCTTGACTGAACTGACTACAGGAAGCACACTTTCCCCAGATACTGTCTAGAAAAATAACATAGCCTTTGCTATAAAAATAAATATAGCCTTTGCTATAATTACTATGCTTAAAAAATAGATACATACAAACACACAAACACACACACACACACACACACACACACACACACACACACACACACACACACACACACACACCTGCACTCATGCACTTCCAGACCAGGCACAAAAACCCTGGCCTTTATTACACTAAAGATGCTAACTATTTTGTAGGTAACAAAGTTGAAATTTGCTGAATTGTGCCTACTATATGCCAGGCATTTGCACCATGACTTCATTAGTCTTGGCATGGTTTTCCAAAATCAGCATTCAGCTTCTAGCATAGTATTGCCACAGTTAGGGAGTCACCTTCTCTTCTCGCCTGGTATCTGAATTAACTGGTATGTTTACCTACATTCTCAGCATCTTCTTATCATCCCATGTTTACTACAGTAATAGCATCTCTACAGCTACAGAAAGAGACTTATTATTGTAATAGTGGCTAATGTTTACAGACTACTTTCAATGTGCCAGTCGTGACACATCATGGAGGATTGCTAGCTGAGGCCAGACCAGGCAAAAAGTGGAAGATCCTACTAGGAAAATGGCTAGAGCAGTATAGTGCCTGCCTAATGAACACAAGACCCAAATTGTGAAGCCCCAGGTTTACAAAATAAAATAAAATGTACAATTCAATAATCTGTAGTAAATGTAGAGTCATGCATGCACACAGTTTAAAATCTATCAGTCACTCTAGAATGAATTTCTATACCCAATAATACTTATTTTCTCTTAAATTCTCTAGTCTCAGTAAATACCTTTACTTCCTTATACTATAAACTGGCCTATTCTAAACCATACACTATGTGTCTTTTGGACTATCGTCTTTCACTTAGCATAATGGTTTTAAAACATTCATACAGTGACAAATATTAGTATTTTAATCCTTTCTATTGCCAAATAATAGCTTATGGTATAGGAAAGACCACATTTATTTACTCATTCATCAGTTGTTATATATTTGTTTCTACTTTGGGGCCATTAAGAATGTTGATGAAGGCTGGGAAGATGGCTCAGTGGTAGAGCGCTTGCCTTGCATGCCTGAGGTCCTGGGTTCGATTCCTCAGCACCACATAAGCAAAAAAAGAAAAAAGCCGGAGGTGGCGCTGTGGCTCAAGTGGTAGAGCGCTAGCCTTGAGCCTTGAGCTGAGGGACAGCGCCCAGGCCCAGAGTTCAGGCCCCACGACTGGACACCCCCCCCCCCCAAAAAAAAAAGAATGTTGATGAAGCCGGGCGCTGGTGGCTCACGCCTGTAATCCTAGCTACTCAGGAGGCTGAGATCTGAGGATCGCGGTTCAAAGCCAGCCCGGGCAAGAGAGACTGTGAGACTCCTATCTCCAATAAACGACCAGAAAACCGGAAGTGGTGCTATAGCTCAAGTGGTAGCGCGCTTGCCTTGAGCTGAAGAGCTGAGGGACAGCGCCCAGGCCCAGAGTTCAAGCCCCACGACCGACAAAAAAAGAATGTTGATGAATACTCATGTACAAGCTTTTTTTTTTTTTTTAAGTTGGTCATGAGGTTTGAACTCTGGGCCTGGACACTGTCCCTCAGCTCTTCAGCTCAAAGCATGCTCTCTACGACTTGAGCCACAGCACCACTTCCAGTTTTCAGGTGGTTAACTGGAGATAAAGAATCTCACAGTATTTCCTGCCCAGGCTGGCTTTAAACCACAATCCTCAGATCTTAGCCTCCTGACTAGGTGTGAGCCACTGGCACATGGCTTTCATGTACAAGCTTTTACATAAACATTTTCATTTCTCTTGTTACATTCCTACAATTGCTAAGTGTACAGAACCTATTGAAGAACTAGCAGGCCATTTCCAGATTGATTTACCACTTTATATTCCCACCAGCAATATATAAGCATCCTCCCCAACACTTACTATTATCTGGGTTTTCTATTACAACCATCTATTAGAAGATGATTTCAATTTGCATTTCCCTGATGACCAGCTATATTGAGCATCTTTGCATGTGCTTTTGACCATCTATGTATTCTCTTTGGAGTAATATCCATGAAGATCTTTTGTCTATTAACTGATTATTTAACTTTTTATTAGAGTAGTTATACCTGTCATCCCAGCCATTTGGAAAATATAAATAAGAAAAATCCAAGTCCAAACTGGCTCAGACATAAACATGAGATATTATTCAAGAAATAATTAAAGGGTTGGGGTGTAGCTCTAGTGATAAGTGATTGCCTTGAAAACACAAGAACTAAGCTCAAATCCCAATACAACAGATACACACATACAAAAAGGGTAGTAAAGCCAGGTGCCGGTGGCTCACACCTGTAATCCTAGCTACTGAGGAGGCTGTGATCTGAGGATCATGGTTCAAAACTAGCCTGGGCAGGAAAGTCCGTGAAATTCTTTTCTCCAATAAACCACCAGAAAACCGGAAATGGCGCTGTGGCTCAAGTGGTAGAGCGCTTGCCTTGAGCTGCAGAGCACAGGGACAGCGTCCGGGCCCAGAGTTCAAACCCCACGACAGACCAAAAAAAAAAAAAAGGTAGTAAAAAGAGTGCCCTGAAATTAATTAAAATAGTTGCCCTCATAATTTTATCAGAATGTCACATGATAAAAAATGGATGATTTTTATATGACAACCCTTTGTTGTACAGATAAATGATGGCATTGTCACTATCAACAACTCCTACCAATTCAATCACTTTTGAGAGTATGATATGGGCTGGGTATTCTGCTAGGCTGAGGTACAGAGAAATACTCAAAAACTGAGTCCAGAAGTCCTTAGTAGAATGTTTTTCTACAAAGTCTTGAAAGTTCAGTGGAAGTTTATCAGACAGGAAGCAGAAAAAAAGGGTGCCCCAGATTCCAGCAAAGCCCATTCTCCCTTTTCCATCTTTACTTGTAGCCAAAACGGTCTTCCACAGTAGCTAGATAGAATGTGAAACACAAACAGAACTCAAAGAAAGTACAGAATGAGCAAGACAGCTCAGGGTCTAGACCACTGTGGTTGAGATATAAAGTATTCTCCTAAAAGGCTTATGCATTTAAAAAAGCTTGTCATTGTTGAGGTGACTAGATCATGGGATACATACTGAATGAACCATGAGAAGGAAGGAACATGCCTGGAGGAGGGGTTAGGCATGGCTGATGGGTAGGGGCATGCTTTTGATGAGAATATCCTATACTTTTCTATTTCAATCTGCTTTCTGTCCATCATAACGTAAGTTTTGACCTCTGGCCACCATGATATTCTGCTTTACCAACAGGCTTACAGCAAGGGAACAAGCCAATCAAGAAACCTCTGCAATTGTGAGCCAAAATAAATACTTCTTCCTCTAAGTTATTTTCTCAGATATTTTGTCACAATAATTAAAAATGACTACCACAGTGCCTCATAGCCTAGCTCAAGTAGTCATTAGTTTTTTTTTTCACCCTGAGCAACTCATTGAGCTTTTCTGGGCCATGGTTTCTTCATTTATATTGTAAAACTAATGATAAATAGTAACTACTCCTAACATGCTAGAGGCTTGAGTGAGCACTGGATAAATATTCCAGATGATTACTATGAACCTGGCCTGATCATTCTAGGCTTTCCTAAGATTCACACATTTCAAAAAGCCCTTATGTAACAATCTATGTATTCAATCCACTGTACAAATCCCTTCATCCAACAATGTACACGCCAGTGTCTAAAGACATATGGAGACTGTGAGAATGCTTCCTAACACACATGGTTTACAATCCAACTAGCCTACATAGCATCTTTCATAATCAGGATCATGTCACCACTTGTGTTTTGTGTGTTTCTGTGAGACAGAAAATACAAGGATTGGAGGCAGAGTGGGAGAAAATGGGGGGGGGGGGGGGGGGGGGTAAACATGTTCAACAATAAATGTACTTATTACCTTACTTAGATAACTGTAACCCCTCTGCACATTACCTTTACAATAAAATTAAATTAAAACAAAAAAGAAAAGAAAATACAAGAATACATCTTAGTACAAAGACCACAGTAATGCTGAAACATGAAATCTAATACCTCACATCTGGCATCTCATTCTCTTGCATACCTTCTTTCACAATCAAATATGTTTAGGGCTGTGGCTATTTTATAAGTATAAATATCTTTATCAGGACATTAAAGTGCATCCAGCCTCTCTCAATAAAAGCAGTTGTAAACAACAATCTCATCTAAGCTGTCATGGAAGCTACCATGTTTATAACAGAAACATTCATCTACATGACAGTTCCTGAAGCCTATCTCCACATAATGGTGAGAAAGTCACCAAGCTCGAAGCAGGCCCAGGGAAATGGGTAGGTAAAAGTGAGTTACTGGAACCTTTGTAAACAGCTGGAATAACACATGTTAAATATTACTGGGAGATACAAAGGTTTAGGATGATCAATTACATTTCTCCCAAACCACTCTCTTTCAAGGAACCCTAAAAGTTCCTGTGGGACTGGGAATGTAATTCAGTGATGGAGCACTTGGACTAGCATGTGCAAAGCCCTGAGTTTAGTCCCAAGCACCAGGAGAAAAGGGAAAAGTACTGTGGCTTTTTTGTCCTATAGAATAATTTCAGCTCGGCGCTGGGAAGGTGGCTTAGTGGTAGAGTGCTTGCATAGCATGCATGAAACCCTGGTTTCAATTCCTCAGCATCACATACACAGAAAAGGCCGGAAGTGGTGCTGTGGCTCAAGTGGTAGAGTGCTAACCTTGAAGGGAGGGGAGGGGAAGGGGAGGAGAGGGGAGAAGAGGGAGGATTTCAGCTAATGACCAATCTAGCTGACTATGAGAAAAAGCTGCATAACTATAAAGAATTTTTCTTAATAAACTCAATGTCCTTGACAGCAGGTCCCATTGTCTCAACCCTTGAGAATGGAGAGAGAGGAAGATACTGGTACCAAAAATGTCTTTAAAGCTGGTTTTTACATGGGGCCTTAAAAACAAATCTGATGTTCAAGTGGTAGGGCACCAATCTTGAGCAAAACAGCCAATCTAGAGTGAAAGGCTAAATTCAAGCCCCAGCACCAGTCCAGCGCGCGTATACTCACCCACACACATGCACACACAGGCACACAGAGCAAATCTGACTTTATTATTTACCAGGAACTGAAGCCCTGAGGAAAGGAAAGGTAGGTCTGCAAGGTAGGCATAACAGAAATATGGAGTAAACAAAACACATCTATAGCATTAAGTGAGAATTTGTTTCATCCTGTAAAGCCCCAGAATGTTTTCATACTCTAAACCCACCTACTTCTGCACAAAGGCAGCACAAGTAGATTACTTGCTAGGAATCTGTTACAAAGAATAACATGTTATCAGAAAAATGACTGGCATTTTTAAAATAGAGCTCCTCCATCCTGCTCCCCCCATACCCCCAGGCTCCAGAAATAAACAACCTCCACTCTGAAGTCCAAGTTGAAGGATAAATACTGGCCAGGTTGAGATTCAGCTCCTGTTAGCTGTTTGTGCTAAGTCTATGGATATTTGAGCAATGGATGTGATCATGTTTTTCTTTTTCTCTAGCACCATTTTATCTTAAGGCATGAAGTAAGAATAATGTGAACATTAGTCAGGACTGCTGATTGACAGACCCAAGTGGCCCAGCACCTGTTGAACTCCAAAGACCATGTCTTAAAACCTATAATAAGAACACTGTTCTGCCCCTCCACCTCAGCAGTTCACCCTAACCACCTGTCCCTCAAGCTTACCCCAGACACCCAAGTGAACAGGAGAGCTGTTCTCTGTCTGAACTGTGCCCTCCTTCCCTGTGACCCTGCTAAGGCTCCCTGACTCAACTCTGGAGACATTGTACCCTAGCTGTGCCAGGCACTCTGGTTTGCTTTCTACATCTTGCTGTTCTCCACATTTTTCTTTAATGAGTATTTCTTAACTCAGAGAAAAAAAATAACTTTAATATAATTATCTCTTTTCCTCTGATTCCAAAAATAACCTATGTTCATTATTTTTAAAAATACCCTATTAATACAGAATCTTGTAATAGAAGTACGTCTCTAATAATCCCATCTCCCTGCAACAACTCATTGGCATATTGTAAATGTTTCCAGATTGTTTTCTATGATCTTACCCACACAACACATTTATATATTTACAATCTGCCAAGTTAATGTTCTCAGAGATAACACCTTTACTCATAGACCAATGGAGCACAATTATCATAACAATAATTTATACTTTTAAATGGGCCACTTTAAATCCTTACTATCAGTTGAATGGGAAACAAATATCAATACCATAGTAATAATTGGAGATGCACTCCCATGTGAGCTCCACAGCCACCAGAGAACTAAGGCTCTTTAGTGAACAGTCATCAGGAAAAGAATAGACACACATCAGAATCCAAGATTATGTTGCTAGAACACAAGTCTGTTCCCTCCCTCTTCCTGTTTGATGCTACAGAAAACTAGGCTACCATTGGTCCCTTCCCTCATTTATGACTGATATGTGGAAATCTGCTCAGAATCTCCTCACCACTCCCAAACTCCACCTTCAGCTTTGGCAGAAACCCTAACAAAGGAGGGTGCAGTTCCATTTGTTAACCAAACACCCTTCTAAATTAATCCAGAATGCTTAATCCTGAATGATGGCTCCAACATTTCATTCCTACTTTTCTAACAGGCTTTAAACAGGCTCTACCACCCAAAAATATTATTTTTATACTTCAGTTCAAAGCCTTTTCCCATATATAAATTCATTTTCTCTCAACATTACTGAGAGGATGAATACATTTATCCACTTGCCCCATTGGACTGATGATAAGAGTGTTTATGGCTGGCCAATGATAGATTACAAACAAGTGTAATGCGGGTCCAGTCAATGAGGTGGGAAAGAGTCAGGTAATAACATTTCTTACAACCCCAAAGTTCCTTCTATCCTACCACTGTACCATCTGCTAATTAATAAATATTTTTTTCATTTCTATCAACTTCTTTCCATTCATATCTATGGAATCATTTTCTTCTCAAAGAACTCCTCCAGGGGCTGGGAAGGTAGCTCAGTGGTAGAGTGCATGCCTTGCAAGCATGAGGCCCTGAGTTCGATTCCTCAGCATCACATAAAGAGAAAAAGCCGGAAGTGGCGCTGTGGCTCCAGTGGTAGAGCGCTAGCCTTGAGCTGAAGAGCTGAGGCACAGCGCCCAGACCCAGAGTTCAGGCCCCATGATCGGCAAAAAATAAAGAAAGAAAGAAAGAATTCCTCCAGTATCTTGGGTAACTATGATACTTTATTTAAAACTTCACACTTTACTACTGTGAATTTTAATATCAAAGTGATCATGTACCTTAATATGGATGAGCCTCACAATGCTTTAGTCCCTCATTTCTAATAGCCATCACTCTCAGTCATGTCAGGTTTTTTTGTGATAACATAGCAACATTTGTGACAACACCTTGAAACTCATCACATGAAATCTCACCATCTCTTATGTCAGAAGCTGTGTCCCCTGTGTGACCGATCACACTTCCTACCACCTCTCCTATATTCACAGAGTGGCATGTCCATGGCTCAGCCTTTCAGCTTCAACTTGTCCTTATCCCCATCTAGATGTATGTAACCACACATCACTAGCTCCCAAGCCTTAACATTCTCAAACAATGGTTAAAAACTTATTAATACTTCTGAAGATAAAGGCATCACTTAATCTTGCTAGTGGGAAACCTACTGGGCTCCCTCAGAATAATACCCTAGTCTTTATACAAAATTTAATTCTAAATTAAATTACCAACTGACTGTAATGAAAATCATAAAACTTTTAGAACAAAACAGAGAGAAAGTTTTCGGCTGGAGGGCTAGGCAATGAGTTCTCAGACTTGATGCCAAAAACATGATCATAAAAGGGAAAGCTAATAAACTGGACTGCAGCAAAAACTAAGACTTTTGGCTCTGCTAAAAGTTTTACTCTGTTAAAGAGAATAAAAAAATAAGCTAGAGAAAAGGAGAAAATAGGGGCTAGGAAGGTGGCTCAGTGGTAGAGCGCTTGCCTTGCAAGCATGAAGCCCTGGGTTCGATTCTTCAGCACCACATAAACAAAAAGAAAAAAAAAGCCAGAAGTGGCGCTGTGGCTCAAGCGCTAGCCTTGAGCTGAAGAGCTGAGGGACAGCGCCCAGGCCCAGAGTTCAGGCCCCACGACCGGACCCCCCCCTCCCCCAAAAAAAAGAAAAGAAAAGGAGAAAATATTTGCAAACTACATACCTGACAAAATACTTGTATCTAGAACAAAGAATCCCCACATCTCAATGATAAAACAGAACTGGGTACTCTAATTACAAAATGAGACAACAGTTATGAACTAACATTTCCCTTAAGAGGAAGTATGGATGCCAATAACCACATGAAAAGATGTCCAACTAATTCAATAAGTAAAATAATGAGATCAATATATACCTATTATAATGACTAAAATAACCATGTTAACACCAAATGCTAGTGAAGCTGCAGAGAAACTAGACTGAAGGTGAGAACATAACATGATATCACCACTTGGAAAATAGCTGAGCAATTTTCCCTCTGAGCATTTCTCCCACAGAAAGGAAATTTTAAATTAACACAAAAGCCCACATATGGATATTCATAGCAGAGTTGAAATGGCAATAAATTAGAATCAGCTCAGTTTCATACAAGTGAAAGATTAAGCAAGCTGTAATACATACATATGTGGGACACTACTCAACAATAAAAAGGGACAAACTTTGTTGTATGCATCATTTGCTCTCATTTACTCATCTCTTTCATTCAAAGCTAGCAATCCACTTGAGCCACACCTCCGCTTCCTCTTGGCAAATTCTTTTGCTACCTCGCCTATGTAGATCCAACTACCCCATCTGTACTAAGCCTGATCTACTTTTCAAAAGCCCAAAGCCCATCTCAGTCCAATGCCTTAATATTCATCTGAAGAAAGCAATCATCAAGTCCACTATCCTCTTAACCCCTCTTCATCCATTATGGATAAGAAGCAAAAGGGTCCACTCTCTGTAAATTCTCTTGGCTTTTGTTCTATCAACTCACAAATCCTAACTAACTCCAACTAACTGAATGGTTGAGAATTCTCTATCTTAAAACAAGTCTAGTCCTAACTTGTGCTCTTCAAAATACCATGACTCCATCTATGAATGTCTCTCTTTCTCCCTCACTCCCTCTATTCTTTCCTTTCTTTCTCAAACTCCTCAATGCTTCTGTTGATATTGATAGTGCTTAGGAATCACCGACTCCATCAGTTTCTCTGAAAAAACAAATTACTCTCCTCTCAGCTATGAACATTTCATTTACAATCTCCATCAGTTTTGTCCTTAAGGGGAAAAAAATGTGTGTGTGAGCAACACAGGCTGTAACCACCATTCTCTAAGCTTCAGACATTTCTCCCCTGAACCATCCCTTCATCTTCAACCTGCCTGAGATCCAGGTATGACTTGTACAGGCCATGCCCATCCAGACAGGCACCCAGCACAAGCACATGACAAAATTCAAATCCTGGTTCCTGTCCTCTCAAAAACCTGCTTCTCCTGTCTCTAGTGACCATCTCATTGCATAGTCCACCAACTCCCCACCATCCAGGAGTGGTACCCTGAAGTCAAACTCCTCCCTCTCTTTCACAAATGACATCCAGGAGGCCAGTTCTGTTGGTTATATCTCTGAAACTGCCTTCTGCCAGCTCCACCAGCTCTGTCAGCACCCCTGTGTAGGATCATGCTTGCCCAATAGGCTACAGTAAGAACCATACACTTCATCATCATGCCTGCAGAGGTGGCTTCATAACACACTGGGTGAGTCATGTCACATCCGCTAAAACAGTGCAGTGCCTTCCTTCTACTCTCAAATCAATGAACACTAGACACCCCAGCATGGCACATATGCCCTCCATGCTACAGGGCCAGCCCACATTTCCAAGCTCTAGTTACACTGGCGCGAGGATATACCCTTACTTCCAAGCATTTCAGAGTTATGTCCTCTCTGTGCCTCCCCACATGCAGCCTCTCCTTCCATCCTTACTTTCTCCCCACCAGAAAAGTCTGAACCTGGGCTCAAGACCACCTAAGGTTATATGCAAGAGTCTTGAAACTACACTACATTTAAGAATTCTACAATCCAAAGGAAGTTATAAAACCATTAGGTGGTCTTTTTCCCAAAGTTCAAAGTTAGATCACATAAGTATCTTATCTCTGATTCTGATTTATTCATCCATTCAGAAATATACACAGATGAATTCCCTAATAATGAACACTCCCAGTTTGGGTTGCTCTACTACAACTGTGTATATCCCTATTACAACATGAACTTCCTTCCTTCCACATCATTATTCTAATTAGTTGTATTGTATGGCATGACTCTGAATGTCAGCTCTAGAACTTATTTACTATATGATCTTGAGCAAGTAGCTTGACATTGTTAGGCCTCACTTTCCTCAGCTATAAAATGGTGGTAGGACAGTACCTGTATCATTAGGTTGTTGGAGGGATAAACAAGAAAACATAGTCCAAAGTAATAAGTGTGTATCAGACTCATGGTAACCACTCAAATATATCGTCCATTTCAATTATTTCCTATCTGTTGTCCCCACAGACAAGGGGTCTGCACACTGCAGGACCTCACAGAATAATTTATGAATCCATAGCTACTTCATAGCTACTAAAAAGTATAAGTTGGTAATGACAGGCATTCTTTTCTTTTTTTCCTCCCTTGCAACTCATACTTGAGCCATCCTTAATTGGTTATTTTTCACCCACATTGCACAAGGCCTCACACCTTGTATATAAACCTTTGCATACCTCCCCTCCCCTCCTCTCACACTCACACACACACACACACACACACACACACACACACTAAGTTTTCTAATGAAAATGCTGCTAACGCTGGCTTTGCTATTCTTACAGGAACCAAACTATTTCAAAATCCCCCATTACTAATCTGTTCTAATAATTCTAGAATTAACCCTTGCCTTCCTTTTGTTCCTATTTGGAGTAAAAATCCTTTCTACTTCGTCAACCCAAATTGCAAAATCCAAGGGCTCTTCTTTCTTAATTTAAAAGACAACAAAATAAACACTTTCCTCTTTTCCTTTCCGTCTAGCTAGTTCCTCTCACACCAGACATCCACCCAGCTCAAAGACTATGCCACCTGCCTTTCTTCACTTTAACTGAGAATCCATGTCATACCTGCACATAATCAACATTACCGACACCATCAGAGTCCCAGGCCCAGCAACAGAAGATAGACAGGTTTCCGCATCTAGCCTCTTCTAGGAGTAAAGCTCTGTGTACTTCACATAGCTAACTAACCAACTTGAAACAACAGGTCAGAAGTTGAAGATGACACATGATATAAAACTGGAGAAATTTCTCAAAGCTTGAAAAACTTTACAGAGCCCAGATTCTAAGTTATTTCCATACTAGGGCCTCTAAAGAGTCCACAGCCACTGCTACTCACCAGATACTAAAAAAGGTGCTAAGGAGACTAAGATAGAAAGATGGTCCTGTATAATCTCAAACAGTTCTCAGGGTCAGCAGGAGCCTGGCAATCCACTGACTGGCATACATTCATGTTTGCTTCTGTGCACTCTCATTATGATGCCCACTAGTCAGTTTACCCCCAGAATCTTGTAATACTGTGAAGCAAGCAAAGGGGCAATTCCAAGGCCTACATCTTGGCTGGCAAGGACACAGGTCAGCAAATGTGGACAGCTAGGTCAGAGACACCTTCCACATCACCTTCTCTAGTTAAGTCTCTAGGACTAACCAGTAAGCCTAACCTTTCATTTATTTATTTATTTTGGGGGGGTCCGGTCGTGGGGCCTGAACTCTGGGCCTGGGTGCTGTCCCTCAGCTCTTCAGCTCAAGGCTAGCGCCCTACCACTTGAGCCACAGCGCCACTTCCGGCTTTTTTTCTTTTTGCTTATGTGGTGCTAAGGAAATCGAACCCAGGGCCTCAGGCATGCAAGGCAAGCGCTCTACCACTGAGCCACCTTCCCAGCCCCAAGCCTAACTTTTAGTAAGAAATAACTTCTTCCTGGAGCTGGCCTAAGCAAAGACCCAAAAGGTATCTGCTCACACAGGGAGAATATCACTATAATTGTCTAGCAATTCCTGGGCCTATTTTGCTCATAGGGTCCTAAGGCACTAGACCCTTCCAAGTATCTTCCTGGCTACTACTGGGGCCAGCCTTGTGATTTGCATCCTCTCTGCCATGTTATTTGAGATGTTCTCTTCCTTCCAGCCTCAGGCCAGGTGTCCTGGACTTTGATAGCCAAGAACAGGCTTCAAAAGACTAAGTGGAAGGTGATCATCTTCAAAGAGCCCTCAGCCTTCCCAGAAATCTTTGGCACATAGCCCTGACCTCAGGTCAGTTTCTTGCAAATGAACTTGTGACAGCTCCATGAGGGCAGGGACTGTGTCAGTCTGGTTTATAGTATCCCTTACGAATCCTAAGCAATGAACTGGAATATAGGTGGTGCTCAATGATGATTTGTCAAAATGATGCCCAATAGCCTGTATCAAAGAAAAAACAAAAAATCCAGTGGGAAGACCCCAGACTAGTGAGATCTAGATTTAGAACTTTCTAGTTGCACCATCTTCAATGCCCAACTGCAAGAAGCCATGTTACCCCTGTCAGCCTCCCCATCCATAAGTGGGGATCACCACCTCAGAGCACTGTTCGGAGCATTAGTTGGAAATTATATTTAAAACCTTTAGCATAGTACAAGACAAAGAATACTTCTTTGTTTTCAGCTCATAAATACTTATGTCGCCCTCACTGTATGCCAGCTGCTGTTCAAATTTGAAGTTGGAAGGATGTCCCATATCACAATTACTTCATTTAATTCTATGATGGTCCTATAAAGTAGGATCTATTTAACTCTCTTTTGCAGCTGAGGAAGTTGAGATATTGAGGAGTAAGGAAACTTGTCCAAAGTCTGAGCTCTGCAAGTGCAGGACCAGGATTTGTATTAATTATAAACTCCAAATTATAAAAGGCTGTGCCTGCCCTTAGGGCCAACAATCAATAAAAACAAGTTTCTATGTGAACCTTCATTTGATTTGGAAAGTGTCTAACCACCTTACAAGTCTGGTGTGTTTAATTAAAGAAAGAAGTAGATGCAGGTATCCCCATGGTTCCCTGCTTTGTTTTGTCTTCTTTTCAACTATGTCCTACTCCCCTAAAATCCAATTTCAGAGAAGCTTGTTGACTAAGAACTTCTCTCTCATCTTGTCCTCCTGCCATCTCCTCCCCCACTATCTACCAGAAAAAGAAACACCCAACTATGCAAAAATAAGATAAGAAATGAAAGGGAAAGACAAACAGAAAAGAGAAAGCCCACAGCAGCAAGCATTAATGTGCCCTTAGGGACAAAGTTAAAGGTGGTCTTAACCCTTCCATCTAATAATCTTGTAAGAACAACTAATATACATTAGGGAGCCCAAGGCAAATGCAATCTATCCATATAGACCAACTACATAAAGTCTCAGATGCCCCAAAGACCAAAGTAACAGAGAGAAATTAGCTATCTCATCATCATAAAAGAGCATTCCATTTTTCCCCCAAGATTGCATTTGCTCTACTGTCAACCAGGAAGGAAATTTCATTACTAAAATAAATCACTTGACCTTGCTTTACCAATGGCTCAGGTTTAGTGACATCACAAAGCACTCTACAAATGCTCAGAAATACTGGAATAATGACCTTTGAGGTCCCTCCCTCAAGGGGAGGGGGGAGGAATTAAAAACAAAACCAAACAAAAAACAAAAAAAACTACTTGGTATTTCACTCATGGAATTATTTTGATTTTACTATATAGAATCCCAAGTGCTTACAATACTTTCATTTTCAAATCCCTTAGTGAAAAAGTAGGCTCTTATGATCTTTAGAACCACTGATTCCTGGTCTGGTTTGTGTCCTGATTCATGTCTATATGATGTAGAACAGGCCAGAAGCCAAGGAACAGTAGCTTTGGCCCTCACACTGCTGACCTCACTAAAGAAGCTCCCAAATCAACTTTCTCTCATCCTCAGAGTCCCAGAAAAGGGTAGAGGCAGCTCTCAGGCACATACGGCATTCTCTTCTGAAGAGGGCCATTCTCCACTTTCCAGAACCCAGCCAACTACTGTGTTTCACTTTAAGGCAGCAGTAGAAATTCAACCAAGTTAACCAAAGAGAAGGAAGCAAATGGGATGTTTTTCCTCCCAGGGAGATGGGGGTAGCTGCAGGGCCAGAACCCAAATACCATCTTAAACTACAATAGGGAACCAAAATCCTGCAGGCTGTATGGACTACCTACTGAAAATCTACATCAGCAAGACTGTTCTTCACAAGCAGCTAAAATTCCTACTGCCTCTCCTTCAAAAGGACTGTCTCATCTTAAATCAGGTTGGCCACAAATACAGTCAGTAAATGTAGCTATGACTTAAGGCAAAGGAATAAATACTACAAAAATATGTACAACCAGGAAGCACTCAGAATCTGAGTTATCTAGGGTGCTAAAGACATGTTCCTAAACACACACCACATTTCCCAATAAACGATCATCTGACTGAATTAAAAGTACTACAAGAACTATACACCGCACCACAACATGGAAATGTCTCAAGAATACTTTCACAACATCTTCTTTACCATTGTTATTGAAGAAAAACTGAAAAGAGGACCAAGTATAAAACGGTTTAAGTTCACTATTCATCAAATAACTAAAATCCAAAACCTCTCATTGTTCAGTTTCCTAGCCTGCTGCCTCTAAAATCTAGCTCCCAACACAAGAGCTATCACACAATTATTTTTACATAAAAGTGCTTTTATGATTGACTTACAGGCAAATTGTTTAAATCTACCATGGCTATCTAAAAAGAAAAATCTTAATGGAGAAGCTACAGAAAAAATTAACGTTTGCTCTTAATTATGTCTCAGTCCACTCCAGAAGGGGCAGTTGGTATTCCTAGTGAGAAGAAACACAGTGCAAAAATTATTCTAATCACCATCTAATACCATTATAATCTAATTCCCCTTGGTCATAGGGTTTAAACTAGGCATGGGCACTGTCCCTAGGCTTTTTTTATTCAAGGCTAGCATTCTACCACTTTGAGCCACAGCCCCACTTGGAGATAAGAGTCGTATGGGACTTTTCTGCCCCAGCTGGCTTCAACAATCCAGATCTCAGCCTTCTGAGTAGCTAGGGTTACAGGCATGGGACACCAGTGCTTGGCATAATACTATTATTTTAGATTAAAACAATTTATGGATAAGTAAGTGGGAGCTGGACAAGGTAGTGTCCCAAAGCCACCCTTCAGTACATGCAATAAAGTCATCTTCAAAAAAGGCTTGAAGATTAAAGTGCTTTTTAAAGACAGGAGCTTCATCTTCAGGTAGGAAGACAAGCTTCTGAGAACATGCACAGGACCCAAAGCCTGAGAGAGAAACAGACATACACCACCTAAGGCCCTGAAACTGTCCACCCACAGCAGCCAAGGTGTTTCATCCTTACTCCATTTCACTAGATAACAAAGGTGATTCTTTGACTACAAAAGATCAAGAGACTCTAAAACAATGCTGAAGATTCGGGTCCCCTTCTCTCCCTCCTCACCCCTGGTATGACAGGCTGAGAGGCTCTAATACTGCCGAAAGCAAAACTGTCCATGTTTCCATTACATCATCCATGTTGGAAGGGGAGGGCAGGCGGGGGCACAGCTGGTGGCAGCTGCACCACCATCTGCTTTCCCCTCAGCAGCCTCTGCTAGTTTGAGCTGTAGCCTCCTACGGCTCCTGATAGAGAAGTGCAGGATTAAAAGTACAACACCCTATTATGGAGAAGAGTTGAAATTACTTAGAAATAAATCACTCCTGTAATAAGTTAACAACCTCAGACAGTTGCTGAGCCAGTTCTCCTTGAGTTTAGGTTATTTGCTTGCATCTCTTTAGAGTCTGCTACAGTGCAAACTCTGTCAACTCAATGTGCCCAATTAAGACAAGCAGTATGTACAAGTAATCACCTGCCATCTGTTTCCCAAAAGGTAAGCAGCCAAAAAGTACACATCTTCAGCTGGAAGCATTTACAGAAGAAAAAGGGAATGCCCAAACTAGCCAATCTCAGGCTAGTCAGGACCAGTGGGTGGGCACTTGTTGCTGCTGCCTTTGGATGCTAGGCCATCTACTGAACTGTTCTCAGCCTCCTGCACCTTGGAGTTTCCTTCATTTCATACTGTAAGATGCCAGTATTTAAAAGGGGAAACTAGGGAGAATACCCTGGGGTTTGAGGAAGGAGGGAATGTCTTTTCTAACCACTCAACTGCAAACCAACAGCTGAGCTACAAATGGCTATTCTGGGGTCTGATGAAGCCTACACGTGTGTTTTTTTTGTTTTTTTGTTTTTGTTTTTTTGGTCGGTCATGGGACTTGAACTCTAGGCTTGGGTGCTGTCATTGCACTCTTCAGCTCAAGGTGAGCGCTCTACCACTTGAGCCACAGCGCTACTTCCAGTTTTTCTAGTAGTTTATTGGAGATAAGAGTCTCACAGATTTTCCTGCCCAGGCTGGCTTTGAACAGCAATCCTCAGATCTCAGCCTCTTGAGTAGCTAGGATTACGGGCGTGAGCCACCTGCGCCCAGCATGTGTTTTATCTTGACCTGCACAAGGTTTTTGTGGGGTTTTTTTAAGTGATGGCTTTTTTTTAAGGTAGATTTCATATAAACATCTAGATTATGAAGTATTTTGTGTGTGTGTGTGTGTGTGTGTGTGTGTGTGTGTGCGAGCAAGGGAGAAGTAATCAAGATATCTGATGGCAACAGTCCCCATTGCTCCATAGCACCAGTTATCTGGAACTAAGTGGCAGAATTCCCTTTAGACAGAGCCTATGTGCAATGAAGAACTTGGAAGAGTCAAGGCAGTGATTTCCCAGTGGTCTTTTACTGACTCTCCTCTTTAGTTCCCTGGATGATGAATTATAATTCTGCAAAGATCATCCAACACAACACAATAAATAAAGCTCGCTAGAAGGCCAGCTAAATCCATTCCCTGCCACCACACACAGCAGGCTGTAGGATTTCAGAGGAGTGTTCCAGGCCACTTACCATACATTTTGCCTTCGTCTGATAAGATGATTTTTCTTCTCCCACATGGCGGGTAGATAGCCAGCGCCTCCTGAAAGCTCTGCTCAATGTCAGGGCTCCAGACCCCTTCCGCATCGTTGTCAATCGGCTTATCTGCAGAGTCACTCATCCTTTCCATGTTTTCGGCAGGGCTTTCGCTGCCGCTCCAGCTGCTGGGCTCAATTTTGGCGGTTGGATTTTCCAAGCCAAAGCCTGGAGTCTTTTCAAGAAAATAAACCTTGAAGAGAAATCACAAAATAGTATAAGAACATGGTAACCACAAACATGCTGCTCTTGCTAGTTCTACTTCAAGTTTCAGTTGCCAGTTTTTCTTACAGAATAACTCTTAAAAAATTTTGAGATCCATGCGGCTTTTGAACTCCACATATATATATGGTATGCAACACTCCTATTAAGACAGTAGGCAGAGATTGGATCATCTTCACCAAAGAGATTTCTTCTTCCAAGGATAGTACGTTCTTGGTTACAGGCCTTCAGAGATTCATCTGAAAACCATTTACCAAGTGCCTACTATCTACTAGGGGGCACACTGATCAATGAAAGCCAAGTTTCCATAGCATAACAAGCTATTTATAACAAAATGATGGGGGAGAATGATGAAAGGGATAACACTGTACTCAAACTCACATGGTGAATTAAAACCTCCTTACACTACTTAAAGGTATTTTTTAAAGGGGAAGAGTAAAAGATGTCAACCTTATTGTAATAACTGGTATCTTGGGAGAGAGGGGGATCCTGAGGCTTGAACACGGGGCCTGGCCTCTGTCCCTGAGCTTCTTTTTCTCAAGGCTAGTGCTCTACTACTTGAGTCACAGTGCCACTTCCAGCTTTTTCTGAGTAGTTTATTAGCGATAAAGAAGCTCACAGACTTTCCTCCCGGGGCTGGCTTCAAACTACAATCCTCAGATCTCAGCCTCCTGAGTAGCTAGGAATACACCAATTCCAGTCTATAACTGGTATCTTAAATAAATGGTCAAACCATGCCAATAGGAGATCACCAAGATGCAAGAGGGTAGCAGGAACCAAGAAGAGAATAGATAGACTCTATTATCACAATTACTCATCCTACTTAATCACCAATGCAAGCTGACCAGTACTATGGCATTTATGTTTCAGGATCTTACCCTGACTACACCCTGAGCTAACTTGGCCACTGTCAATCTCTTGAATCTTAAAAAGTAGGTACCAAAAGTCACTGTCATTCCATTTTTCCTTCAACACCTACCACAAATGTCTGACACACTTGTGGAACTGTTCTCCACAAGAAACTGTGAAGTCTTTCATTTATTTTCCTGTAGCAGTGAAGATTATAGAACTCAAAGAAATCTTCCTTCTTGCATTTTGCATATAACCTATGATCACAAAGGATAAGCTTTCTAAACAAATGTCACACTGGCATAACACTAGTGTGAAAATGATCTAATCCAGTACTCCCTGCTGTCTTCACACTAACATATCAATATTCTTTTGTGGGAAAGGACATCAGATCATTAACTCAAAGCCCTCTCAAGAAGAGGGAAAAGAATTGTTCCTGGGGATTGACTGAGAGAGGCATAGAGCCTGAGTAGGTAAATTATGTGGCCACTGCTCCTACCTTTCTCGCCCCCTCAAATACACTCAATATTCCAAAGGCACCAAGAGGAAAAGCAGGTTTGGGTGGCCTAGTCCACATTCCAGGGCCATCACATGAGAGCAATAAGCCTTCTGCCCCCTCCCAATCTGTCCCCTGAGCTTCCCAGCCTATCTCCACAGATCTCAGGTATAAACACTCTGAAGCACATTCAGATTGCAAAATCAATGGTCTGACTAATGGGTGCTTTTGGCTTCTCACCCTGACAGGTTTTTTGATTTGGCAACATTTAGATTTTTATAAAGAGAAAACGACCCTTGGTTGCCTGGCTTTAAATGCTAACTACTGATCCATCAAAGAATTTGTCAGCAAAATATTTACTACTCCTACCACCACATGTACATTTACACAGGACTTCAAAAATTGCCAAATGCTAAAGTATAAATTATGCCACAAGAAAGGGTTTTGTGACTGACCCCCAGATGAACTCTACAATGACTGCAGTGTGAGCCTTTTGAATTCTCAAAGTATTACAGTTTGTGTTGGGATCTAAAAGTCCTATAAAATTCAAGCTGAACTGCACACCACCCTTGAGTCTGTTTGAGCAGAACAAGAGGGGACTCTTCAGCAGTGGTTAGCCTGACTTCTCAAGTAAACCAAGAAACAAAAACAAAGCAATACAGACATATAGAATCATGGGCCAGACCTTGAGCCCTGAGCAGCTCAGACAGAAGAATGTTTTAAGTTCCAAAGAACCATGCTTTAAGATATGTAGTAGAAGCCACATAGGGGAGGACTGGAATCTTGGATAGTGAAGGCTAACACAAGGGACAAGATCTTTGTTTGTCTTCAATCAACTTTACCATGCAGCTGAAAGCCACAGCCTCCAGACCAAAACATCTTACAACAATGCTTCAAGATCCTTCTAAAACATCTCATAGCCAGTGTATGCCTAAATAGCACTAACAAAAATGAATTACTATCTCCTCAGTGTTGCTCACTCTCACAATGCATTTTGAAATACTTCCATTATTGAGATTAATATTCATGTCTTGACTTAACTTTTACCCATCTGTCAACTTCTATCCATCTGTCCCTTGAGGGTATATTCACCCCTTAGAGCTAATCTCAACACCCATTTAGGTATGACAGGAAACATCCTCAGGCTCCTAAAGGCCAGACCAGACATCAATCTCTCTGCACACCCTTCATAAACGGATTCATTTGTCCACAACCCTTAACATATATCGATAACCTTTTTAAAGTTGTTTCTAAGATTAAGAGTCCCACGTCCTTGGTTTTTTTTTTAGAGAATATAACACTAGTGAGTATTAATTAATCTAACTACTCAGGAAGCATGAACGCTCTTCTAAATGTTGCCATGTTTTGATTCATTTGCTGAAAAAGGAATACTGTGTCCATGCTCTTGCAATGTAGTCAACTAGAGCTCAGCAGGGTGGAATTACCTTGTCTGGCTATGAACCAGCACAAAGCCCCATAAACCACTAGATACATAATCCACATACCTACTCAGGCCTTGGTTTTACAACCCAATTGTAAGATGAAGCCCTGTATGGGCAGAGAGTTTCCGATCACAAGATTGGAGCTGGCTAAAAGAAGCTCCGGTACCAGATACCAAAATAACTATTCTGGCATTCCATTCCTCAGCTCAAAATCCACCTCATCCTGGAAACTTTCCCTACAGCTAGCTAGCAGCTCTGAGAAGACCAGCCACACTTAAGTATCTGAAAAACATGTGGAACTAGTTAACTACCACTCATTGTGACCCAATTTTGAATGTATAGCAATTAGCACCTGCTTATCACTAACAAGATGATGTAATTAACTGGACATGGTAGCATACACCTGTAATCCCAGGCAAGACTGAGAATCTGCGGCCAATCTGAGCTACATAACAAAATCCTGTCCAAAAAAAAAAACACAAAACCCTGTCTAGTCAAGTAGATTGTATGGGTAATATTTGTACTTGTGTCTTCCCTTACATTCTTAGCCATGGTAGTCAGCTTCCCCTCATTTCAGTCAATGAAAAGCAAAGTACAGGAGGTAAGGTTATGTATGGGTTGGTGTGAAGACTCAACTAGGGTTGGACATGATAGTACATGCCTATAATACCAACATTGGAAGGCTGAGAGGAGTCCAAGACCAGCCTGGGTTACATAGCAAGACCTGGAAAATTTAAGTTGGAATCATGAAAAGTTGACTCTCTGATCCAATTTCTTTTGTATCCAATGGTTATCACTGACAAGTAATAGTTTTTCTGTGTTAAGAGAAACAATATTGGATCCTTTAAGTTTCTTTGTATTACAAATGTTATTTTAAGGAAAATATTTTAACTCTTTATTCTCTTTCTTTTTGACTAATAGAGAACAAGTGATAGCCAGAGGTAACAGCTAAAATGGAGGAAAAATGGTAAAAGAATAAAGCCCAGACAGAAGCCATTCAAATGGCCATGGAAGAAATTTAAAGGGACAGAAACTGGTAAAGCAAATATGAGTGAGTAGGGTAGTAGAAATGGAAGTAGAGCTAAGACAAAGATGTCTACCAGCTCAGGAGATGTCAGGAGCAGACATGGCAGGAGCCTTTGCAAGGTTTAAACATGAGTCACAGAGTTGGAGAAGTATTTAGTATACAACTCCACCATGCATTTCATGGTTTGTAGGTCACTGTGATCTTATTGAAAGCCCAAATTTTTCTCTTAGGAGAAATGTTGCCCTCCAAAAAGACAAGGAAAAGTAGCTTCACCTCCAGTATGACCTGATAACTCAAATCCACACTCCCTGTCCTTTGGGTGAACCAGATTTTAAGCACAATGACAAAAGCTTTTGCCTTCAGATCTTTAGCAACTGAACTGACCCCCTTGGGTATTATTTCTATTTTTAAAAGGTCCAGTGACCTAAATAAGTTACCCAAAGTCACATACTTCACAGAATTTCAATCTCAGAGTCACTTCTCCAGATGAGTGGATAGTGTGAGCTTGATACTCTCATTCCACAGTTGTAGAGAGGAAGGCAGTGCTGAATTCCCAACCCTGTCCACAACTGACATCATCAAGCACAGTCTAATTAATTCCTAATGAATAGTGATGACATTGACTCACCTCTTTGGGCAGTTGGGAGGAATGTCAGGCACTAATGACAGTTAATTGCTTTTGCATATGTAAAGTGAGGCACCTAATTATTTTCATAGCATTTCTGGCACTAGCTAAACTTGCTAACAAGTGAACTGAGTAACACAAGTTGAGATCAGCAGTCTGGATTTCACAGCAACCACCAGAGAGATGGAACTGCAGAGCATATGTCATCGTCAGATAGCAACTCTCAAAGAACTCAGACCCAGAACCCAGGCAACATCTGTCAGGCAACTAGCAGCAACCTGTGGGCCTTGGTGTCATATTCTCCAATTGTCAACAGATTCCCTCTACTTTCATCAGGAAAGAGAGGATAATTACTCCTTCTCATTTTTAAAAATCACTTCAGTATCAACAGAAGCCCATCAAGAAGCCAATACCTTTTCATTAAGCCTCTGATCATAAGCAACACATTAAAGGACTTAATCTTACTATCCTGAGATTCCCTAATTTATTCTCTGCTCTATCAGTCTTAAGTACATGCCCCAGTGACAGGTCAAGAAAAACTGTGACTGATTTTATGCTCTATAGCTCTAATGGGACCACTCTGTGTTACTAGATTAGGATAAATACCTTCCTGTCCCAGAAATGATTATTAACCACTGAGGATAGAAATCCTACCCTTCCTGTCTCCCTTCAACACCATGGATACCCAGAAGATGGTTAACAAACACTGGGAAGCACATTTCATCCCAGAAACATAAGCTTCTTTCCAGAATTTATTACAAGAAGCTATCAATATTTCAAAAGGAAATACTAATGATAACAGAGGTAACCAAGAAAACTGTAAGACTAGTTATCCAATGCCAATAGGTCTATATAGCAAATAAATGTTTCAGGTGAACTAAGCTTCCTAAAAATTAAGAAAACGAAGATAATACTCCTTCACCACTAACCTATACAAAATGTTATTTTCTCAGTTAGCATTGTTCACTATAATTTAACAATCAAAAGAGGCCCAAGCACAGTAGTAGATTCCTAACTACTCAGAAGGCTGAGGCAGGAAGATAATGAGTCTGAAGCAAGCCTGGATAACACAAAATCTGTCTCAAGAGTAAGTTAGGTGTGGTGGCTCATGCCTGTAATCCTTATTACTCAAGGAGGCAATTAGAGGATCAAGGTTTGAGGCCAACCTGAACAAAAAGTTGCAACCTCACCTCAACCAATAAAAACTGGGCATGGTGGCTCACACCAGACATCACAGCTACAGCTACACAGAAAATGTAAATAGGAGAAATGACGTCCAAACATAAATGCAAGACTATTCAAATAATAAAGCAAAATGGGCTTGGGCATGGCTTAAGTGGCAGAGCTCCCTACTCAGCCAAGTACAAGCCCCAGAGTTCAAACCCTAGGAATAGGAGAGGGAAGACCATGGGTTGAGGGAGAGAATAGGGGTACAGAGAGGGAATGTTAGAGTGGAGGGGATTGAGGAATGGAAAGTACAGAGTTCATATTTTAAAAGACATCAACACACCAAGAGTCCAATGTCATATACAGTCAGTTGATAGCCACCTTAATGATCATCTTGGAGTTCCTCTAGGGCTCAGCAGCCAACCTGCTCAGATGTGGCCCTAGTATGATTTAGAATTATAATTTTGTTGCACCAGAAATGGCCCTCCTACCACATATAGGAAAAGGTTCCGAGGCTAAATTGTGAAGACTAAGCCCTGTTGTAGTTCTAAGGAGATCCACAGGGATCTCATCTTCTAACTCCTGTCAGAAAATCAAAAATCTAGGCTGCAACATGACAGAAAGGACGAACTCTTCTTTTTTGTCTGCCTAGGTAATCAGAAACAATATTCATTACAATGCACTTTTCCCCTTTTAGAGGCACTCAACCATCAGAAGTCAAGCTCATCTGCCTTTCCTCACTTATAATGTAACCAGCATACAGCGTGACAAGGCATATGTGTGTATTTCTGAGTCCCAAAATATGATCATAAAATTCTAGGGAGTAAATACTGAGCCTGTGTGATCTGAAATACCCAGGACAGTGTCATATAATATTAGAATTCCAAATAAAAGCAGGGACATGATAAAACAACAGCTAAAACTAACCTGTTGGAATAAATCCAGCTCTTGGATAATACTCAAGAAGAGAACCAAAATAGAAGGGCTTACAGTGGCCTGTATTAAAACTCATTGCAAATAGAGCATAGTAGTATATATCTGTAACACCCATACTCAGGAAGCTGAGGCAGGAAGATAATGAGTTTAGGCCAGACTGGGATACAAAATCAGATGTAGCAAAGACTATTAATCAATAGCATAGTATGAACATAAAGATACACAAGACAGACCAGCATCTACATAGAGTCCAGAAACAAACTCATACATATACAGTCATTCTGTTTGTGAAAAAGGTAAGAAGGCATTGTTCTGAATAAAACAGTCTTTTCCATAAATGACTTGAGTTAATTGATATATATATATATATATATGAAAAAATAAAACTTGAACCTTACCACATCAGAGCCTATAATTAATCTGAACTAGATTTTAGAACTGAAAGTAAACAGCAAAACAAAAAGAATTTAGAAATTAAAAAAAGCAGCAGATTATCTCTACAACTTTCCTTCAGGCAAATATTACTTTAAAAGGACAAAATGTAACGAGACCTGGTAAAGTGTGCCTGGTCCTTGCTATTTTAGAGACTTAGGGAGGGAGCTGGCTTGAGCCTAGGAATTCAAGACCATCATAGGCAACAAACACAGTGAGACTCAACACACACACACACACACACAAAGACAAAATAATAAAATTGCATTAGTTAAAAAACCCTTTCACAGAAAGAACAACTAAGAAAAAAATAGAGTATGCTACAAAGAATCCTATCTTCAGTACATAAAGAATTCCTACCAAATAAAAAATCAACCAATAGAAAAAAGGTAAAAAGTTAATGTATTCTATAAACAATAACCAAATAATCCACCAAAAATACACAACATATCCAATTATCAAGTTATGTGATACCATTATCCAGCTACACAACAGCTAAAATTAAAAAGATGAGGGGCAGACAAATGGAGAGAGGAAGATAGGTAAATACAACCATGAGTGGGGAAAGGGGAAAAAGGAAGAGATGAAGAAGGGGGATGGGAGAAGAGGAGGGGGAGAACTCAAGCAAAACTATTCGCTCATTTCAATGCCTTTCTGAGTCTACAGTTACCTTACAGAAAGTTTATTCCAGGATCTAAATAAGTTTTCTTTTACCAAATTATACCCTTTTACTTTATATACTTTATTTTTAAATTTATTTTTTATGCCATCAGCATACGTTAGCAGATTTATTTGAAGGATACTGGGGATATCTTTCATCACATCATATAAATTGTTCTTTTCAAAGATCCCAAAATAAAGTTTTACTCAACCCAGCAGCCTCCACTTGTACTTCCTGGGTTGACAAAGTGTTAAAGCCACACTGGCAGGGCATTCTGAAGGCTTCATGTGCTCTGCAAGTTTGGTCTCCTTTCTAAGCTTACTTAGGTCTCACCTCTACCTCTATCCTTTCTGTCTTCTTTTCTCCACTTCCCCGCCACCCTCCCCCACCAGTCCTGGGACTTGAACTCAAGGGCTGGGCACTGTCCCTGAGCTTTTCTACTCAAGACTAGCACTCAATCACTAGAGCCACAACTCCACTTCTGCCTTTTTGGAAGTGGAGATAAGAAGTCTCACAAGGGCTGGGAGGGTGGCTCAGTGGTAAGAGTGCTTGCCTTGCATGCCTGAGCCCTGGGTTCGATTCCTCAGCACCACATAAACAAAAAGAAAAAAGCCGGAAGTGGCACTGTGGCTCAAGTGGTAGAGCACTAGCCTTGAGCTGAAGAGCTGAGGGACAGTGCCCAGGCCCAGAGTTCAGGCCCCACGACCGGTCCCCCAAAAAAAAAAAAAAAAAAAAAAAAAAAAAAAGTCTCACAAACTTTCCTGCCCAGGCTGGCTTCAAACTACAATCCTGAGATCTCAGCCTCTTGAGTAGGTTACAAGCATGAGCCACTGACTAGTGCCAGGCTTTTTCTAGACTTTTAATAATGCTATTCGACAGTTTTTAAATTCATTGTGAGAAAAAATAGAGTATAAACACAATAATGAATTATTTCCATGTTTCAGTTTAATGTGGTAAAGCATTTACTGAATGGCCCAACCCTATCTCCCCACTAAGGTGCCACCACTAGAGATGGAGATAAATATGCTATACTCCTGCCCTTAGCAAGTACTCTCACGGTGGATAAAGAAGTACATTAATGATCTTTGAGGACTTCAACCCTAAAAAGACTAGCCTAATCCTTCTCTGTCTCCTGTGTTTCCACAGGTGGCACGTTGGCTAACCAGTAAATATGAACATAACCCACCATATAGGAATGATCTATCTATATATATGTTTGTCACCCTATTGGTTTGGAAGACCTGTAAGGGTTGAGTTCAAGTCTTTAGTGATTTTTCTATTCTTATATTCAACATTTTAACGCATGGTATCTCCCTTCCAAAGGGACAACTGAATGCATACCTAAAATAAATATATGGGTAAAAACAACAATAAATGAATGACTATAAGATGTCACATGCTGCAGAAGACAAATACTCAAAGCACTGTCAGAGCCCTGTCCCTAGGTCAATGAGAATAACCACTCTCATGAAGACTCTCATGAAGTAAATGAGGTAAAGAAAGGGTAAAGCATGAAAGCAGAAAGGCTGGAGCAGTGAGCTGGGCTGGACTGCATGGGAGCTCAAAGGCCTCAGGCAGACAGGAGCCTACAAGAAAACACCAGGGTTAGCAGGACTGTGTGAGAAAATTCTGAAGGTACAAGTACACAAGACACAGAGACACTATATGAGGGAGATAAAAGATAAAAGGTTCTTTTGTAAAGTTGGAATCAGATTTTTTTTAAATCAAAAGCATTTTTTGCATATTTTAGTTCTGAGACCAGAATAGTTCTCCAGGTAAATTCAAGTATTAAAATGTGGCACATCCCTTAAGCCTTCCAAATTTACAAAAGCATGACAGTGACAATTCAGAAAGACGGTGACAGTTTATACAGAAGTGCCTGTTTAAACAGTTCAGTGTTATGGGATTAACTCTGCTCTGGTTCTTACAATAAATGCTCATCAGACTTTGTATTCAAGCACTCAACTTATTTCTTTGGTACCTACAGCTCTAGAGTACGGTCACACCCAAGCTTGGCATGGGCCCCAGACTGCTCTGGATAGAGACACATAGGTCTGTATATGGCCAATATACAAAGCCAATACAAAGTTAGGGCATAAACTAACCAAAAATATAAAGTGTTGCTTGTCTGCAGATGAGAAACACAATCTACCATTGACGGATAGCACAGTGGTAAAACAGGTCTCACAGAAGGATATACAAATTCTGGGGCAAATTAAAGCCCTGTCGCCTCATTATCAATCCTTGCCCTCCAAATGTAAACCTGGTCCTTGGTTTACATCAAGTTCACATCAAGCAAAAGAAAGATTCTTGGCACTCTGATTAGACAATGACTGAGGAAGGATAAGCGCGAGACTGTTGTTCCTCTATCCTCCCACCCCCTCATTCCTATAGATAATAAGCCACTCATCCAAGTGAACAAGTATTCCATGAATACTGGGTACATGTGCAGACCTGCTCTGAGCAGACTAAAACTACTGCAAGGGCATGCAGCCAAATGAAGTAGGGACAGAAAGACTGAGGTACCCACTTCGGAAGCCAGGCCTAATTTCTCCTGCCTTTACTCATATGGTCCAGGGTGCTCTCAACAGAGCCAGCTCCACCCATCATACTACTACTACCTCCCATCCCTTAGCAAATGAGTAAGCTGCACCAAGAAAAACTGTACAAGGCCACATCTTGATTCCATCTACATCTCTGCAGCACCTCAGCATATGCACAGGAGTCTCTTTAGGGAGGAAAAACAAACAAACATATATTTCTTTCCAGATCATGTCCTCCTCCAAACTGTGCCAACCCTGGCAAAGGAGCAAGGAAGATGAACCCTGCAATGCAAAATTCCAAATTAAAATGTAATCCATATCCAGCAGGATGCAGTGGGTCAAGCCTGCAATCCTAGCTACTTGAAAAGCAATGACTGGGGAATCTAAGTTTGAGGACACTCTGAACATAGAAGTTGGAAAAACTGTATCTCAACCAATGCTAGGTACAGTGTGCACACCTGTTATACCAACTACAGAAGAGGTATACTTGTTGGTGCTATGGTTTGAGCCTATTAGCCTCATCAAGAGTACAGGGAAGCATAAGAAGGAGAACAACAACTAAAACTAACATGTGACTATAGCTAATACTTGCTGCTTATATATCTTCTTCCCTACTACACCTCCAAGTTTCAGAAGGAAGGGATTTAGTTCTACCTACTATATAGCCCAACTCAACACCTAACACAGATCAAAAATCAATTTATCTAAATATAAGGTATTAATACCATTTTTATGTCAGTGAAGAACTCAAGCCAGTTGTGGTGGTACACACCAATACCCACAGCACTTGGGAAGCACAGGCAGCATGACTGACAGTTCAAGATTAGCCAGGGCTACACATAAGAGACACTGTCTGAAAAGAACAAAGGAAAAGAAAAGAGAAGAAAGAAGAGAAGAGGAATAGGAAGGGAAATTCACTGTTTGTTATGCTATCAAGCACCTCAGGCATGTCCTGCCTAGATCCACTGAGGATCTAAAAGACTCACTGGCTTCAAAGCATTACTCCCATATCGAAAAATCTTGATCAACTCTATTTCTCAAGTCCCACATTGCTTCCCATGCCCCACTTCCCGGCCACCTCAGGGTAGGGCCTGCCACCTGTTCAGCCATGATCTGGGGTCTTCAATGAAGACCCTAGCCTTGATCCACTTCAGCCTGTCCTGTTGACTGCCTAGTCCCCAGCCCAGCCTCAGCCATGGCTCAGCTTGAAAGTATAGCCACTTTATCAGCTTTGCTCACTTCACCACTAGGGGCCTAGAGGCTGCACTGAGCCTAAGTATCAGGTTACCACAAAAATAACAGAGGGCCTGCTACACTGCCAGCTGAGGGAAGAATCCAGGAGGTGAGAAAGATAAGCTTGGGGAAGGGGGGGAGCGTATTTGCAGATATTTGAACCGGAGTAGAAGACATTCTGAGTTAGAAGAAATGTATTTTTAACTTCTTCACTCTGTTCTTAACTTCACCACTAGAGTCCCTACAATTACTTCATTCACTTAGAACCTACTGTAATTTTTATTTACATTACAATCTAACTACTTTGAATGTGTTTTTAAAAACATTGTTTTAGGACCTTAGAGGTGGGATTTTCTTTAGGTTACTTAATTCTATGTATAGGAGTCAATTTTGGTCCAAGAGATTCAACAAGTATTTCCATTTTCCAAATTCCTGATTATTATTCAGCTTTAATTTTCTTCAAACTAAATCCAAACATGACAAAGCTAATTAGATCTATTGTAGGAGAGGTAGATCTTCAAGAGAAAATGCTAATAAAAAGCTGCTCTTCCCACCCCACCCCATCCCCTTCCTAAAATGAAATCAAAGTTTCCTCCTGAGCTACCCTTAGCACGTGCAAGAAGGCTGTTGGCTTGATGTGGTCTGGCCCAGTCTGGCTATTTCAAATAAAGTTAACTTCAATCGCGGTAGAGAGTTAACAAGTTATTGATTCTCCAGCCATTGTTCTTTCATCTTGGTTTACTCCACGGACAGTGCCTCTTTAATTTGCTCCAAGACACTGTTTTATAAGTGAGTGAGTGCAGACCCAGAGACAAGAAAAGATATTCTTCCTTAGGCCATATAGGTAAGCCCCAAGACCAGGCCATCCACCAGCTGGATTAAGTGCCCATTGTAATCGCACAGAAAGAAGCTGTGAATGTCTTAGCAGATCAAAATTGAGCTAATTCTCATAAGCACATTAGATTCCCAAACTGAAGATGTAGAAAGGCAGCCAAAAAGAAAATTCTATCCAGTTTAAAAAAATAAAAGAATGTAAGGTGTTTAAGTTAATTTTGAGGAAAAGGCTCCCCAACAGCATATTAATTTATATTTCGTTTGGAAAGATGACACTGACAAATATTCTAAGGCACAACACTATTGTTCTGAAATAATCTATTGCAAATGCAAAAAAAAAACACCTTTTACACTAACCATTTTTGTGGCAGACAGACCAGTAGCAGACATGAAGACAGACAGGCAGGGACTGTGAGGAATTTTTGTTCTGGTTTGATTTCCTTTGGTTGGCTTCTTGGTTGGTTTAGTTTTTAAGAAAAAAACACTGTCAACCAAATCCCAATCAAAAATCTCAGTAAGAAACTTCACAGAAGACCTATCACTGGTGGTTTGAATCCTATAAACTTAGAAGAATACCATGTAAACAGTGAAATTCACTGCAATTTCATCCTATCTTTAAAGACAGCCATAGTCTAGCACCCAGAAGATAGGATCTCATTCACCTTACTATTCTTTGTGGTCAGAATTAACACATTTCATGCAGGGCACATCACACCGTGCAATTATCAACTGGCATTGACATTGCTAAAAGATCTTTAATAATCTTGGTTTTTACCATAAAAGCTCTCATTATTATCCCAGCTTTCTTTGCTTGTTCAGCGTGCCTGGTCACTTACAGGAGGATGAGAAAATACGGTGGACTCAACTCATCTTTCCCCAGCCATGTCTCCCAGGGAGCTGTTCGTGTCTCTGCAGCGCAATGCCACCGCACTGGCTGACCAGGTTTAAAATTAGCTGAGCCCTGGAGATCTGTGGGTAACCTTCTGACAAGGTTAGCCAGCAAAGCAGAGCACTGCTCCGAGAGGGACATTAATAAGAAGCCAAGTGAGCCTTTCAACAAGCCCATTAGGGCCTCTCGGAAGCCCAGCCGTCTGGGAAGAGCCAGATAGCAGCATGGGAGACTGACCTAGGCTCTTATTTTTATCCCATCAAGTCAGCAGCTTCCTTTACAGGCAATAAACACAACCACCATGTGTGCTTCTCCAGGTTTAAAATTCAACCTATCTGCCCATAAACTATAAAAAAATTTTAAATCCATTTCCGTAGATTTTTCAAACATAGTATTTCTGAAATACCTCAGTATAAGGTTAATTCCCACAGTTAACAAAAGCAGGTGGGACACAGAGAAAGACACAAGGGAGAAAATAAACATCACTCATATTCCACGACCAAGTAATAATCAATGCTACTAATCAATCAGTGTGATGTGGTCTCTTTCATTAACTTATTCTTCCATATAGTTTGGGAGTTTATAGTCCACTTAACATTTCACATTCAACATTTTCCCAAATTCTAAAAAAAAAAAATTGATTTGTTTTTAATGGTTTACTTTTTGGTGGAAGGGGCCAGAACTTGGACTTGAACTCAGTACTTTGTACTTTCTCACAACTGGCATTCTATCACTTGAGTCATGTCTCCAATCTGACTTTTTACTGGGTAACTGGAATTAGAGTTGTCAAGGACTTTCTTCCAGAGCTGACTTCAAAACAAGAGCCTCTAGATCTCTAGAAGTACAGGAGAGAGCCACCACCCTGAAAAATTCTTTGTGTCTATGATTATAAGATCATGAATATTCAAGGTCATGGATATAGGATTACATAACTATTTCTTCATGGTTGGACATTTAGATTTGGCCCAACTGTTCTTGTGGGGCAAACATTCTTGTAACCATCTCCCAAAGACAGATACCTAATATGACCCTTTACAAACACCCATGAGAAGACAGGACCACCATTAAAGGTCCTGGACAGATAGTTAAAAGGAAAGCAAGGGAGCTCTCGGCACTTCTGACTACCTGCCCAAGACAGTGCTGTGTTTACCTCCACCTGGCCCCATAGCTACAGCCATACTGCTTATTTAAAATAGGAAAATACTTCCACCAAGTTGGTAAAGAGGCAGTGCCCCAACACCATACACTCCCATTATTCAACAATGGTAAATGCCTGGGGTAGACAAAAAGATGAACTTTATATCCATAAGAATCACAAACATATTACTGTTTTCAGTAACATGGGTATAATGTGGGTACCCCGAGGATAAAAAACATGTCTGCTTAAATCACAGGAGACTTTGAGGAGCTCTTGGATTATGAATTATATATTCTTATCAAGCAAAAATAAGGCAATGCTAACATCTAATAATGGTTAGAAGAGTCAGGTATAGCCCAACCTTATGCTTGAACCATTGTGCTTACTGCTTTACCTGCAATATAGGAAAGCAACATGTACTAAGTGTTAGCAAAAGGCTGGCAGACTGCAATACAGCACCCAGAAATCTTTAGATTGGCTATTTGTTTAGCTAACTTATATTCTGTGAAGGGAAACGGTTAGCTAATATGTGGACAGTCTCATTTGCTCTAAATGAGGGATGCCAAGGGAGGAAAACTAGCCAAGAAAGGAGCAGGGACAAACAAGGGGACTGTATAATCAGACTTTGAAAATCAAGAAGGTGCTAACCTGGACACATTACAGTCCTGCCCAGCCCAGGAGCTGGGTCATGGCCCAAGCTGGAATAAACTCAAAGACAATACCCACCCACATTTCCACCGCTGAACAATACACTCCAAATTCAGAACCGGTATGGGAAATAGAAGCTTACCTATACTTGTTTCTGTGCCAAGTCAGCAAGATCCTAAGTGACAGATCAAAGGATAGGCTATATTCATGAAATCATAATGGTGAAATTAAAAAAAAAAATTCACAGCCAACATTTATTTAATATCACATTCAATTTTTCTTGTCTTTTTAAAGTAAGGTATATGAGGTACAATATATACATGTACACCTTCCAGTATATTGTAGTATGAATCAATCAGCCTAATTGACCTATTTATCACCTCAGATACTGGCCATTTCTTTCTGGTGAAAACATATACCAAAAAAAAAAATTTTTTTTAAGCCAGTGCTGGTGGCTCCTGCCTGTAATCCTAGCTACTCAGGAGGCTGAGATCTGAGGATCACAGTTCAAAGCAAGCCCAGGCAGGTAAGTCCGTGAGACTCTTATCTCCAACTAAACACCAGAAAACCAGAAGTGGTGCTGTGTGTGGCTCAAGTGGTAGAGTGCTCTCCTTGAGCTGAAGAGCTCAGAAACAGGAGCCAGGCCCAGAGTTCAAGCCCCACAACATAGAAGATAGATTAGATAGAGAGAGAGAGAGAGAGAGAGATCTCTTTATGCTAACTATTGTCATCAAGTTATCCAACAGGTCAGGAAAATTCCTCTGAAACTTTGACCAAACTTTTTGACCAAATCTCCCCTCTCCAGCCCACCTGCCCCATATTTGTTTTTATTTTTTCTTTGGTTCTCTACTATCTCTATTATTCACAAAAGTAAAAGCTTAGAAAACATTGTTTCTATTATTCACAAAAGGAAAAGCTTAGAAAACATTGCCAGGGATGGCAGCATACATCTAGAATCCATTCAGGAAGCTGGAGTTCTAGGCCAGCTTATACTACACAGATTGAATACCTATCTCAGAAAATTAAAAAAATCTGTCCAAAATTATACCACTATTGAGGTCAAACTGAAAGTGAAGCTCAGATTCACCTCACCTTAAGCCAAAAGTCTAACTATTTCTGAGGTAGTTGGAAGTAATCAATAATAGCTACAAGTTCTCAACAGGATGTTGTTGTGGAGAGAGCTAGAAGAGGATAAGAGGGAGGACATCAGGAAGCATCCAACCAACTTCTGAACTGTAGCAGAAGAAAACAAATTGCTCTTGTGTGTTTGCACTGCAATAGATGCTCTTGGGGCCTAAGGACCAGGAGAAACCTTGTAAATGAAGTAATCGTAACATTAGAGCTGATATCACCAACCATACACTATTTTTCTCTCTCAAGAAAAGGCAGCTGGAAAAAGTGGAAAATAATATATCTATATAGAAAAAAAGGCAGGTGTTGGGCTGGGAAGGTGGCTCAGTTGGTAGAGTGCTTGCCTTGCATGCATGAGGCCCTAGGTTCGATTCCTCAGCACCACATAAGCAGAAAAAACCAGAAGTGGGGCTGAGGTTCAAGTGGTAGAGCACTAGCCTTGAGCTGAAGAGCTGAGGGACAACGCCCAGGCACAGAGTTCAGGCCCCACGACCGACAAAAGAAAAGAAAAGAAGGCAGGTGAAAAACAAATCTGCTACAGAGTCCAGACTGGCCACTGTAATCCTAGCAGAGCTGCACATGGACAACACTGATGGTGTCTTTTTTCCTTTTCCAGAATCCCAGTGGTCTGCAGAGCAGGGTAAACAGTTCTGTCCTGCTTTTAATTCCCTGTACCTATACCATCTCCCCCCCTCCCTGCCCCACCAAGACCAAGCCAACATTTGTGTAATTCAACAATTTTTATACTGGAAATATCAAGAAATGAAGAATAAACCAATGGCTAAATATGGACCTTCACAAGAGGGCAAGGTATGGCAAGCTCAAGCAAACAGCTCCTGGGGCTAGGGGCCAGTCCTAAGCATTATGTCTTGCTTCTTAAATCTCCCTATCAGAAAAGTCATTATTGTTATTCTCATTTTAGAAATGAGGAGAGTGAAAGAGAAAACAAATTGCTCTACATAGCTCAGACCTGAAGGCTCATGAACTGTCCAACTGGACTTTAAATTGATAACTACCACACTAAATTGCTGTGCAGATAGATACTCAAGATACCATTCACTGCTATGCTGTTCTCTTGTCTGATGCCTTCCCACTCCCCCAACCTCGCACCCTACCCCATCAGCCATCTATCTATAAAGCTCCTACAAATACTTCCCAGGCAAATTCAATTGCTACCTTTGGCAAGCCACCCCCAGCTCTCCCATGAAGCATTTGTTTGTGTTTCCTCTGAAGTCACACAGACCTTTATATGTACAACCACTCTTGGACAGATATTGTTTAATAATTGATAGAGTCTATCTCTCTGACAGGCAGAATTTGTGGTAGGGTGTTTTTTGTAGGTGTTCTTCATATCCCCATCAAATAGATAGGTGTCTGGCACCCAGCAAGTAATCAATAAGGGAGGGGGGTGTGGGCAAATGCATGAATCACTTGTCAGTGAAGGAGCTAGGGAGTTAATGAAGCTATTGGTTAGTGAATATCTCGTACATACTTAGAGGAAATAATATAGGACCTTGAATATAATTCACTTTTGAAAGGCAATTCTGACATACGCATACAATCAACATAGGTGAAAAAAAGGTTAAGCAAAACAAGCCAGGCATAAAAAGACATACTGTAGGATTCCATTCATGAGATATCTAGAGTAATCACACTATTACTAAAGAGAATGTAGCTGGCTAGGGAATTAAATAAATGATTTCCATCTTGCAGATATACAGTTCTGAGACTGGATGGTGGTCATGTAGGAAAACCATGTCAGTGTACTTAATGCCACTGAACGACATACTTAAAAACACTGAACGACATACTTAAAAATTTTGTTATAAGTACCATACTACAATTAAGAAAACATGATAAATTGTACGGGTCTCTAGGCATTCATACAGTGAGATCAAAGGAGGACACTCTTAGGAAAGGAACAGAAAGGCTTAATACCTTTGTGTATCTGATCATACAGAATAATATTTATTGAAATTAACTCCAGAAAATGGAAACAAGGTTTTTTTGTCTTTTTTGCTTTGTTTGTTTTCTTTCCTTTTTGTTTGTCAATGTATTTGGGAATACAAAGAGAAGCAAAGGGTAAACCAAAGCAGCAATCATACTCACTGGATACCATGTTGAAAATAAACTATACAACCTGTGAGTGAGACAGGAGGGAAAAACTGAGAGATAGTGAAAGGATAACATTGTCCAAAAGGAAACGCACTCTGCCTGACATAACTGTAGTCTTTTTATTTAATAAACATTTTTAATAATTAAAAATAAGACCAAATAAATACTGTAAAAGAAAAAAAGACAGGTTAAGATAGAATACAGATGAAAATGGCAACCCAAGCCCAAAAAAAATCAGATCAAGTCAAATGATGCCTACAATCAAATCCAAACATAATTCCTGGAGCTATAACATCTAATAGACATCTCACACATTCATTCAGTTGTGGCATGCATCTTTCCTAGAGTCTTTCCATCTCAACACAGATATTCTCTCCTCCTCAGAGTCTTCCATATATCCAAGTCCATCTGATCAGCCCTACTGCATGCTTCCAGAGCACTGTGGCCTTTTACCTGCTAACTGCCTATCAAGGAGTCCACCTTTCCAATATCAAGCACCATGAAGGCAGCCCCTTGGTCTTACTGGGATGTGTCTTCAGGACCTGGCTCCACACCTATCACTTTTAATAAATACTGAATCCAGAAGGAAGTGATTAAAGGAAAGGGCTAGCCGGGCACTGGTGGCTCACGCCTGTAATCCTAGCTACTCAGGAGGCTGAGATCTGAGGATCACAGTTCAAAGCCAGCCCAGGCAGGAAAGTCTGTGAGACTCTCTCCAATAAACCACTAGAAAACGGGAAGTGGTACTCAAGTGGTAGAGCACTCCCCTTGAGCTGAAGAGTGTTGGGACAGCACCCAAGCCCAGAGTTCAAGCCCCATGACCAACCAAAAAAAAAGGAAAGGAAAGGAAAGGAAAGGGCTGCTTGCTGCCCTCAGCACTCAGCTCACAGCCAGGGCTGTCTTAAGGAGTGGTTAGCAAAGGCAGTGAAGACCCACAGAGAACATAAAGCATTTCTAACTTGAAACTTAAAGACAGGATCTAATGTCAGAGTCTCAGAAAGGTTCTTGCCACCTCCTCCACTAGAGAAGGAGGGCTTTATTTGTAATAGAAGTGATTCCTCAAATATACACACCTACAGATAACGCTCTTCTAATAGTCCAGGGCTAAGATTCAGGGGTCAGGACAGTGTAGAGGTTCAGACATTTCATTTTTTTCTAATGTTCTTGAGGTCAAGGGAGTATTAACCTTTTTGTAGGAACGAAAGCTTAAATTGCAGTCTGATCCATTGGCAGGCAGTAATTCTTTGAGCCAAAATTAGAAAACATTCTTTACATCTACTAAATGTTTATCAATACTCAGGTCAACTTTGAAAGTACTAGAGTGATGATTGCTTTCCTCATCCATTCCATTTTCCATTTTTTAAGGCAGCTGGTACATGTATAAAATTTCTTCTGCCTGTTTATGCCATATAAATTACATAATCAGTTCTAAAACTCTACCATTATGCATACCTCCAAGTTTAATCTTATCTTATAAGTCACCAAGAGAAACAAATTTTTAGATTTGAAAATAAGCAAAATCTGTTTGTTTGTTCCAACTACTGAAGGAAAAATAAAAGAGATGCTAAGAGGCAGGGGTCAACTAGGCTCCTCTATATTTGAACCCACAATGCAGCAAACTGCCAGAGGAGAAAGCCACAACTGAAGAGCTCAAATAACTTCCAGCCAGCTTAGACTTAAGACAAACCCAACCTGAAGCAGATCAACATAGGTAATGCTGAGATGACAGGGAATAACTGCAAATGTAGCACACAAACTGGCTTGTGTGTTTTCTGTGTAGCTCAATCATTAAGCAACAACTTGCACATACAGTAGGTGGTGAGTCCTCCCTATTCAAAAGGCAAAGAATGGGCTGGGAAGGTGGCTCAGTGGTAGAGCGCTTGCCTTGCATGCATGAGGCCCTGGGTTCGATTCCTCAGCACCACATAAGCAAAAAGAAAAAAGCCGGAAGTGGCGCTGTGGCTCAAGTGGTAGAGCACTAGCCTTGAGCTAAAGAGCTGAGGGACAGCTCCCAGGCCCAGAGTTCAGGCCCCACGACCGGACCCAAAAAAAAAAAAAAAAAGGCAAAGAATATCTGAAGACCTGAGACAGAGGAGAGGAGATTTTGTGTATTGCTAATGCAGGCAATGACTACTTTCGGGGGAGAAGAGGACTGTTCTTTTGTGTTTTGTTTTGTTTTTTTTTTTTGGTTGGTCGTGGGGCTTTAACTCTGGGCTTGGGCACTGTCCCTCAGCAATTCAACTCAAGGCCAGTGCTCTACCACTTGAGTTACAGAGCCACTTCCTGTTTTCTGGTTGTTTGTTGGAGATAGGAGTCTCATGGTCTTTCCTGCCTGGTCTGGCTTTAAACTGCAATCCTCATATCTCAGCCTCCTAAGTAGTTAGGAGCCACCAACGCCCAGTTGACTATTTTTTTTTTCATTTTATCAAACTATCCTTACTATAGGAGGAGAGTTTTGTGAATTATGGAGATAAGATGAATTTAACAAACCATCTGACTCTGAGGAGCTTTAATGTTTTCTGAATAAGGCAACATTCAGCAGTTATATAACTTTGAGCAATTACTTTTTCCCAATATGACTTATTTTCCTCATCTACAAATGAAAAGAACTGAAACACACTTTGTAGTCAGCTCTCAATTCTATTTCCACTCCATTTCCTTACGTTTACTAGTAAGGAATACAGAGGCATTATAGGTTGCTGGGGTTTGCTGAATCATTTGATACTGGAATTTGACAGACACTGGGAGCTGGAAGGGATTGTGATTATGAAGGATGACAGAAGTCTGTTCCTGATACTATCTCAAAGGATAAAATGGCCAGCTGACTTTAACAAGGTAGAAATTTAATAAGGAGGAATGTCAAGTCATGCACTTAGGTACAAAAAAAAAAATCAGTTCACAAACATAGGATGAAAATCATATGAGAAAGTCTTAATGGATTGGGTTGCCTATGAACTCAATGACTCAGGATGAGGCCACAAAAGCAAAAACATACAAACGTACCAAAAGCTGCACTTAGAAGTATGGAAAGTTATGTGGTAATATAATAAAATTATAATTTTAAGTTCTCATTTTTGCTTCTCTGTATTTTATTTCTTAAGATTTTGCAGTGTTTCATGATGGACATACATTGCAAATCTGAAACAGAAATATTATTTTACAATTTTCAGAAGAAAAGCCTAAATGGGGTAGCATATGGCAAGAGGAATTCCAAACTTGTGCTGCATGGTACCAGTGGAGGGAGGAGGATAAGGATTGAATAAGGAACCAAGGAACTCCGAACTCCTATCTGTTTAAGATCACGATGTATGTGGATGTGTGGGTGAGAAGGCTGTATAAGTGAAATACATGGCCCTATGTTATAGTGTGCACCTGTCAAAAAAAGTTCTATCTCTAGGGTATGCCTAGGAATGTACTGTAGGACAGGTTTCTGTAGCGTTACACACTGCAGAGTACCTATCATCTAAAGTTCCCTCTTAACCAACACATTCAGTCCCTTCCCACTGTGGCAGCCATCCCTGCTCCAGAAACCATCATACCTCCATTTCTCTCATAAAAATTCAAATCCCAGATCAAGTTCTTAAAGAGCTCCCTGTCTCCTCCCTGAGTCAAGTGGGATGAAGTTTAAAGAAACTCCAACTGAGAATCAAGTTTTCAATTCCAATGGTCAATCCCTAGAAAGAGTATCACCTCCAACAAGTTATTTAATCTCTAAAAGGAGTCTCAGTTTCCTCAACTGTAAGTGGCACTAAAATTTCTGCAACCCCAGGAAGTTCTTCAAGCTTATGAGAGTACTTGATCTAAACAATAAAGTACTGTCCAAGCAAAAGATACTTTATCACTGCCTGGTGAATGGTACACAGTGGCTATTTAATATTTTATCAGTGATAAATGAGTCCTGTTTTGACTCAGTATGATAAACTACCAACCACATTTTGCCAACATTTATTAATAAAGTAGGAAGAAAGTTGCCAAATATGTTGGACCCAGTTACCTTGAGTAATACAAAGTTAAACCAGTTGCTTTCATGCAAGACACTGCAGTCTTTTATTTGCTGCACTGTGAATCTACATGTAGGGGTAGCAGGCAACACAGACAGCATTACTCATCCAAGAAAACCCCTTTTTCAGGGAATGTCAAGAGACAACATGAGCTGGGTACCAATGGCTCATACCTTAATCTTAGCTACTCAGAAGGCAGAGATCTGAGAATCAAGATACAATTACAGCCAGGTCAAAAAAGTCCTTAAGACTCTTATATCGAAGTAACCAGCAAAAAGCTGAAAGTGGAGGTATGACTCAACACCAACAGCTAGGCAAGGGTGAGAGCTTCTGAGTTCAAGCCCCAGTACCAGAACAGAGGGGCTGGGGGACGGGAGCAGGGGGGTTGTGGAGAGACAGAGAATGAATATAAATTGAGAAATAGGAATTCAGGGCATTCTCTACTATAAAAGTATTTAAGCAGAAGTTAAATGGCCAGTGGTCTTAGGGATCCCACTGGGTTGGAGCCAGATACAACTAATTCCAACATCTTATATAATTCTACACTATGCCCAAGCACCATGTCCACAAAAAGGCTCTTCACTCCTCAAAACTTTCCCCTGACCGCCTATCTTACCACAACAGTATAGGAATATATGACTTTTTTTATAGCTTATGAGGATGAGTCTTGATTTCTCACTATGAGTACAAATTTTCTTGAAGACCAAGGCTTCTGCCCTTACCCACAATTGCTAGTACACTCCAGGCACTTAAGCAAGATTTAATGATGATTTGACTCAACCTTAATATAATCAACTCTGTTACTGGTATATAGCTTACAGACCAGCACTACTGGTATTACCTGTAGCTTCTTAGAAATGCAGATTCTTAGACCCTGCTCCAAATCCACTGGATCAGAATCTGCATTTTAACAAGATGCTCTGCTGAAGGTGGTTAATGCTGTTGGCCCCCAGATTATCTTCAATAAGCAAAAAAGGAGACTGGAAATTCTCATCCAATATTATCTAAAAACTCAGAAGAGGGCCTCATTTGTTCATTCAGTCATTTGCCCATTCAAGAACTATATATGGGAAAAGGGAAAGTAGGAGAAAAAGAGGGAGAGGGTAATACTGTTCAACAAGAAATGTACTCATTATCATACTTATATAACTGTAATCCCTCTGCACATCACCTTTACAATAAAATTAAATCAAAAAACATTTTAAAATAACCATATATAACACATTTATAAGATTATTTCTTTATTGCTTTGTATGTCCCTCCCCCACAATATAACCCCTGTTTTCACTGTATTTGATGTCGGTATAATTTATGGAGGGGAAGGGGAAAAACAAATCGTTTAAATAGGGATACAGGTAGCCCCATTGCAACAAAGACATGTACAAGTCGTTATGTCAAAAACAAACTTTACAACTTTGGTTTGGTGCGGGGGAGGGGGGGGTGTCGTTGGGAGCAGGGAGGATTGGGGGGGTAGGGGGAGGATGGGAAGAGATGGGAAGGGGAAACAAAGGAGGAGGCTACAATGCTTGATAAGAAATGTACTCATTATCTTGCCCATGTAATTGTAACCCCTCTGTACAGTATTTTCACAATAAAAAAAAATAAATTAAATAACCATAACATAACAGCAGGAATTTTCTAGGTGCACATATCCTGTTCTAGCCAGGTGCCACTGAATGGTGTGGCTTCTGTAATGTTAAAAGAATCACTCAAGCTGCCTACTCTCAGAATTCAGCTAAAAACTATTGAGTGCCTCAATTCCAGTGCCTCAAATGCTTTGCTGGGGCCAGAGCTGATACCCCTTCACAAAGCATCAAGACCCCATCCACACAATAGCCTGGTCCAGTGATTTGGGCAGAGCTCTTCCTTCCTATTTCTGCAGGTGCTACATTCCAAAACTGCTTCTTCTCATAGAGCATAGCAAGAATTCTACTTAGGGAAAGAAAGAGGTTAACCACGGGCCTTACTTCTCCCCGGAGACAGAAGAGACTAACACCTCTCAAAAGGAGGATTACATTTTTTTAATGTATTTATTTTATTAACCACATGCTTGCAAGTCAAACATCTCCTTCAAAGACATTTTACAGAGATATTCTGGGAACACACTGGAGGCAGCTTTATCTTCCACTATTACAAGACTGGCCTGAAGGGACACATATCAGATGTGATTGTCACTGAAATGACTGCCTGCCTACTAACTCCATGCCAGGTCACAGCTACCTCATGTCCCTCAAATACCCCCAGTTCAGCCCTGCCAAACTGACTATTCCAGGCAGCCACAACTGTCTATAGGCTGTTTCTAATCAAGCCATCCTATGAGTCAAAGGATTTGCAAATTAGGAATGCCTCTCTACTTTGGCCTGGTCCGATTATATTCCCAGCAGAAGTACTTTGAGGACAGGAGCTGTGTGTCCTGCTCATCACAACATTCCTACAGCCCAACAGATCCCTGATACCATAAAGGTTTTCAGAAAATAGCATTTATTAAGCATTTACTGAGTTTCAAGAAGACATGAAAAACTTGAAACAAAAAATGGATATTCTTATTACTCTTATTGGCATTTTATGACTAAACAAAATGAGGGAAAAGAACTATGAAAGCCTAGACACCAGCTTCAATATAAAGCATGAGGGAATTCCTGGGGCAAAGGGAGCCAAACACAACAGAAAAGGAATTTTCTTATCCACAGCATCTCATGTAGACTCCCCCCTAATCTGTAATTCATTCTGTACTGGAGGCATTTCCAACACACACCAGATTTTTACTGTGTAACTGACCAAAACTTTCGTCTGACTCTGGATACAGAATGACACAGTGGAATATGCTTTGAACTTAGCCATTTATTTATTTGTTTGTTTATTTATTTATTTTGGTGCCAGTACTAGAGCCTGAACTCCAGCAGCACCTGGGTGTTCTGTTCTCCCTTGGCTTTTCAGCTGAAGGCTGACACTCTGCCACTTGAACCACAGCTCCAGTTCCAGCTTTTTTGCTGGTTAACTAAAGAAAAGAGTTTCACAGACTATTCTGTCCAGGCTGGCTTCAAACCACAATCAGATCTTTGTCTCCTGAGTAACTAGGATGATAGGCACAAGCTACTGATACCTAGCTTTATACTTAGCATTTGTTAAAATGCTTTTCTTAACTTTATTCTTAATCATACTGTAAGGCAGTATGCTTATTGATAAGGTCACATTACAGACAGAGCCTGGGAGGCTCAGAAATGTAAAACGACTCCATAGATTATGCTCCAGGACTGGTCTACACCTGTACACCAAAGTATATCCTCTCCTAGGTAAGTTTCTCTCCACTCAGTTTCACTCAGTAGCCTCATTTTAAAAGCACCAAGAAAAGAATGAAATTGACTTTTAATTAATTCAACATGTCCAAAAAATTATCATTTCAATCTGTAATCAACATAAAGTTGTTACTGAAATATTTTGCATTTTTTCTCCTGGACTAAGTACTTCCTCTCTTTCTAGTCATCACTCAGCATTTACATCTCAGTGGGGACCAGCCACCTTCCAAGTACCCAGCAGCACTTGGGGCTGGTGGCTCACACTTCATGACTTAGGCCTAGAGTGAGCAATTCTCACATACATTTGAGTCTCACTGAGTCTAACACCAGCTGTTTCCATTCACACAAGCCTTTCAGTTACATCAACTTCGGTTGGATTTGAGAATTGTGAAGTCCTAGTTTTCAGTTGACGGTTTTCCCTATGCCCATTTTTGGTAGTACTAAGGTGTAAAATTAAGAACTCACTTAAACATATCTCTAGCCCACAAATTGTCCATTTTCCACTTTCAGCAACATCCTTCAAGTCTCATGTACCTTGACTTCTTCACTCATCACTGCCCTCTGATAATGGCTTACACCTGCTTGGCCACATTATCCATGACTTACTATATGTTCTACTTACTGTCCAAGTCCCAGTCCAGCACTGGCTCGATAATTATTTGTCAAATGCACAGATTGGTTAAGTGAGTGAAATTTCTTTGAACACAAAATCTCACCAGGTCAGTTCCTCATCTATGAAATCTACATAGCTCCTTCTGGCTGAGTCAGAAAGGAGGTTTATGCTGCTTATACCAGGTGACAAGTCAGACTGGACATTTACACTTAGTCCCCCTGCAAAACCAGCTTTCCTAGTTATCTGTCCCAGGAAAAAAACTTTAGTTAATGTACACTGGACAGTTTATTTCTGTGGATCAGTCAGTACAGACTTTTCCAGAAAGTATCCTATGAGATCCTGGTGAACTATAGGAATGTATCTATTACCAGGCACTGGTGATTCACACCTGTAATCCTAGCTACTCAGGAGACTAAGACCTGGGGATGGTGGTTCAAAGCCAACCCAACAGGAAAGTCAAGGAGACTCTTACTCCAATTAACCACCACAAAACTAGAAGTGGTAGAACACTAGCCTTGAGCAAAAAGAGCTAAGAGACAGTGAGAAAGAAAGAAAGAAAGAAAGAAAGAAAGAAAGAAAGAAAGAAAGAAAGAAAGAAAGAAAGAAAGAAAGAAAGAAAGAAAGAAAGAAAGAAGAAAGAAAGAAGAGAGGAAGGAAGAGAGGGAGGAAGGGAGGGAGGGAGGGGAAGGAAAAGAAAAGAAAGGGAGAGGGAGAGGGAGGGGGAAGGAAGGAAGGAAGCAAGAGAGGGAGGGAGGAAGGGAGGAAGGGAGGGAAAGCGAGAGAGAGAGAGAGAGAGAGAGAGAGAGAGAAAGAAAAGAGGAAGGAAGGAAGGAGGGAGGGAGGGAGGGAGGGAAAGGAAAGAAAGAAACTTACCTATCCTCTCAGGTAATCCAGGTATTTCTTGGGCTTATATGGCCACCCATTTATATGTTTCTCACAAGAAAATGGTTTATTTTCTACTTAATGAATGGATGTCATCAAGACTATCAAGTCAGGTTTAAGACTCTTAAGTCCAGGTTTCATTTCTACTTTTCTACATGATCATCATGTTTAACTTTGTATATACTTCCATCTCATCAAAAAGCCCAAGATCCATCAGGCGCTAGTGGCTCACACCTGTAATCCTACCTGGTCAGAAGGCTGAGATCGGAGGATCCCGGTTCAAAGCCAGCCTTGGCAGGAAGTCAGTGGGACTCATCTTCAATTAACCACCAGAACACTGGAAGTGGTGCTGTGGTAAGAGTGTTCAACTTGAGCTGAGCTCAGGGATTGCACCCAGGTCCAGAGTTAAAGCGCCACAACCGACAAAAAAAAAAGCACCAGATCCAACTCACAGCCTTGTTTTAATGACAAAATGCTTTATAAACTGTAAAAGTCAAATGCACATTAGTCACTAAGCAAACTACTTCTGGGGCATGTCAAAATGGTATGGGTGGTAGAGAGCAAAGCTATCAAGGCCCAGGCCCAGAGAACTCAAAGGCCACAGGAGCCCCCAGTGTACACCTAGACTGTGCCAAAGCAGGGCCAGAATGCACCGTGGCACAACAGAGAGCCAGCCAACACACTGCCCAGGGAACAGCAGGGGGAGGAAGGTCTGGCCTGGCCTTATGAATCAGCCAGCCAAGGGGCAAGGCTAGAATACAAAGGAAAAGCACAAAGGAGGCAATCTAGCAAAGACTGTAGAGGTGAGAGTGGAAGTCCCCATTCCCCAAGGGCAGGGCTCACAGGAAGGAGCTTCAGCCCAAATTAATTCGGCTGGGCCAGGCCAGGGAGTTGAGGAGGAGCTTCCCGCCTTTTCTTTCTCCAGCTGGTTTCAGAGGCGCCTGAAATTTCCCAAACTGGCTCTGCCTATTTCAAACAGGAACTAGGTTTGCGTGTGCGCACATTTTATTATTTTGGAAGAAAGCATTTGCAGTCAGAGAATGAGTCATCGGTAATCCTTGTCAATTTGCCAGCTGCCTGCTCCTCTTCATTACAAACATAAAGATAAAAGCTCTTGCATTGCATTAGCTAGCATACGCCTCCACAGACAGCACAAATAAATTAATTGTGCCTCATCTCAAACAGCCAAGAGGTGTACAGGAGGGGAAAATGCGCTCAGTCTTGTTTCATTAACAAATTAAACTGAAACAGAGCTGCCACCACCACTCTCTTCTGTACATAGACCCAGCAACTCTGCCAACTTTGGATCTTCCTAGCCAGTACCACTCCTCACCAACATCACCCAAGGAGAATGCCCACCCATAAGAGACCTGGTTCCTTGTGGGAAGGGAGTAGGTGTGACCTCAGGGGCCACTGTGAAGCCAAGCCTGCCTTTAACTTGGCCACTGGGAAGCTGGAGAACAATAGTCATTTATCAAACATTGCCTGGCAAAAGGGAGGTGCTTCCACCATTCACCTCAGGCAGATAAACAGACCAGTTCTGGGGCCACAGTGCACACAGTAGAGTAAGAGGTTTGTCATCCAGCAGAGGCTGACATACTGAGGATGGCAAGCATTCCAGAAAGAACATCATTATTCAAGACCAACTTGAAAAACAAGTTGGCCTTCCCAAACCACCAGCTAAGATCACACCCTCAAACACACCTTTCTAAGATTTCATGGGAGATGTTTGCTTTTGCAACACAGTCACAGGTAATTTGTTACAATGCTGTGATTTGCTTCATCCTCATTCCTTGCTACATAATTTAGGAAACCTGCAGTTTTAAAAGCTGAAGGACCATGACTAAACGCTGATCCTTTCATGTTTTATCTCCTAAGTGGAAAAACAATCTGTATAGAGGAGGAGAAGGAAGTGAAGGAGGAAAGACAGAGACAGGAAGTGGGGGGAGGTAAAGAACAAAGAAATCTAAACAGAAGAGAAGACTCTACTTTCCAAATATCACCCTATTAACTTATGACCTACAAGGAAATTAAGATCACGAACAGTTAATCCAACCATAAAATATGTCCAAAGTATTTATGACACAGATGGGCTCTGAGTTTGGTTTTGTTAGATTAGTTTTTTTAACTATAAAATCCAAGAATCTAAAAAATTCTACACACTAAAACAATGTAACCTCAACCAGCAAAGACCTGCATATAAAAACTAAAGAATTTAAATAAAATCTTTAAAATAGTAATAGTAAATAAAACCAAGAAAGACTATGATACAGGGGAGTGGGAGAGGGGAAGAAAATGAGGGAAGGGGTAACACTGTTCAAAAAGAAGTATACTTACTACCTTACTTATGTAACTGTAATTCCTCTGTATATCACCTTTACAATAAAATTAAATTTTTTTAAATTAAGAAAACAAAAAAAGATACAGCAGTGAGCCTAGACTTTTTAAATATTATAGTACCTAATGCAGTCCAAGACATTAGTACCTTCCTGCACTAGTGGTTGTAAATATAATACAACCCTTTTGGAAAAATAGCAATATCCATGAAGCCAAAAAAATCTGTGCCCTTTGACAGAGAAATCCTACTTCTGGGAATTGGCCCTAAGGATATAATGTACGATAAGAATGAAGTCGTATGAGCTCTATTTCAAAGTATTATTTATAACAGGACAGAACTACAAGGGAAATAGTCTAAATGTCCAATAATAGATGAATGGTTAAGCAAATTCAGGCTGTGGGATGATAGATTGTGAGACCATTAAAAATCATCTTGAAGACTATGTAACCATTTGGAAAGCTTTTACTTAAGGCTTACTGAAAAGAGCAGAATACAAAATTGAGTCTATATATGATTACAGCTCTGTAGAAATATGCCTGCACATAGACAAAGGCTAACGTTAAAATGAAAACGGTTGTGTTAGGGTGTTGAGCTTGAAGATGGACATTTTCCCTCTCTTTTGTTTGATTTCCTTTATTGTGTGTGTGCGTGCATGCGTGCGTGCGTGCGTGCGTGCGTGCGTGCGTGCGTGCGTGTGTGTGTGTGTGTGTAATAAAGAGAAATCACAAGTTACATATGCAGCTGTTCAACTCATTCAACGAATGAATCAGGAATCTGGGGAACCAATGTGTTATTTTTTGCCATTTACCAATACCTACTCTCTATGCCAACTGTGCCTGGGTCCTTCCAGTCACATTACTCACCACAAGAAGGCTGAGGAGGGGGCAAAGAAGCTAGGAAAGCCATCTAAGGTTGCCTGCATGAGGCTACAGGAAGTTAGACAGGATTAGACCTCCCTATATCCCATCTGCTTCAAAGCCTTGGTCCATTCTACTGTAGCTTCTAAGTCCAAGCCCTTTTCCCTATCTGGGAAACTACTTCCTCCCCCAGTAACAAGAAAAGGTTGAACTTTCTTCCAATTCTGACTGAATATGCCAATGTTCCATCTACATATGGTTCACTGACCACCTATATCCAACTCACCAGTGATAAACTAAAACTCAACCCAGACCTAGTAAATACTATTGTCTGAAAGTGAAAAGTTTGGTGTCTGAGCCTTAAAACACTTTCTAGTATCCTTTTTCAGGAATATTTGAGAAACATAGGCCTAAAAATCAAATGCAAACACTCAAGTTCTTGTCCTCTCTCTATCTGCACAAAAATGACCCATTAGAGTAGGGAGTGGGGCTTATTTAGATAGAAGCTTATACTTCTCTCAAATGAACAGTTAACGTACAAGAGTTAAAATATTCAAAATGAAAGAAAACAAGGAGTGTTTCCCAGCCTTCCTCCTCACAACCTTACACCTCCAGCCCCACAAATAATTCCTAGATTAATAGATATTCTATTCCACACCCATATTCAGTGAAGCCTTGCTCCATACAGTGTTAGGAATGTAAGAGGAGTTCAAAAATACTTGGGGAAAGAACAGGAAAATATAGCCATAGACATCGTTTATATCCAGCATTTACCATTTACATCCATCCAATTTAGGCTTGTCTGATTGCTGATTTGTCGCCGCAACTAGAAAGTGGCCTCTGGAAGAAGTTCCACAGCCATAGGCCAGGACCTGGGAATGCTGTGCCCTCATAAAGAGTGGTTGAAGCTAGGATTACAGTTGTAATCCTAGCTACTCAAGAGGCTGAGATCTGAGAATCTCTGTTCAAAGCCAGCCTGGTCAGGAAATCCTTAAGACTCTCATCTCCAATTAAGCACTCAAAAAACCGGAAGTTGAGCTGTGGCTCAATTGGTAGAGCGCTAGCCTTGAGCTGAAAAGCTCAGGGACTGTGCCCAGGCCCAGAGTTCAAGCCCCATGACCGACCGGAAAAAAAAAAAAAAGAGTGGTTGACAAACGAACAGTTGGCAGTAGAAAAAGGAATCAGGAAAAATGAGGTCCAAATGGACCCAATCATCTCATCAATAAAATCTCCTATAGAAGGCACATAGAACACAAGGTTGCTTCTTGCTTTCAGTTCACAAGGGGAGGCAAGCTAACAACCAAGATTACAAGGTTTGCCTAAGACAGTGAGGATGCCAAGACTCATAACCACATTCTCTACAGTCCAACTAAATAAAGAGTAGCCAAACATGAAAAATAAGAGAATAAAGTCTAACCAGTAAGAGATACAGTTAGAAAAAGTTGACCATACAGATGAGAGGAACAATGCTAGTTAACTTTGAGAAGCTTCTTAGGCAAGCTTCTGGGCTCAGACAAGTGATGGACAGCAAGACACACTTGCTATAGACTATTCCCTCATCCTACAGATGCTGGCAGAGAGCCTCAGCTTATCACTTCAGGATCCATTATCTCCTTCCTTAAAACAATCATACAGTACTGCTTTATAAATTAGCTCGTGGGCACACACAAAAGCCCTTTAAGCTCACATGATTTGTAGAGTTTTTATTGTAATTACTGGACACCTTCAGGAGCACCTAACAGCCTTGTCCATGGTCAACTGGAAGTCAACCTGAATCTGGGTTCAAATCTTCAAAGTCTGCCTTTGACATTTGCGGTGAAAACTTCACTCCCAAAGCCTCAGTTTCCTCAATTTAAGTATACTTACTTCACAGAGGTGTTCTGAGTATTAGGTAAATCAATGCAATGAATTCAAAGGACTTACCACAGGGCCTGACACACAGTGAATTTGCTGTGAGACTTGTTACAGCCATTGTTGTAGGCATTGTAAAATCTGGTCTCTAGAACTTCATTTAATTCACAGGTGCACAGACCTTTAAGTTCTGAATTGTTCTGATACATGATACTTTTTAAGGAATAGGGGAAAATATTCCAGGACAGGGACCTGGTTTATTTTTGTTTTTTGGTGCCAGTCTTGGGGTAAACTCAGGGCCTGGGTGCTGTCCCTGAGATTTTTTACTCTCAAGGCTAGCTCTCTACTCTCTGACCACAATACCACTTCAAGTTTTTTTTTGGAGATATGAGTCTTAGAGGGGTTGGGAATGTGGCTCAGTGGTAGAGTGCTTGCCTAGCATGCATGAAGCTCTGGGTTCGATTTCTCAGTATCACATAAAAAATAAATGAAAGAAATAAAATATAAGGAGAAAAAATTACTTAAAAAAAAAAGTCTTAGAGACTTTCCTTCCCCAGGCTGGCTTCAAATCAGGATCCTCAGATCTCAGCCTCCTGAGTAGTCAGGATTACAAATGTGATTACAAATGTGAACCACCAGTACCTAGCAGAGACCTGTTATTTTTAATAGGCATAAATACCTACTCCTCTCCATAGGAACCTTTCCATGTTACGTTTAACATTAAGTATGAAAAGAAACGTGAAGACATGAGAAATATCTCTTGTTAGAAGTAGCTCAAGAACTGGGTGCTGGTGGCTCACGCTTGTAATCCTAGCTACTCAGGAGGCTGAGATCTGAGGCTCGCAGTTTAAAGCCAGCCCAGGCAGAAAAATATGAGTCTCTTATCTCCAATTAACCATCAAAAAGCTGGAAATAGAGCTGTGGCTCAAGAGGTAGAGTACTCAAGACAGTGCCCAGGTTCATGACCCAAGAATGACACCAAAATAATAAGGAGAAGATGAAGGAGGAGGAGAAGGAAGCAGCAGCAGCAGCAGCAGTAGAAGCAGAAGCAGAACAAGCAGCTCAAATTTGGAGTACCATCTCAGCTGACTCCTTTGAGATCTCAAGATCACAACCTGTCTGGGCCCCCACAAAGTGAGGAGTTCAGATTTATTTAAAAGGTCCTTTGCAGTCCAAGAAAAGAAATCTTTCAAGTCACTTCAAGCAGCAGGCATTTCAGATGTGTCCTCAGAGTTTATAGACTAGGGAAATTGCAGCCTGTTGCATCCAGGATACAGCCTGGTTTGCAAAACAGAAGACTTTGGATGTTCATCATAAAATGTGATATTTGGCATTTGTTCTTCCCATTCTGCCTCTCAATCTTTTGGAAAGCTATGTTCTCAATATTCTTTTCCCAAAGCAAAATTTTCAAATCACAGACTCCCCAGAGCTCTTAGTTTAGATAGATACAACCTGCCAGCCTCATTGCAGTTTGAACCTATACCTCTTCTCTTCCCCCACTTCACAATTTCTTTTAGATCAAAACCTTTACCACCACTCTTTCCCCAATTCACAGCCTAGGTCAAATTCTGAAAAGGTGGTCAAGTTTAACTTATCACTGTTCATCTTTTTTCAGTGCAAACAATCTTTGTCCCTTTGACTAAAAATCACTAAACCCCTTCAGGAAGAGAAGATGGCTTGCTGAAGGGTGACATCGAATTAGCAGTGTCTAAAAGGCTGAAGGGCACATCATGAAGATGGGGACTGTTGTTGCCTGCATTCAACAAGGCTTGAACTGGACATCTTTCACCACGCTCACTCCTCCCACCCCCAGCTTCAAGGTGAGTGTGTGGAACCCTTTCTCCATCTCCCACATGGAAAAAGAATGTTCCTCCACAGGATGTGGCTACCATAGTACCTCATTCTTGGGACAGAGTCAAAGATCTTAGAGCATCTTCTATCACCTCCCTAACCTGCTCTTGGGTGAGTGTAACAAGGGCTTGCTATTCTCTTGGTAAGACTACAAGGAAGGGAGCTTGCGAATGACCTGATTCCTAGAAATGTGACCATCAAAAGAGACAGCTGCCAAAGCACTGGGAGTCTGAGAAAGAAACAAATTTCGGAAGTGGTGTACAGAAGATGTACAGAAGACAATGTCCCTTGCCCCCTAGCAAAGTCCTCAAGCTCTCTAAAGCTAGAGGCTTTCTTGATGATACTGTAGAGACACATGTAAAGCACAAGAAGCAAACTTCACATCACTCAGCTCAAACAAGATAAAGGAAGACACTTAAATAAGGTCACACTAGGATGGAGACTGATGGGATTTGGTAACATTTCTTTTGGGTCACAGAAAAAAATAACCTTAAAAAGTCATCGAAATACAGACTGACCTTGTACTGTACTTAGGACACTCTTCAGGGACAGGACAAGAGAAGGGTTTAAGGGAAAGAAAGAAATAATGACTTTATATAAAATCAAAATGCTCTTCTTATACAAGTTCATACTATCCATGCTCTGAAACTGGGCATGAGGACAATGACAAAAATGATGACAACAGAAGTAGTAATGTCTCCCCCCTGTGAGGAGAACCTTTCATCTTATGAGAGAACACTTCCCTGGTAGTCTGGTCTTGTGTTATGTCCCCAAGATGGTCTCTATTTTATATTCTTAGAGGTAAAAACTACTAAAGGCCCAGAACCAGCAAGTCTAGACTATAAACACTGATCACAGAGGCCAAGTAACCTCTATGAGCCACTATAGAGGAGACAGAACATGCAGAACACACACTACCCATATTAGTCAGGAGAGTCTGTGAATTGGGAAAGAAAATGGGGCTATGGGTATATTCTGGTTGGAGCTACACTTACAGCAGGGATCAGAGAAGAAGGAAGTGGCTTTATCTTCCCACCATAAATTTAGGTTCATGGGTTAATATAGGTCTAAATATCTCATATATTTCATACATACTCTGTTGGACAATTCCCCAGTCAGCAAGGTTTAGCAATTTCCCTAAAGGCAGGAAGCTGGTAGGTCAGAAGCCACACAAAGAAGCCAGAGACTTTTTCTTTTCTTTCTTTTTTTTTTTTTTTTTTTTGGGGGGGGGTGGGACCCAGGGGGTAAGTGCTAGGGCCTGAACTCTGTCTCTGAGCTTTGTTGCTCAAGGCTAACACTCTACCACTTGAGCCACAGCTCCATTTCCCACTTTTTTAGTGCTTAATTGGCGATACGAGTCTTACAGACTTTTCTACCCAAAAGGGCTTCGAACTGTGATCCTCATATCTCAGCTTTCTGAGTAGGTAGAATTATAGATGTGAGCAACTGATGCTCAGCATTCAGAGCCTTTTTATAAACTCTGATCTGTACTGCTTACTCAAGATCCTAGTGCTATAGCAGATCCAAATCTGCTAGGCCCTGGGATGAGGGGAGGGTATAGAATGTTAACACCATATTGTTTATATTACTCCATGCTTCCTAGGCTTCCAGATGCTTCCCACCTTCAGAAATAAGCAGGTCACTATCTTCTTTCCCAGGCTCCCTTCTCCTTCCATTATTGGGTTACTGCAGGGGGATCGTGTATTATGGCAAACACTACTTTGACATAACCTAATAACCACTCGTCTCCCAGCATTCAGCAAGAATGAATGCTACAGGGCATACGTGCAAACTTGATTCTCAGACCAGGAGTGATTTCTGTGAAGGTGTAATTCCATTGTGCTCCTCACCAGCACATCTTCTATCCATAAAGCATGAAGTCACCATCTGTCAAGATACTCAGGAATGAAAGGCTTGGCCTTCTATCCTGGGTTTCAGGTATAGCTAGACCTCTCTGGTGACAGAAAGTCAAAGCTAATCTGATCTTTTCATGCATGCATATAGCTGCATAAACAAGTAGCATCACACCAGAGGCATATAACTTTCAACATTCAATACTTCTGGTTACTTATTTGTTAGCCCAAAATTACTCTGTACATTGTAGTCCACAATCATTAGAAACTGCACTGATATCACCTCTATAACCATAAGTGATTCATTCTCTAAAAAAGATTTACAGACCTACACATGAACCTTTTTAGTATAGCATGTATGGAATGTGGACTTGTACCTGCACTGTGGGCAGCTGAAAGATTAACCCTATCTATCACTTAAGATCTTAACCCATGGGCTGGGAAGGTGGCTCAGCCGTAGAGTGCTTGCCTTGCATGCATGAGGCCCTGGGTTCGATTCCTCAACACCACATAAGCAGAAAAAAGCTGGAAGTGGTACTTGGCTCAAGAGCTAGAGCACTAACCTTGAGCTGAAGAGCTGAGGGACAGTACCCAGGCCCAGAGTTCAGGCCCCATAACACCCCCCCCCCAAAAAAAATCTTAGTCCACTGGATCACCTAAAAGGAACAGATGCTATGACCTCAGGACAAGAAGCCCTTCAACCTCTAAGTGGGGAACTGAGAGCCAGACTTTTGGCCTGTAATGTTTTCTGCTGATGACTTAGAAGAAGGTTGGCAAATGGGCTCACAGGCCAAATCTGGTCTGCCATCTGTTTTTGTATGGCCCATGAAGGAAAAATGATTTCACTATGTTTAAAGGTTAAAAAATAATCAAAAGAATAAATTACATACAATTCACACTGCAATGTCCATGATCAATTCTTCTTGGGGCACAGCCACAGCCAGGGGTGTGCATGTTGTCTTTGGGTGCTTTCACGCTGCCTCTGCACAGCTGGCCAGTGGTGGTAGAAACCATATGGCTGGCAAAGTCAGAAATATTTACTATCTGGCTTTTCAAGTTTGCTGACCTCTGACTTACAAGCCAGTACTAGAGTCCTACTGGGAATAAAGCCTTGACAAAACCTAAAAGGAGTCCAGAGGAAAAATGAACGGTTATTTCTCAATCCATGAGTCAAGTCCAGGGATTCAGCAGCAACAAAGGCTAGGGTCCCACATGAGCAAGGAGGATAAATCAGTGGCAAGGGCAGCACAGGGGATGTGGGAACCCTGTTCATTCCTAGCCTTGCTCTCCCTTGTACATATCTCCTTTCCTAAGAGCAAGGATGAGTTATACAGGGGCACCTAGACTTTCCACTTATCCTGTGGCTCCAAAGTAGCCAAAAAAAAAAAGTAGAATTAGCTGGAGTTTTCACCAGAGCTGAGACTGCATCCCCCTTTCTGTCCTGCAGCTCAAAGCAGACAAAGAGGCAGAGAAGGACCGTAAGTCACTAAACTACAACCCCTTTGGAAGGTTCATGGTTTAAAGGAGGCAACTGAAGGTCTCCCTTTAGGGAAGACTATGAATAGAGTGATAAAGGAAATGAACACAGTACATTCTGGCAAATTTGTATTGGTTTGGGTGATTCTAACTTTTTAGAATTAGCTTTGTTTTGTTTTCCCCATCTTTCTTGTGCCCTCCATTACTCTGGGAAGCCCTAGGGATGTAGTTCTAAGTAAATGAAAATACAGGATGCCTACTAGAAGTTGATCAGATAAAACTAAATTTTAGTGTGTTTTTTTTTTAAGAAAACAGTGTTTGTTTAAATTCATCTCATATAACATACAGTAAAAGTGTATTGACCATCTAATACTTAAATTTAACTGGGCATCCTGTATTTTATCAGCCAACATTACCTAGAATTCAAATCATTTAGAGTCTCAAACCCAGCCCTCTTAGTTAAAATCCATGCATGATAGCGGTCTACCTCTAGCAATCTGATCTTCATCCTCTGCTGCTCCAGGTTTCAGCTCAGACTTCTACAGTCTCAGCTTTCCCAGGAGTGGAGCACCCTTGACCAAAGAAACCATCCCCTGCCTCTCCTGTGGTTGCCAGCCCATGCACAACTCCCTCCTCCCCCACCCCATTCTCTGACCCCTCAAGAAGCCTCTAAATTAGTAAAGACTTCCCCTCTGGAGACCTGTTTTGCTAGCTATCCTAAGCCATTAGGCATTTCTAATTCCGTGTTATTGTCTCTGAGGAGGAATCTGCCCAAGACATGGAATTTAAGGTGTGGGGGCAAAGAGGTGCTAAAATACTGTATTAGATGATCCTAAAACAAAGCGACAGGCAGGCACTAAGGAAGGTAAGCCTACCATCTGCAATCAGTTCTATAAAGACAGTGTTCTATCTGATTTAAGCACAGCTATATCACTAATACCTAATACAATACTTGATGCCTACTGACACTCAGTAGATAACCGTAGGATGTATATTTTGTACAATTAATATATACTAATAAAAAATGAGTAGTAAAAGGAGCTAATTAAGGTACAATAAGGACATACAGTGTGCTCTACTCCATCCAATATGCTATTAGCAGAGATCTGGATATGAAGAGACACAAGTGGCACATACAGAATCAAGGTCATGCAAAGACACAGCAGGATGTCCATGTATAAGCCAAGGAAAGGGGCCTCAGGAGAAACCTCCATGTACTGACCCCTTCCAGCAAAATTTGTTCAATATGCTAATCTTCCAACACACCTTTTCTTGAACAAGGCAGAGTATCAATTCCAGTCTGTATGTCCTGCCTTCAATCAAGTTCCCTGACCCTGGAGGGGTAATTTCATTCACTGGCTCAACTTGAAATGAGCTCTAGAAATGAGCACTTCTCCTCAGTTATACTACCTAGTGAGGTGCGAGAAGTCTCAGAATTAAACAGGAACTAGAAGGGTTTCCTTACTGAGAAAAGAGATTGAAAGCTATTATTTCTAATTATTAATGTGGTGGTGTGATACTTAAGAGCTGCTGCAGACATTCACTGCCAATGAGACAACAAAGATGTCACCAATCAATCACCAAAGAGCCAGAAATGGAGTTGTGGCTTGAGTGGTAGAGCACCAGCCTTGAGTGAAAAAGCTCAGGGACAGTGCCCAGGCCCTGAGTTCAAGCTCCAGTACCAGAACAAAAGGGAAGGGGAGAGAAAGGCAGGGGAGTGTGCAATAGTCACTGAGCTGCTGATCAAACTTTAGGAGCACTGTCTGTACTTATAGATTTAAAAAAAAAAAAAAAAAACAAGTCCGGTCTGGGAAGGTGGCTCAGTGGTAGAGCTCTTGCCTTGCATGCATGAGGCCCTAGGTTCGATTCCTCAGCACCACATAAGCAAAAAGAAAAAAACCGGAAGTGGCGCTGTGGCTCAAAGCACTAGCCTTGAGCTGAAGAGCTGAGGGACAGCGCCCAGGCCCAGAGTTCAGGTCCCACGACCGGACCCAAAAAAAAAAAAAAGTCCTACCTACAAGACATATTAAGAGTTCCTACATAAAACCATTTTGAGTTGGGGTGATATTGCATACATGTAGAAGGCTACCAAGACCAGCATTCTAGTTTGGTTAGGTATTATGTATGGTTTCAGACATTCTTTACCTTGGAAACTCTTTCAAAATCTAAAACACTCTAAAGCCAGTCCCTTTAAAAGCAGTCATATAGTTACTATCCAGTGAATGAGAACTTCTAGTAACATTTTTAAGTGAACTTGCAATTTACACATTTGAATACATCTAAAAGCACTCATATACAGCTGTGAACGCAGAAACTATATTAAACAAGCCTGCAGGCCATGGTATACACATGGCTCTGAGAACTATCACCTTTACTATACAGCCCCCCTATTTACCCCTAAGGAATGCTTGGCTTCCAACTGAAGTATCCTCCAACAATAAGAAAATTGAAGACCTTTCCAGTTCAGCTTGGGTCCAAACTTGATTCTACTGTTTGCCTTTCAAGTCCAAAATCTCTTTAAAACTTTCTTCTCCTCTTTAAGTTCTCCCAGAGTATGTTCCTCAGTTATTGTCTATTCAAAATTCCCCATAATGTTTGCACACCAGTCCCAAGCATAATCAATCTGATTTATTCTCACACCAATAAAAACTTGTTGATGTTATTTTTATTTTACTTATTTCCTAGTATTCCCCAGCAATTCAAGTATATTCCAAGGACAGAAAGAATAATGTTGATAACAGTAATACTAACAGTGATGATGGTGATTATGGTGACAGTGATGTTGATAATATTTTAGAACTTAATCCAATCCAGCCAATATGCTACATACTTCACATGAATTATTAAACTTTATCTTCAAAGCAGCCTTTGAGGTAAGTACATTATTATTCCTGTTTTACCAAGACAGGGCTAGTCAGACTTTTTAGATAGCTTGTCCAAAGCCTAATAGCAAACAAGTAACAAAGCTAGGAGGGCAGTCATGACAAATGGATACCAACTGAAGCTCTATAGGTTCAGACAAGAAGTGAATTGTCCTCAAAGCCCATGCCAGTCAAGTTTCCAGAGGCAAAATGGCAAAGTAGAAGAAGGAAACCTGAGAGTCCCTGACCCTTTATTTTCAGATCCTGAGTTAATAACAATGAGTTGTGCCCATAAAGAGCTCAAATTATTGGATAGATGGATGGATGGATGGACAGTGTTATAGATGGGAGATTTTGGGGGACATAGGTGATTTTATAAAGAAATACTTTAGGAAGACTGCCCCTAACATGGAACCATTATGGAAGTGTCCCTTAGAACATGCAAATTATCCAAGTGGCTCTAGATGCAAACATTCCAATTTAGGCTTGAGTCCTTCCCTCACACCTCTGTGCCTAACACTACTTAGGAAAGTCTGGTAAACAAGGAAGTAATGAAGAGAAGGGGAGTTAAGCAGAGAGGGAGTTTGGATCACTGAACCATCAGGAATAAAGAATGAGATTAGGAAGCTTGATCTGCTAAGAGTCAGAGACAGTGACTCTGTAACAGAAATGGACCAGAAAAAGGGACCCCAGACTTGCTTCACTGTTTCTGTTATTAATCCATGTGATTCTCAGTGAAAGCCTCAGAAGTTGAAGATAAAGTAAGGGATAAGCATGTCAAAGGAAAGAAGTGGATCTGGGCAGCAATCAAGACAGGTTCTGGTCCAGCTTTCAGGCCTCAGTCATGCTACCCAAGTACCCCAAGGGAACTGCATCTCTGCAGTTCTCAAGAAAACATATGGTATGAAATATCCCAAACTATGGAGAGAAAGGAAGCTAAGAAAAGCCCAGGATTTGGCCTTAGGAGGTCATTGGGGATTTTTATGAGAACATTTTGAGGCATCAAACATGGATCAAATGAACAATATAAATTGGCTACCCTCAATCTTTTCCCACTCCTGCTCCAGTTAAGCTTTCTTCTGATTATAATCACCTAGCACTTCATGTTCTATTTCTCCAGTCCATCTTCTATGCCAGGCCCTGTCCATTTCTTCCTAAGCCATTTTCAGTGGCACTGGACCACCTGATTCAGTCAGTGACCACCTGATTATAGTGTCTTTCTCCCTCAGTCAAGACTCAAGAGGAAATTTTCTAAATTACCTATATAATGTCTCTTCCCAGTTTGAAATCCAGCAAGCCAGTTGTCATCAAGCAATACTACCCAGACAGACTTCTAAACATATCACTTAATCTTTAGAACCTAAAAATACCATCCTAGCTTTGCCGTCCAGACAAAATGATTGGGGGTTTCCAGGTAAACCATTTATGCTATCTGTGTCTTTGCAGTGGCTAAACTTTTGGCCTAGAATACCATCTCTAGCTCTTCTACACTCTCCTCCAGTGACACTAGCATCGACCTCTCCTCTGCACCAGTACTCCCCAGAGCAAGTGCTCTCTAGGGTGCCATGCCATCCTCAGCTGCCATCATCATATTCGCTACCACACAGTGATCATGCTCCTCCTTGTTTGTCCATTTCTCTTGCGACATGGAAGATCCATAAGACTCCATCTGTGTTCAGTGCTAACCTGATTCCTAGATCAGGGATGCTCACTTAAAGTGCTGCTCTTTCCTGGAGTTACTAGCATCCCCCCATTATCACTAGATGTACTGTATAAGCAGCCACCTCTAAGTCTGACCATCATTTATGGTCACTGTGAACTCTTCGAAAAACAGGAGTAATGTCCTATTCATCATACCCCAAAAACCTAGTACATGATGGATGCCAATATTTTTATAAGGGACACATGTTCAATTCTACTTTTTAAATAAGTTAATAATTTACTAGTTCTTTGTCTGTTATGTTTTTTTTTAAGTGAGGGGAAAGGGGAAATTATTATAGCATTGAAATTTTAAGAAAGTTTCCCCCGAAAAAGGGAATCGGAAATAATTCCATAGGTCCAAGAATTACAGAACTTTAAAAAGTTTCCTATAAATTAAAGCTTCCACTGGACACCAGTGGCTCATAAATAATTCTAGCTACTCAAGAGAGTTAAATTTGAGAATCTTGGTTCAAAGTCAGTCTGGACAGAAAAGTCCATGAGACTTTTATCTCTAATTAACTAGTAAAGTACTAGAACTGTGGCTCAAGTAGTAGAACACCAGCTTTGAACAAGAAAAGAAAAAAAAAAAGAACAGCATCCAGGCCCTGAGTTCAAGCCACAGTAATGGTACACACATAAAAAGGCTTCCTAAAAATTAAATGTCATAATTTTTCTGGGTATGCATCTAATAAACTGGTTCAAACAATATGGAATATAGGGAAAAAACTGGGTATTCACGTAATCCAAAAATAGATGATCATTTTTGTTTTTTGTGTTGGTCATGGGGCTTGAACTAAATGGTTACACACTGTCCCTCAATTTTTTTGCTCTAAGATAGTGTTCACCACTTGAGCCATAGCTCCACTTCTGGCTCTTTGGTAGTTAACTAGAGACAAGAGTCTCACAGACTTTCCTGCCAGAGCTAGCTTTGAACAGTAATCCTAAGATCTCAGCTTCCTGCATATAGCTAGAATTACAGGCATGAGCCACCAGCATCCAAAAATGATCACTATTAATCTTTGATGTATGTACATTTCCATACCCAAAATTAATGCAAAACATTCCACATGTATTAATCTTATAGACATATACAACAACAGAATCACACTGAACAATCTGATTCATACTTCTCCCATAAAATGTCTTCACAGAAGTTGATCTTATCTTTTCCAATAATTTTATAATATTCTCCTATATAGTTTTACTGGAAGTTACTAAGTTCCTATGATTAGGACATTGAAGAACATGGTGTTCAGCACCCTTGCTCATACTTGTACACTTCCTTAGGATACGTTTTGTGAGGCAGAACTGGCAGGCCACAGAGTATGCAAATTTTGTAGTTTAAGTCCAATTACCAAAACGCTCTCCAGAAAAGATGTGCAGTTTAGACTCTTACCAACAGCATATGAAAATTTTCCCACAATCAAAACTAGCTGTTCTTTGGTTTTGGTTTCTTGGGTTTGTTTTTTGTATTTTTTTTTTTTTGGGGGGGGGGGGTTGTTTTGGTTGCCGGGCTTGAACTTAGGGCCTGGGCACTGTCCCTAAGCCTCTTTGTGCTCAAGGCTAGCATTCTACCCTTGAGCCACAGTGTCACTTCTAGTTTTTCAGTGGTTAATTGGAGATAAGGGTCACACAGGGACTCTTCTGCTCAGGCTGGCTTCAAACTGTGATCCTCAGATCTCAGCCTCCTCAGTAGCTAGGCTTACAGGCATTAGCCACCAGCATCCTGCTCAAAACTAGTTTGGGCCAGTGGTACTGATTCCCTCAACAGGACAGTGTAAAACTGACAAAATTATCTTGAGCACTAATCTACATTTGCCTTTGTTGTTGTGCTTTCGTGAGGGTTTGTTCTTAATCTTAAAGAGTTGAGGCACCGAGTGGGGAGGGGAAGGAGAACTTGTCTTTTTTTCCTTTTGGTTTTTTGTGACAGGGTCTTGCTAGGGAGCCCAGGATGACTTTGAACATCTGATCCCCGTTCAGCCTCCCAAGTAATAGGGTTACAGTAATATTACCCCACATATGGCTTAAAAGTATTTTGGTTTTAGGTAATTTATCCCCCCAGTGGTGGGGATAACCAACCAAGGCCTTGTGCATGTTTGGCAACATTCTACTACATCCCCAGTCTGTCTCTGAAGGCATAAAAGGCATTGTGACAATCTTACCCGAGGTCTTTTACAGGAGCAAAATCTGGCCTACTCAGATCTCATATGAAGAAGTCAATTCCACAAAGTCCTTAGCTACTTGCTCTGAACTCAATGCAAGGTGATTACAGGCAGGATTGCTTCACAGCACAGAAGAGACAAACTAGGCTTGACAGCTCCAAGTGTTTCTACAGACACCTAGGCAAGAAAGCAGCTTCCAGAGCTCAGATTTATACCCTTACTCACTGTTCTTGTCCTCTAAGGGACTTTGGGAAATGTAGCAAATGCAGGGCCAAGAGTATTTTTCTTTTCACAATGGGAAACAAAGTTCTTTAAAATAAAAACCACTACTACATCCATCATCAGCATAGCATAAGATCTCATACTGCCAACATCCCTAGAGGAGAAACACACACACACACACACACACACACACACACACAGAACTGCCAACATCCCTAGAGGGGAAACACACACACACACACACATACATACATACACACACCCACACATACACACATATACACACAGAGTCACCCTTCATTAATAAGCTTTCAGTACAAATAATAACTGACACTTTGAGCATCAAAAGTTTAAATTCTGAGGGAAGGGATAGGAGGAGAAAAACAAAGGAGGGGATAACAATGCTCAACAAAAAATGTACTCATTATCTTACTCATATAACTGTAATCCCTCTGTACAGCATCTTTGCAGTAAAATAAAATAATTTTTTTTACTTTTTCAACACTTCTAAAATTCTTCCTGTCTTCTTAAACAAAGTTCCTTAGACACATGTCTTCAAAATCATAGTCTTTTAATATGTGCATTTCACTTAGCACCCTGCTATACTAACAGCACGGGATTCTCACAGAAGAAGGGCATTAGGATTTTGAGGACCCCTCTCATCATGTTCATTCATGTTAATCTCCTTATCAGCTATCACTCTTCTTCTTCCTACTTTCCATCAGTTCGTGTCCTAAATCAGGTTAGAAGTGAAAAGATAGCAAGAAAACAGGTAGAGTCTTGACAGAATCACCTATGAGTGTGCATCGATGTAGCCAGTAAGTGAGGCAGTTAAGTTCTAGTGTGCAGACCTCAGAGCCACTATTAAATATGAATGCATACCTTGAAATGGTTTGCAAGAGCTGCATCACATCTTGATGGGGAGAATTTTTTTCTTTTTCTTTTTTTTTTTTAACCAGTCCTGGGACTTGAACTCAGAGCCTAGGCACTGCCCCTGAGCTTCTGTTGCTCAAGGCTAGCACTCTACCACTTGAGCTACAGCACCACTTCTGGTTTTTCCTGTTTATGTGATACTGAAGAATCAAACTCAGGGCTTCATGCACGCTAGGCAAGCACTCTACCACTAAGCCCATTCCCTGCCCAAGATTTTTTTTAATTTTTTTTTTGAAACATAGAGTCAGGCAGCTAGCTTAACACCAAAACAAAAGGCATGAGTAGGAGTGGGAAGGTACTCAGGTCTAGAGTTCTAAAAGAGTACATGGACCATGTTCCTCCACAGAAAGGGAGGTAAACACTAAGATAAAAGAGTACAATACTAACACCAGTGGTGTGAAGAGTCTGCTAAAATTTTGAAACAAAAAAAAAAAAAGTGACATGAAATGCAGAGTACTTCTTACCTTAACTTCTGGGAAACAGCCAAGTGACCATCAATTTGAAGAATATTTACAAGTCAGAACTCTCTTCCTAGGCACAGCATAGTGTCAGGCTTGGTGACACAAATTTGTATCCCAGATCTTATGAGAAAAAGGCAGAAGAATCAGGCAGTCATGGCTAGGCTACTTAGCAAGATGCTGTCTCGAAGGAAGGAAGGAAGGAAGGAAGGAAGGAAGGGAGGGAGGGAGAGAGGGAGGGAGGGAGAGAGGGAGGGAGGGAGGGAGGAAGGGAGGCAGGCAGGGAGGAAGGGAGGCAGGCAGGGAGGAGGGAGGGAGGAGTCAAGTTCAAGAAATGACTTTGGGGGCTGGGAAGGTGGCTCAGAGGTAGAGTGCTTGCCTTGCATGCCTGAGGCCCTGGGTTCGATTTCTCAGCGCCACATAAGCAGAAAAAGCCAGAAGTGGCGCTGTGGCTCCAGTGACAGAGCGCTAGCCTTGAGCTGAAGAGCTGAGGGACAGCGCCCAGGCCCAGAGTTCAGGCACCACGACTGGACCCAAAAAAAAAAAAAAGAAATGACTTTGGTCCTGTCAAGTACTCTTACTCAGCTGGATTTTTCAACAATGTAAAATATAGGTATAATAGCTGCAATCTGTCTGAGAAGACTGCTACAGAAGTCGAAGTGAAAGGATAGAATCATTATTACTACACTGCCAGGTGACCCTCTTTACTAAAGCTTAGAATGCTCAGAAACTCTAGCAGGACATGGGCAACAGGGGGTCATAATCTGGTAGAGCCACAACAGAGAACCTTAAGAGAGCTACAAGGAGCCAGGTAAGAGATTCACTTACTGACAAGTTTCCGTATCAACCACAGTAGGCTGCATGTAAGAGCTCCACTGCCAGTGAGAACTATTGAGGGTAAGGGCTTTTAAACAAGTTTGGTAGCAGAATTAGCCTCTATCAGAGGAAGCTTTATATATCGCCTCATACACAAAACTGATAGTCCCTTCTTACCATTAAAATAACAACAATGTTCTCACCAATACATTTTAAATCACAAATGAAACTTCTTATGTAATCCTATTTTATCTGCATCACACAACCCAAAAAAGTTGTTATTTACTCAAATAGTTGTAAATGTATCTATTTAGCTTTTATCTGCAGCCTTAGGAATCTGTTCAAATTAAATTAATCCAAAAACCTTTCAAAAGGAAAGGAAATTCTGAAGCTGATTAATACTTCTTGGTAGGAGGAAAAAAGTGGCTTCCTCAACCAGTTAAAACTTTCATTTCTGTAATAAAGTACTATGAAAGTGCTCCTTATAACATAAAATTCAGTGTCTACTGAAGACAGTGCTAACCATCCCCAGATACTTGGTGCAAGCCTCTGAGAGATATTCATGCAAAATTTCAGGAGTCAAATTTACTTTGTACATTAAGTTCAGCTAAGTTTCAATTTCATCATTGGCATTCTATCAGCCTTCATTAAGCCTGGTAAGAACACACCTGTACTACCTATGGGACTTACTCAATTTATTTTTAACAATTCCACAAGACACACAAGCAGGAACGATCGTGTTACATTTGAGAAATCTAGAACAATTAAGTAAAATAATGTTTTTTAAGTAATTTATCATCTCATTTGAAATATTTATAGCTCATAAGCCAGACATGATGGTATATACTTACAATCCCAACATACCAGAGCCTGAGATTTGAGGATCACTAGAGTTCAAGGCCAGTCTGGGCTACAGAGTAAAGTTCCAGCCCAACCTAGGCTATGAGGAAGACCCTGCCTCAAAAGAAAATAAATTTGTAGTTCAGCCTTTCCTTAAGTGGTCAACAAACAGTGATTAAAAAGTAAACTCATGAAAGTGAATATATCATTACAAAATAATTCAGGAAAGTCATTTTAGTATAAAATGTACTTCTTATATGATATACATAGTAGCATTCTCAATACTTAATATTCTGAAGCATCATATATAATAAGAGACTTCTGGTGATAAACACGGGTATACAAATCATTTATCTGATGTTTCCTGTCATTGTTTCTATGATCTCATATAAAATGTTTTTAGCTTCTGTATGCGTCAAGCATTTGGAAGAACAGTGCTTTGTCACGTTGGCTTATCATATTCCAGGGCTTACATTCACCAAAGAGAAGACCCAGGGCTCTTTTCTCCACTGCTTCACTCTACAATGATACCAATTTTTGTTGGTGGTGGTGGTCGTGTAGCTTGAACTCTGGGCCTGAGCGCTGTCCCTCAGCTATTCAGCTCAAGGCAAGCGCTCTACCACTTGAGCTACAGCGCCACTTCCAGTTTTCTGGTGGTTTATTGGAAATAAGAGTTCCACAGAGTTTCCTGCCCCGGCTAGGTTTGAACCACAATCATCAGATCTCAGCCTCCTGAGTAGCTAGGATTACAGGAGTGAGCCACCAATGCCGGCTGATACCAATTATTTTTATAGCAGATTTTAAAGTGAGAACTCTGACAACCCAAGAATGTTTTCTGTCAGATTAAAACTTAGTGGCAGAATTCTAGGATTTTGAAGGACATGGTAAAACCTGGTCTTGAAAAAATGTGAGAAGTTACAAAAGATATTCTGGTTCTCCAAAAGAGAAGTGATAAGTAAGAAATGTGGACTCCCAGTGAGTATCACCAGCTTAGCCCATTCCATTATCTCTCCATCAAGCCAGGCAACTAGTTGAGTTCAAAGGTACCTTGAGCTGGGCACTGGAGGCTCACACCTATAATCCTAGCTACTCAGGAAGCCAATTCAAAGGACAGCCCTACAGAGTCTACAAAACTCTTATCTCCAATTAACCACCAAAAAAACAAAGTAGAGCTCTGGCTCAAGTGGTAAAGCACTATCCTTGAACAACAACAACAAAAAAAGCTAAGGGACAGCACCCATACCTGAGTTCAGCCCCAGTACCAGCACCAGGGATTTTTTTTAAAGGGGAGGGGGAGGGGAGAGACACCTGTACCATTGCTTTCCTTTCCAAAGGATGGAGGCTCTTTTCAAATCATTCATTAATCCATTCATTCCATAGATCTGCATGGGATATCAACTTTACAAGTCAATGTCTGGTTATACACATGGCTACTTTTTCTGTAGCATAAATGTAATTGTATTTTCTCTTTGAGCGCTTTGTAAAAGCCACCAAGATAATTTAATGATAACCCAAAATGAGTGAGCAATATAGAACTAGGATTTATTTCTGTTAATAAAACAGCACAGCACTGGGGTGTTAGTGATTATCACATCTAAATTCTTTTGACTTGTACCAGCAGGCTTTGAGCTTCTGTGTGCCAGGCAGGATACAAAGATAAGATCCAGGTCTGCCCTCAAGGAGCTAAGAGAAAAGAATGAAGTAAAAATCCAGCACACAGAACCAGAGTGATTAATGCTAATGCAGAGTAGCAGTATGGAGGACCAGGGACTGGAAGGAAGGCTTAGTTACATGATGCTGTCAAGGCTAGGAAGGCTTTGTGATGTACAATCTTTACAAGTGAGAACTAGACAATAATTGAAGAACTTCAGGAGTGAGACCCAAGTAGACCAGATGGAAGCAAAGGCACTTAAGCAGAAGGTAGAATATGGTAGAGATGAAGAACCCTGGGAGTGGGACAAGTGGCTAGCCACCAGGCTGCAGGAGAATACAAAGACCTTCTCATCTCTATACATAAAGATTCAGGCCACCTGGACTCCACCTCTTAGTATCCTGTCACTTCTCAGAGAGGAAAGAGTGGCTCCTATATAACAAACAGGGTAGTCACAAGATGTACTCCCTGTGGCTGGCAGGAGGCTTGTCAAGTACATGTCCTTTTCCTCCAGTCCAAGTACATTGAGGGGATCACTCCCTCCCCCCTCAAAAAAAGCACAGTGCCAAGTTGGCCATTAAAAAAAGAAAAAAAAAAAAAATAGCCAGGCACCAGTGGCCCACACTTGTTATCCTAACTACTTAGGAGGC